>NW_025422045.1:15217500-15817500 GCF_011764305.1 Mustela putorius furo
ATCTATCCTTTTCTCTAGGTTATTTTAGAGGACACACTGAATAAAATGGATAACGGAAATGTGTCTACAGTGTCAGAATTTGTGCTTCTGGGACTTTGCCACTCATGGAATATGCAGATCTTATTCTTAATAATATTTTTTATACTTTACCTGATTATTATATCTGGAAATATTGTCATTATGATCCTAATCATCACTGACCCCCATCTTCATTGCCCCATGTACTTCTTGTTGGCCAACCTGTCCTTTGTTGATATGTGGCTTTCTTCAGTCACCACTCCAAAGATGATCACAGACTTTCTTAGGGAGAACAAGACTATTTCCTTTGGAGGGTGTATGTGCCAGATCCTCTATGTACATTTTGTTGGAGGGGGTGAGATGGTGCTATTAGTAGTAATGGCCTATGACCGCTTTGTAGCCATCTGCAAGCCACTGCACTATTCAACCATTATGAGCCTGCAAAAATGCACTGGGCTGGTGGTGACTTCCTGGACCATTGGCTTTGTGCATGCTATGAGTCAAATGGCTGTGATTGTGCAATTGCCCTTCTGTGGCCCCAGGGAAATTGACAGCTTCTTCTGTGACATACCCCTGGTAATCAAGCTTGCCTGCATAGATTCCTACAATTTGGGAATATTAATGAACACTGACAGTGGGGTTCTGGCCATGACCTGCTTTATTCTGTTGTTGATATCCTATACCTATATTCTTCTTACTATCCGCCAAAGCTCTAAAGCTGGTGCATCTAAGGCACTATCTACCTGTACTGCTCACATTACGGTGGTGGTGCTTTTCTTTGGGCCTTGCATCTTCATCTACGTCTGGCCACTCAGCATCACCTGGGTGGACAAATTTCTTGCTGTCTTTTACTCTGTTATTACACCTCTCCTAAACCCAGCTATTTATACCCTGAGAAATAAAGAGATAAAAGATGCCATGAAAAGATTCAGACACTACTACATGGATTCCAAGGGAAATATTTAATGCCCAGAAAACTTACTGTAAGCACTTCAAATTGAAAATACATTGACCTTTTAAAATAGGTTGAAAATCTAGGAATTCAGTTTATTTCTATATGTTATGGCTGTCTCCAAGAGCAGGAATAGGGTTAGTAGAATTTTAAAAATCAAATTTATTTACTCAACCAGTAGACCACCACCAAAATATATTCCTAAAACCCCACATTAGTGATTCTTCTTTCTGAGGGAATTATCTAATCAGCCTTCCTGTGCCTTTAACTATGTTAAATGAGAACCTAAAATTCATTGCACAAAGCCATCCACTCATCCTGATGGATAGTGTATCTTAATAAACCTTCTCCTAACTTCATTTGAGAAGTATTCCTCTGACATTGACCTCTTCCCTTAAAACTTCATCTAACCTCTTGTCAAGAGGCAACTGGATTATTTTTTAACTTAACTTCCTACTCATATACTAATAAGAAAGAGTGGGAGAAAAAAATAGAGATAATGCAATGAAAGTGGAAAATATGTAGGGAATAGAAATGGAAGGTATTCTGTGTTTCATTTCCATTAACTCAGTACCCATAAAAAATGGTAAAAGCTAATATTTCCCTTGGTTATCTTAGTCTTAAGGACCAATATTTATTATGTCTTACACTGTTATTAACCATTTGTGTGAAAGTCATGAAATGTAAGCTCAAGGGCAAGAGCCATGCTTTTGCTTGATTAATTCCTAAAATGGCAGTACTTAATACATGGTTTAATATATAGTAAACAATAGATTTTAATGAACATATAAAGGACAATTTTTTCCATTCAAAACTTGTAACATGTATTGATTATGGCATACTGAAGTACAGTCTTTTGTATTTAAAAAATTCCTAGGTTTCCACTTACAACTAAAATTTACCTTCTTTCTTGTAGAATTATAAATTAAGTGGATTGAAATTCATTTCTAATAATCAACAATAAAAGTCATAAAATAAATATTTGATATATGCACAGGTTTTTTCTCTTAACATGGAAACAAAATACAACAAAGTGACAAAAATAATGTACTTATCCTTGAAAGTCTACTCTATACCTTTGTGTTATATGCATTAATTTAAATGTTATTATTATTTCCAATATATGACTAAGAAAATGAAACTCAGATATGTGAATTAAAGTTCTTCAGATAACACAGCCTTGTTTTTTTCTTCACTCAGGATTCAAAGATCAATTTTAATTCCAAGACTGTTCATTTAATAAATAACACTACCCAATATGATAGAAAATTATTTCTAACAAAGAAAATGAAAGAGTGAAATATGTCAAGAATACCAGAGTATTTCTATTAACCTAACAAAATAAACAATATATTGGAAATAGCATAATTTTCAATCAATTTGACCATGCAATATAAACTGGGACTGAGAGATACATCGCCTATAGACAAGCCCACACACAAATGGTAGAAAAGTATTAAGAGTCAACCATTTACTTGTCTCTATCTTGGCCTGTAGCCTCAATTCATTCTCATGAGTACACCATTAATTCACTATACTGTCACCACTGTATGTTTTAAGCAGTCTTTTTTTTTCTGCTCAGAATACTGAGAGTCTTTTTTCTCTGTCTATCCTTATTAGATAAACCTGAGTGTTAAATATGATTTTTATTGATTTCCTAATATTGCAAAAGTAGAAGGGCTTAAGAATATAATCTGCCATAACAAAATCTAAGATCTACATGCTCTCAATTCAAACGTTTTAGTCACTTTCTTCCATGCTAAGTTTAGTATTTATATCCTTAATTCTGACTGGTTTCTATTAGAATCAGCTTCACAGACATTAATCTAGAGGACTAGTAGTTAAGCATACTCTCTAGTCAAACTCAAATGGCCAATAATGAGTCTTAATTTCCACTTAATGAAAATGTTATCTACTCTGGTGGAAGCATTTCTTCCTTAGGCACCAAGACCTCCAACACAGTAGAGCTTAGAGTGATAGAGATGAAAAGCAAAAATTTTTGAGTGAGTTGTTATGTGTAACAGTGAGAGGATCTACCATATCTACAGTATGATACCCAAATTCAGAGAAGAAAGATCTCATCTTCAAAAAGAGCCATAAAGTCTTCAGTATACCATTCTACCATTCTATTAGACCATTTGTTTGTGAGTGAACAAGTGTTAATATCAGTGCATTCCATGGTCATGAGACCACTGCTGAACCTGTTTGGTTATAAAATAAATTCCCTGATCAGATGCAGTGTAATTCAGAATACCACCATTGTGATAAAGCATTTTTAAATCCATGGATGGTAGAGTAGCCTATGATATTGGTAGAGTAGCCTGTGATATTTGGTTGGGAAAAAACTTCATACCCATAATACATGTTCATTTCAGTAGTCAAAATTGTACTTTTTCAATAATGGAAATGTCTCAATACAATTTTTTTTAAAAGAAGTTATTTATTTGACAGAGAGAGAGCATAAGCAGTGAGCAGCAGAAGGAGAAGGAGAAGGAGGCTCCCTACTGAGCAAGAAGCCCAATGCAGGACTCGATCCCAGGACCCTGGGATCATGACCTGAGCCCAAGGCAAATGCTTAACTGACTGAGACACCCAGGAACACTCTCAATAAAATTAACTTACCACCAGGACATTGGTGGATCCCCACAGTAAATTGTGTCACTTAGTTGCTCAACATTAAAGGGGTAAATCATACTAACAGCCAGACCAAGCTTTGTAAGGAATTTCAGGTTGCTTAGCAATGAGTGATCTCCAATCCTGGTGATTTTGCATAGGAATTCATTTGTCAAGCACTGAGATGGCTGAAGAAAGAGGTTAATGTGGTCATAATTTGTTTTTGTCTACCTTACTTCTAAAGTTTCCTCTCTAGTAGATGCCCAGAAGTATATATTCACATGGGATGTCTATATTTTCAAAACGTGTGCCCATTCTGAAAGATGTATCACCAGAACTCTCCCCTAGGAATTCTCTGTCAGTAGACTTCCAATTCTATTCATTACAAGCCCAGACTATCTAATCACACCATTAGTAACTATTCATGGACAAATATATATCCATGCTTCTAGTCAAACAAAGTCAACAACCAAAGGTACTGCTTGAAATTCTTTCCAAAGGGAGAATTTCTCCTCATCACACTCCTTCAGGGACATAATCATAATACTACCATAACTAACAAATACCTAACCATATTACTACACTAAACTGAGGCAGTAAAACTGTGGACTTTCACTTTTAGTTGCTGCTAATTATATCAAACAAAACCAACTGTATATTCAGGTCCAAATTTTTAAATTTTTAGTCCATGGGTTTTAGGGAAAGCCCCATGTAGCCAAAGATGTATAATTAAGAAGAGAAGGAAATCAGACAGTAGTAGTTGTTAAAGGACTTTACTCTAATCTGATGTAACTTCTTAGGCCTCTGGACCTTCTAAGCCCAACTTCTTGCCATTTCCACATAATGATATCATGTTGTTTCTGCATCTCAATTTTGTGCCTTAAAGAATAAGACAGCATTCAGTTTGTGATGATGGGTAGCAGAAAGCACACAATCACTTGAAGCCCAAATTTAGGCATTTAATAACTACTAGAGCTCAGTGGGATGCTAGCCGCTGGACCCATAGAAACTTTACTAAGGTGGTTTATTTCCCAGTATCTACTCAGATAGGTCTATAGCATCCACAAAAATTCCACTTGCATTTTTTTCCTTTCACTGGGTCTAAACAGAATTACCCCATCAATTTAGTAGACTGGTATGATGTTTGATGAGATATCAAAATGATCAAAATTTCTGCAAAACACAACAAATGGATGAATTTTATGGTATGTGTATTATACCTTTATAATAAAGATTATATATATATGTAGATATAATACATCTATATAAAGATTATATCTATATATGGTCTTTATTATAAATCTGTAATACTTATAAATTCGAAGTCTGTTAACTATACAAACAAAATGTATACCTTCAAGTGAATAAATATACAAATGTAAAGCTGCCTCCATGAAACAATCCACAATATAGTTTACTTTATTATATTAAGTTAATCTCAAAACAATTCTCTTAATGTAATACTGAAAGTAATATTTGGCAAAAGGAAACAGACACATTCCTCTGACCTGGTTCCACACAGTAATGCAAAAGGCAGATTATAAGATTATTTTCTAATCATAAATGCTTATATTTAGAGTATTAAACTTCGTACCAAGAATCTAAAGTCCATTCAAAGAGAGTAAGGAAACAGAACCATATTATATGAGGACCACTTCTAAAAATTTAGAAATGCTTAGCCTAAAAAAAAAAAATGTGGAAAAAAGAATGTGGAATAGTAGCAAAGAAAATTATAATTAAGATCCTTTTGGGGCACCTGGGTAGCACAGTCAGTTAAGTGTCTGCCTTCCACTTGGGACATGACCCCATAGTCCTGAGATAGAAATCCAAGTCAGGCTCCCTGCTCAGTAGGGAGCCTGCTTCTCCCTCTCTCTGCTTGCTATTTCCCTTGCTTATGTGGTCTCTTTCTCTCTCAAATAAATAAAATCTTTTAAACAAATATATATATATATATATATATATATATATATATATATATATATATATATCTCCTCTCCCCCAACTCCTATGCAGTGGTACAAAGGCTCTCTTTGGGTGAGAGAAAGGCTTTGAAGACAAATCCCCCCTGCAACCCTATCTGAGATAACTGACTTCATTTGGACCTTGATATGGAGAATTCCATAATGAAGGGCATTCTCAAAAACATGGGTATCTTGGTGAAGAGCAATTAAAAAGGTGTTGGAATTTCCATGATACTGGCAGCCATAAACAAAACAGCAGAGAAGCTAGACATTTGACAGAAGGAACCAGCCAAGAAGAACCCTCCTGAGATCATAAACCTGGGGGATAGGAAGGCTATGTGCTGAGCTGTACTCACTCAAGAGGAATGACTCCAGCTTGAAAGCATCTCCCAACCCACACAAAGATCCAATGAAATATGAAGGTTCATAGGGCATGGGGATGGAAGCATAACTTCTGAAAAAATAAGCCACTCTGATCTACAAGCAAATCCTAGGAAGCCAGCATTTAAAAAACAAAAAAAACACACACATTTCTGGATGTTTGGAAGGCTCTATGCATGTTAAGTCCAAATATGTTTCCACTTCTTACAAAGCAATGCCCTTAATTTCACAAATTAAATTGTAATTCTGCAAACAACAAAATTAAATTTTGTGGTTGATTTCAGCAAGATTACATCTGTAACTACAAAAGCAAGATATTTAAAAGCTGCCATAATATTTTTCTGGTTCTCGGACTGTAACTTGAAATGAATTTCTAAAAATCTGAGTTTGTCATTTCTTTCTGTAAGTATTCAGAAGAATCCATCACATACTGTGCTCCTTATCTGCAATTAATATTATCATTAAGTAACAGAATGGCCAAGTACAACAGCCACACTTGTTCAGTTGGCACTTCTTATTCATAAGACCACTACTTGCTGGTAATGGGCTTACTAGCATGCCATTTCACATTGGCAATAATTTCAGGCTGAGTCCATTTCCAAGCACAAGACCAAGCTAATTCCCAAATCCCATCCTTAAGGATCTACTTCCCTGGGACCATTCTGTTACAAATTTATGAATTAGGAGACAAAAGACCTATCTATTCTTTCAATAAAATAATATCATTTAAAGATGTATAAGTAGGTCATGAATAATGAAAAATAATAAACCTTTTAAAACACTAAGAGATCATTTTAAAAACATCCAAAGGACAAAAAAAGGGGGCCCCTCAGGGCTGGAGGAATAAAGGGGAGAATTCAGCATTATTAAAACTTAGAAGCTTGGAAAAGGACTCCACAGACTTGAAACTAAGACCTATGAAAAGAGGTATGTAGCTGGTGCTACTTATCTAAAACAGTTTCTGTAAAATATCACTTCATTCTCATAACATGTTACAGATATAATGTGTAATTTTTGTAAAACATTTAACAGCGTCTTACACATAGTAAACATATATACTACAACAGCTACCAGAGATCATCCATTATTGTTAGCATAAAGTTCAAAACTTGATGTTTTTCAAGATCTAAGGCCCTGCATAAGGTTGTTTCTTTCTGCAGAAACATCCCCCAAACGCTCTCCTCCTTATCATCTCAGTTTCTTCAGGCCATGGATAAGGAACACAAACAAATAAAAACAACAACCACAGATGATACAATCCTAGAAATATATAGCATATTCCCAAAGAACGTATATATTTATTATTTGCTGTCTGTTTATTCCAGGCAATGGTTTCTTTAAAACAAAACCCAAAACACAATCCACAAAGAAAAAAACAGATACACTGGACTTCATCTAAACTATTTGTGTGTCAAAGAATACACTCAAGAAAGTGGAAATAAAACCTACAATTAGAGGAAGTAGTGAGGAAGAGTGATATCTCTGATGAGGGTCTTGTAGTCCATTGAATGGTGGCCCTCAAAAAGATATGTCTATATACTGCATCACAGCTCCTAAAACTGTTAATGTGACCTTATTTGAAAAAAGAAAATCTTTACAAATGTAATGAGTGTTTTGAGATGACATTATTTTGGAGAAGGTAGGCTGGCTCTAAATCTAGTAACAATTATCGAAATAAGAGACAAAGAAGCAAAGTTAAAGAATACAGAGAGTAAGACCATGTAAAGATGGAAGTCCAGGATGACGTTATGTAGTCACAAGACACAGAATACCTGCAGCCACCAGATGCTGGAAGTGGCAAGGAAGGATTCTTCCCTAGAGTCTTAGGAGGGTGCATAGCCCTGCCAATGCATTGATTTCAAACTTCTAGCCTCTAAAATTGAAAGAAACTGAATTTCTGTCTTAAACTATGAAAATGGTGGTAATTTGTTATGGCAGCCCTAGAAAACGAATACAGGTCTAAAAATAAAGAACACTTAAAACTCAACAATAAAAACAATCTAATTTTAAAGTCAATGTGATATTTGAAAATACATTTCTCTTGAGAAGATAAACAAATGGCCAACGAAGAAGCACATGAAAAGATGTAACATCATTAGTCACTAGAGAAATGCAAATCAAAAACTGCAATGTAATCTCACTTCACATCCACTGGATTGGCCATAATAAAAAATAATAAAATAACAAGTACTGGTGACAACATGGAGAAATGGGAATGTGCATACACTGTTGGGGGAAAGGAAAATGGTGCAGCCCCTGTGTAAATAATCTCACAGTTCCTCAAAACGCTAAACATAAAGTTACAATGTGACACAGTGTGTGTGTGTGTGTGTGTGTATATATATATATATATATATATATATATCCCATATAAGCTCCACTCAAGAGAGCTGAAAACAGGTTTTGACAAAAATTGTGCACAAATGTTTGTAGAAACACTTTCATAACAGCCAGCAGTAGAGACAACCCAAACTTCCACCAACTGATGAATGGATAAACAAAATGTGGCATTTTTACATAATGGAATATTATTTAGCCATAAAAGAAATGAAATTCTTATACATACTACAAAATAGATGAAACTTCAAAACATTATGCTCAGTGAAAGAAGCCATACACTCAAAAAGCTATGTAAGATTCCATTTATATAAAATGTCCAGAAAAGTTAAATCCATAGAGACAGAAAGTAGATTCATGGTTGTCAGGAGGTATGAGGAGAAGGAAACTGGGGTTGACTACTAAAAGGTATGAGGTTAATTTCTGTAATGAAAATGTCCTAAGAAATAGAAAATAGGAAGAGTTACCTTGGTCAAAAGTTATAAAAGGCCAGGAATACAAATTCACTCATCACAAATTAGTTCCTTCTACTTACTGGTTTTGTGTTTACATAAAAGAAAAAAAGAAACTAAAATTAAGTATGTTAGAAATGTTGAAAGAATATTTAAATTGGTTTCCAATTGTGGGCCATTTTAAACAATCTTTACTATCAGGCAGTAGGTGCTTTTAAAAATTCATTCATTCAGTTAGTTTTCATTACCCACATACTGAAAATACTATTAAAATACTACATCAGATACTATGTCAAGTTCTGGCATAAAATTCCCACCTGCCTTCAGGAAGTATACTCCTTAGTGAAGTAACTTGACATTAAATAACCAATCACTAGTGTTTCCAGTTATGTTAAATGTATACTTAAAAAATGTATTGTATTATTATGCTATAAAATCTGATCAATATTCATAGACCCAAAATATCTACCTTTGTATAATTATATTATTTGAAAAAAAAATTTTTCTGCTTCTCTCCTCCTTCTAGCCTACTTGTGCTCTCTTGTGCATGCTCTCTCAAATAAATAGATAAATAAATAAATAAAATATTTTTAAAAATGAAGTTCCTTATTTCTTTTAATCCAAGTAACTCTATTTTTTACATACTATATTTGTTTGAGGGGATGTTTTTTCTGGTTTTTTTTTTTTTTAATGTTAGTCACCATACAGTACATCATTAGTGCTCTATGTAATATGTGCCCTCCCTTATGTGCTTTGGTGAGTGCTGTGAAGTGTGTAAACCTGGTGATTCACAGACCTGTACCCCTGGGGATAAAAATATATGTTTATAAAAAATAAAAAATTATAAATAAAAAAAAATATATGTGCCCTCCTTAACATCCAACACTGGGCTAACCCATGCCCCCAATCCCCACCCCTCTGAAACTCTCAGTTTGTTTCCTGTAGTCCATAGTCTCTAATAGTTTGTCTCCCCCTTCATTTTTCCATCCGTCTCCTAATGTCCTCTATGCTATTCGTTATATTTCACATATAAGTGACACTACATGATAATTGTCTTTCTCTGTTTATTTCACTTAGTATAATTTCCTCCAGTTCCATCCATGTCAGTGCAAAAGGTGGGTATTCAACCTTGCTTATGGCTGAGTGATATTCCATTGTAAATAAGGACCACATCTTCTCTATCCATTCGTCTGTTGAAGGGCATCTCAGCTCCTTTCCACAGTTTGACTATTGTGGACACTGCTGTTATGAATACTGGGGTACATGCGCTAAGATACCTTAGAATAAACCTAACCAAAGAGGTAAAGGATCTATACTCCAGAAATTACAGAACACTCATGAAAGAAATCAAAGACGACAGAAAAAGATGGAAAAACATTCTGGGCTCATGGATCAGAAGAATAAATATTGCTAAAATGTCTATGCTGCCCAGAGCAATCTATTATTTTAATGCTATCCTGGTCAAAATACCATCAGCATTTTTCAAAGTGCTGGAACAAACAATCCTAAAATGTGTATGGAACCAGAAAAGACCCTGAATTGTCAAGGAAATGCTGAAAAAGAAAAACAAAGCTGGGGGCATCACGTTGCCACATTTCAAGCTATTTTACAAAGCTGTGATCACCAAGACAACATGGTAATAGCACAAAAACAGACACACAGATCAATGGAACAGAGTAGAGAGCCCAGATATGGACCCTCAACTTTATGGTAAAATAATCTAATACAAAGCAGGAAAAAATATTCAATGGAAAAAAGACAGTCTCTTCAATAAATGGTTCAGGGAAAATTAGACAGGTACACACAACAGAAGATGAAACTCAAACACTCTCCCACACCATACATAAACATAAACTCAAAATGGATGAAAGACCTCAATGTGAGAAAGGAATCCATTAAAATACTAAAGGAGAACATAAACAGTAACCCCTTTAACATCAATCATGACAACTTCTTTCAAGACACATCTCCAAAGGCAAGGGAAACACAAGTGAAAATGAATTTTGGGGACCTCAAGATAAAAGGCTACTTCATAGCAAAGGAAACAGTCAACAAAATAGCATTTCTTTCATGTACCTTTCCCTTTCTTTTACTTTAGCCAACCTATAGTGTGACATTCAAGGGAGTTTCTTATAGCTTATACTTGGATCATGTTATTTTATCCATTCTGGCAATCTTTGCCTTTTAATTGGTATATTAATTAAGAGCATTTATATAAATGATATGTTTGGGCTTAAGTATTTTTATTTTCAACTGTTGATTTCCCACTTGACCAGTCTCAGATTGAACACTGATAGCATTGATAAAAAATACATTTGTCTTACTTTGTTTATAGTCTTGTTTTTGCTTTGTTTTGTGCTATTATTAACATGTCCTCTACAGTACTCTCTCCTTCACTTGCCGTTCTTAATTTTTTGAAATTTATTTTTATATTTTTTGGTATAAAACTTTATAACTTATTTTATCATCTATCTTTCTGTAATATGCTTAGTTACCTCACACACACAAAAATGGGCTTCAATTTTTGGGTTGCCATTTTCATTATATTTTCTGACTCCTACTGATGAGAAAAGTCAACAAATCATTCCAGGTTTTACCTATCTCCCCCATTAAAAATGTTTAATCATAGAATTAACACTTCCATGCTATTTTTTCATGTGTAATTTCATCTTCAGGTCTTAAGTTTGTAATACAATGTATTAAATTATAAGAAAAAGTATAGCTGAAGGGTCTCCTAATAGTTCTTTTTTTTTCTTTTTAATTATTATTATTTTTCCAGCATAACAGTATTCATTGTTTTTGCACCACACCCAGTGCTCCATTAAATACATGCCCTCTCCAATACCCACCACCTGGATCCCCCGACCTCCCACCCCTCGCCCCTTCAAAACCCCCAGATTGTTTTTCAGAGTCCATAGTCTCTCATGGTTCACCTCCCCTTCCAATTTCCCTCAACTCCCTTCTCCTCTCCATCTCCACTTGCCCTCCATGCTATTTGTTATACTCCACAAATAAGTGAAACCATATGATAATTGACTCTCTCTGCTTGACTTACTTCACTCAGCATAATCTCCTCCAGTCCTGTCCATGTTGCTACAAAAGTTGGGTATTCATCCTTTCTGATGGAGGTATAATATTCCATAGTGTATATGGACCACATCTTCCTTATCCATTTGTCCGTTAAAGGGCATCTTGGTTCTTTCCAAGTTTGGCGACCGTGGCCATTGCTGCAATAAACATTGGGGTACAGATGGCCCTTCTTTTCACGACATCTGTATCTTTGGGGTAAATACCTTGTAGTGCAATTGCAAGGTCATAGGGAAACTCTATTTTTAATTTCTTGAGGAATCGCCACAGTGTTTTCCAAAGTGGCTACATCAACTTGCATTCCCACCAACAGTGTAAGAGAGTTCCCCTTTCTCCACATCCTCTCCAACACATGTTGTTTCCTGTCTTGCTACTTTTGGCCATTCTAACTGGTGTACAGTGGTATCTCAATGTGGTTTTAATTTGAATCTCCCTGATGGCTAGTGATGATGAACATTTCTTCGTGTGTCGGATAGCCATTTGTATGTCTTCATTGGAGAAGTGTCTGTTCATATCTTCTGCCCATTTTTTGTAATATGATTGTATGTTTTGTGTGTGTTGAGTTTCAGGAGTTCTTTATAGATCCTGGATATCAACCTTTTGTCTGTACTGTCATTTGCAAATATCTTCTCCCATTCTGTGGGTTGCCTCTTTGTTTTGTTGACTGTTTCCTTTGCTGTGCAGAAGCTTTTGTTCTTGATGAAGTCTCAAAAGTTCATTTTTGTTTTTGTTTCCTTTGCCTTTGGAGACATATCTTGAAAGAAGTTGCTGTGGTTGATATCGAAGAGGTTACTGCCTATGTTCTCCACTAGGATTCTGATGGATTCCTGTCTCACATTGAGGTCTTTTATCCATTTTGAGTTTATTTATCTCTGTGTACAGTGTAAGAGAATGGTCGAGATTCATTTTTCTGCATACAGATGTCCAGTTTTCCCAGCACCATATATTGAAGAGATTGTCTTTTTCCCTGTATATTTTTTCCTGTTTTGTTGAAGTTTATTTGCTCATAGAGGTGAAGGTCCATATCTGAGCTCTCTACTCTGTTCCAATGGTCTATGTGCCTGTTTTGGGTATAAGAGATTCATTGTATTCAGTCTTCTTCTGACTGTTTTGACTTCCCCATAATCAAAAAAAATTTTTAATGTTTATTCAATTAAAGCACATAATCTTGCATATATATACAAATATATAAATTCTTGTTTTAAATGCTAGTACTTCATAGGGATTCTATATCTGCTTTTTATAAAAGGAACTGTACATGGTGATCACAGCTTTGTAGTAAAGCTTGAAATCAGGTAATGTGATGCCCCCAGTTTTATTTTTTCTTTTTCAACATTTCCTTAGCGATACGGGGTCTCTTCTGATTCCATACAAATTTTAGGATTATTTGCTCCAGCTCTTTGAAAAATACCAATGGAATTTTGATCAGAATGGTATTAAAATTATATTAAAAGTGTATATTGCGGGGGGACAAGATGGCGGGGAAGTAGGAGGAGGCGCCTTTTCAACCAGTACCCTAAAGTGAGCTGATTACCTACCAAAGAACTCCGATCACCCATGAAATCAGCCTGAGATCACAATTATACACGTCTGGATCTCTACAGGGGCAGAAGATGCCTGTGGGCAGGTTAAGTGGAGTGGGAACAGCAAACTGATATCGGAAGATAAAGAAAAGGGGGAGGGAGCCACCAGAGGCGACCAGTTGGAAAGTAATACCCCTAATATGAGTGAGAGTGCCCTGAATCTGGAGACCAGCATTAACTTGGAGACTAGTTGAAAGTACTCCAAAAGAACAAAGGATCATGGTGGGGGGTGGTGGAAATTGCGGGATTTGGGGCGGCTAGGGACAGAGGCTTAAGTCCCTGGTCCCAGGACAGCCTCCCCTGATGCTGAGCCAGAGAGCGTGCTGTGGAGAAACCAGGTCTTAGTACCTAAGCCGCCAGCCAGCGTGCTAGAGAATGCCTGGGGACGGTTCCTGTGAGGGGCTGGGAGCCCTACCAGACAACAGAATACTGGCGCTCTTTGACCTGCGCCATTGTTTCAGAGCCTAAGATACACACCCCAAACTCTCCCCTGAAAAAGGTGCACGAAGGCCCAGCCTGGTGTTTTCGGACCTGCGCCCTGTTCTCAGAGCCTGAAACGCGTGCGTGACCCACAGCCTCCCCTGAAAGAGGTGCGTGCAAGCCGGGCACTCTTAGACCCAGAAAGACCAGGCACTCCCAGCCCGGGGCCAGCAGGAAAATCTCAGTGTGAGATAGCTGCTTGGACCCTCTCTGGCTGTCTGGAGCTGCCCAGCAGCTGCTGCTGCCATGGTTTTGGGTACAAGCAAAAGATCCTGCATCCCCAGGGACCGCAACTTGGAACCTGCTCTGCCAGTGGCCAAGGGGGAACTTATTTGGGCTTTGCAGCCAGACTGAGGCTCCCCTCTGAGAGGCAGGTCAGGGTGCAATTTGCTTTCCTCTAGAACTACAAAAACCATCAAAAGCGGCCAAGGTGAGAGAAAAAAAAAAAAAAAAAGTGAACAAACATAAAAATCGCCAGAGAACAAAAGTCTGAAAGAAACCAGTTTCCTCAGAGCCCACCCCCTTGAGGGGGGTGGGGGACTTAACTCAGGAAACATCATTGACTTAAAACCCACGTGGCAGCCCCCTCCCCCAGAAAAAGCAACCAAGAAAGGGGGGAAAAAAAAAAGACTATAAGAGAACAACCACTACTACTTCATAGGACAACTTTTATTTTTAACTCGTTCCCACAATTCTGGTTTTTTTTTTTTTTTTAAGATATAGATAATTTTTTAACCTATTTACCATTACAGTGAGATGTCCAGTACATCAAATTCCATAATAACCTTCTAACCTGAACTTTTTGATACGTACACCTGTGTTTTTCTTTTGGATTTCTATTTTTTGAATTTTTTTTTTAATTTTAGTTTAGTCTAGTTTATTCCTTTTTATTTTTATTTTCTAATATTCATATAGAGTTAAACTTCAAAGTAATCCCCTTTCCCCAATCAATACAACCCCTATAGGTAAACCAATTTTTAAATCCCCTTTATCTTAGGAAAGTTGAGTCATTTAACAAAGATATAAAGATAGATCCAGGAAGAATCAAATCAAACTTCCTCACCCACACTGAGAATTTATAACCACTCTCCCATCTTTTTCTTTCACCACTGTTTCTGTGTTTTTGTGTTTGTCCTGATAGTATATAAATCTTACACTTGGGATTCTTTTTGATGAGGTTCTTCCTTAATTTGCATATATATTTTTTCCTCTTGTCATATACCTTTATCAATCTTTGTGTTTGTCTGTTTTTTTTTTTTTTTTTTTTTATAAACATATATTTTTATCCCCTTACACCACACACAAAAATAGACTCAAAATGGATGAAGGACCTCAATGTACGAAAGGAATCCATCAAAATCCTTGAGGAGAACACGGGCAGCAACCTCTTCGACCTCTGTCTGTTTTTGTTTGTATACTTCATAACTCTTACCTTGGGGCCTATTTGGGCTGAATTTTCTCTTTCATCTTTCCTTTCTTTCCTGTATCTCTCCCTCTCTCTCTCTCTCTCTTTTTTTTTTTTTTTTTTCCTTTTATCTCTTGTATGGGTGGGGAATCCTGATTACTCAGAAGTGTTCCAGGGTGCACCTTGACTGCACCATGGTTGATACATCAAGCTACATCTGTTCAGTCATCTCTCACCAAAATGACTAGGAGGAGAAATGCCCAACAGAAGGAAAATACAAAGGATGGACCTTCTGCAACAGAGCTAACAGCTATCAACATAGACAATATGTCGGAAAGAAAATTCAGGCTAACAATTATCCAGGCAATAGCTAGATTGGAGAAAGCCATGGATGACCAAATGGAATTGATTAGGGAGGGCTGAGCTGAAAGCGACCAGAGATGATGTTCACAATGTTAGGGCGGAAGTAAAAAGCTACCAGGGTTGAGGTTCACAATGCTCTCAATGAGTTCCAATCTAATCTAAATTCTCTCAAAGCTAGGGTAACTGAGACAGAAGAATATGGAATTAGTGATCTGGAGGACAAACAGATAGAGAGAAAAGATAAGGAGGAAGCCTGGAACAAACAGCTTAGAAACCACGAAAACAGAATCAGGGAAATAAATGATGCCATGAAACATTCTAATGTCAAGATTATTGGAATCCCTGAAGGGGAAGAGAAAGAAAGAAGTCTAGAACATACAGTGGAAAAGGTTCTTCATGAAAATTTTCCCAATCTCACAAATGGAACCAGAGTTCATGTACTAGAGGCCAAAAGGTCTCCACCCAAGATTTATACATTCCCAAAAAAAAAAAAAAAAATCAAGGCACCTGATAGTCAAATTGAGGAATCATAATTGTAGGTATAATCTCTTGAAAGCTGCTAGGACAAAGAGGCTCCTTACTTTCCTTACTTACAGAGGAAAGCCCATCAGAATACCGTCAGACCTGTCCACAGAGACCTGGCAAGCCAGAAAGGGCTGGCAAGATACATTCAGGGCATTAAATGAGAAGAACAAGCAGCCAAGAATACTTTATCCAGCAAGACTGACATTCAAAATGGATGGAGAGATAAAGAGGTTCCAAGACCGACAAGGCTTAAAAGACTACCCAACCACCAAGCCGACACTGCAGGAAATATTTAGGGGGGTTCTATAAAAGAGGAAAAATACTAAGAATCGCATTGAACAGAAATATAGAGACAATCAAAAAAAAAAAAAAAGAAATATAGAGACAATCTACAGAAAGAAAGACTTCAAAAGTAACACGATGTCAATAAAAACGTATCTATCAATAAACACTCTCAATGTGAATGGCCTAAATGTGCCCATAAAATGGCACAGGGTTGCAGATTGGATAAAATGACAGGACCCATCCACATGTTGTCTAAGAGAGACCCATTTTGAACCTAAAGATACGCCCAGACTGAGAGTTAATCGAAGGAGAAGCATCTTTCATGCCAATGGGCCTCAAAAGAAGGCTGGGATAGCGATTCTCATATCAGATAAATTAGATTTTAAACTAAAGACTGTCCTCAGAGAAACAGAAGAACAATACATAATCCTTAAAGGGATTATCCACCAAGATGATCTAACAATTGTAAATTTCTATGCCCCCAAAATGGGAGCAACCAATTACATAAGAAAGCTGTTAATCAAGATAAAGATAAAGAGTCATATTGATATGAATAGATTAGTAGTAGGAGATCTTAACATGCCTCTCTCAGAAATAGACAGATCATCAAAGCAGAAAATCAATAGAGAAACAAGAGCATTGAATGACACATTGGACCAGATGGACCTCAGAGATATATACAGAACATTCTGCCCTAAAACAACAGAATACTCATTCTCCTCAAGTGCACATGGAACCTTCTCAAGAACAGACCACATACTGGGTCACAAATCAGGACTCAACCAATACCAAAAGACAGAGATTATTCCCTGCATATTCTCAGATCACAATGTGTTGAAACTGCAGCTCAACCACAAGGAAAAGTTCAGAAGGAACTCAAACACCTGGAAGCTAAAGACCACCTTGCTTAAGAATGCTTGGATCAACCAGGAGATTAAAGAAGAACTGAAACAATGAGAAATGAAGAATGGCAACCAATGAGAATGAAGACACTTCAGTCCAAAACCTACGGGATACAGCAAAGGCAGTCCTAAGGGGGAAAATACATAACCATCCAAGCCTCTCTCAAAAAAACTGAAAATCCAGAACACAGCAGCTGTCTCTACACCTTAAAGAACTGGAGAATCAACAACAAATCAAAACAACTTCACATATAAGAAAAGAAATAATCAAGATTAGAGCTGAGATCAATGAGGTAGAAACCAGAGATACAGTAGAATGTATCAATGAAACTAGAAGCTGGTTTTTTGAAAGAATTAATAAGATCAATAAACCATTGGCCACACTAATCCAAAAGAAAAGAGAGAAAGCTCAAATACATGAAATTATGAATGAAAAGGGAGAGATCACAACTAACACCAAGGAAGTAGAAAAAAATCATCAGAAGCTATTATCAAGAGTTATATGGCAATAAGCTAAGCAACCTAGATGAAATGGATGCATTCCTGGAAAACTATAAACTCCCAAAATTGAACCAGGAAGAAATTGACAACTTGAATAGACCAATTTTTAGTAACGAGATTGAAGCAGTGATCAAAAACCTCCCAAAAAACAAGAGCCCAGGACCCAGTGGATTCCCTGGGGAAATCTACCAAACACTCAAAGATGAAATAACACCTATTCTCCTGAAGCTGTTTCAAAAAATTGAAGCAGAAGGAAAAATTCCAGACTCTTTCTATGAGGCCAGCATTATCCTAATCCCCAAACCAGGCAAAGACCCTACCAAAAGGGAGATTTTCAGGCCAATATCAATGATGAATATGGATGCTAAAATTCTCAACAGGATCCTAGCAAACAGGATCCAACAGCACATTAAAAGGATTATCTACCATGACCAGATGTGATTAATCCCTGGGCTATAAGGATGGCTCAACATTTGCAAATCAATCAATGTGATAGAACAAATTAATAAGAGAAGAGAGAAGAACCACATGGTCCTCTCAATCAATGCAGAAAAAGCATCTGGCAAAATACAGCATCTGTTCCTGATTAAAACGTTTCAAAGTATAGGGATAGAAGGAACATTCCTGAACTTCATAAAATCTATCCATGAAAGACCCACAGCAAATATCATCCTCGATGGGAAAAAGTTTTCAGCCTTCCCGTTGAGATCAGGAACAAGACAAGGATGCCCACTCTCACCACTCTTGTTCAACATAGTATTAGAAGTCCTAGCAACAGCAATCAGAAAACAAAGAGAAATAAAAGGTATCCATAATGGCAGTGAAGAAGTCAAGCTCTCTCTCTTTGCAGATGACATGATTCTTTATATGGAAAACCCAAAAGATTCCACCCCCAAACTACTAGAACTCATACAGCAATTCAGCAACGTGGCAGGATACAAAGTCAATGTGCAGAAATCAGTGGCTTTCTTATACACTAACAATGAAAATACATAAAGGGAAATTAGAGAATTGATCCCATTGACTATAGCACCAAGAAGCATAAGATACCTGGGAATAAACCTAACCAACGAGGTAAAGGATCTGTTTTCGAGGAACTACAGAACACTCATGAAAGAAATTGAAGAAGACACAAAAAGATCGAAGACCATTCCATGCTCATGGATTGGAAGAATAAACATTGTTTAAATGTCTCTACTGCCTAGAGCAATCTATACTTTTAATGTTATTCCGATCAATATTCCACCAGTATTATTCAAAGAGCTTGGGCAAATAATCCAAAAATATGTATGGAATCAGAAGAGACCCCGAATCGCTAAGGAAATGTTGAAAAACAAAAATAAAACGGGGGGCATCACGTTACCTGATTTCAAGCTTTACTACAAAGCTGTGATCACCAAGACAGCATGGTACTGGCATAAAAACAGACACATAGACCAGGGGAACAGAGGAAGAGAGCCCAGATATGGACCCTCAAATCTATGGGCAATAATCTTCAACAAAACAGGAAAAAAAATATATAGTGGAAAAAAGTCTGTTCAATAAATGGTGCTGAGAAAACTGGGCAGCTATATGTAGAAGAATGAAACTCGACCATTCTCTTACACTGTACACAAAGATAAACTCAAAATGGATAAAAGACCTCAACGTGAGACAGGAATCCATCAGAATCCTAGAGGAGAACATAGGCAGTATCCTCTTCGATATCAGCCACAGCAACTTCTTTCAAGATATGTCTCCAAAGGAAAAGGAAACAAAAGAGAAAATAAACTTTTTGGACTTCATCAAATCAAAAGCTTCTGCACAGCAAAGGAAACAGTCAACAAAACAAAGAGGCAACCCATGGAATGGGAGAAGATATTTGCAAGTTACAGTACAGACAAAAGGTTGATATCCAGGATCTATAAAGAACTTCTCAAACTCAACACACACAAAACATACAATCATATCAAAAAATGGGCAGAAGATATGAACAGACACTTCTCCAATCAAGACATACAAATGGCTATCCAACACATGAAAAAATGTTTATCATCACTAGCCCTCAGGGAGATTCAAATTAAAACCATGTTGAGATATCACCTTACACCAGTTAGAATGGTCAAAATTAGCAAGACAGGAAACAACATGTGTTGGAGGGGATGTGAAAAGGGAACCAACCCTCTTACACTGTTGGTGGGAATGCCAGTTGGTGCAGCCACTTTGGAGAACAGTGTGGGGATTCCTCAAGAAATTAAAAATAGAACTTCCCTATGACCCTGTCATTGCACTACTGGGTATTTACCCCAAAGATACAGATGTCATGAAAAGAAGGGCCATCTGGACCCCAATGTTTATAGCAGCAATGGCCATGGTCGCCTAACTGTGGAAAGAACCAAGATGTCCTTCAACAGACTAATGGATAAGGAAGATGTGGTCCATATACACTATGGAGTATTATGCCTCCATCAGAAAGGACGAATACCCAACTTTTGTAGCAACATGGACGGGACTGGAAGAGATTATGCTGAGTGAAATCAGTCAAGCAGAGAGAGTCAATTATCATAAGGTTTCACTTATTTGTGGAGCATAACAAATAGCATGGAGGACAGGGGGAGATAGAGAGGAGAAGGGAGTTGGGGGAAATTGGAAGGGGAGGTGAACCATGAGAGACTATGGACTCTGAAAAACAATCTGAGTGTTCTGAAGGGGCAGGGGGTGGGAAGTCGGGGTACCAGGTGGTGGGTATTAGAGAGGGCACGGATTGCATGGAGCACTGGGTGTGGTGCAAAATATAATGAATACTGTTATGCTGAAAATAAAAAATAAATTTAAAAAATTGTATTCATATAATTGAGAATATCTATTAACATAAATAAAGGAAAAAATAACAGCATCTTGAATTAACATAAGAAAATCCTGATTTGCTTGCCAAAAATAATTTACAAGAACCAATCACTCTCTTTATATGAGAATATTTTTCAACTCAGTGACAGAGAAAATATCAGCTACACCAGTAGCTCTACAAATACACCTTGAAATTCATAAAACTTTCCAAGATTCTACAGACTAGTCAATATGTAAGCCACACAAAAAGTGTACTTTCAGAATTTTAAAATCTTAAAAAATACAAAATACATACATATATACATACATAATACATACATACATACATACATAAATACATGTATAATCACACCATTGGCCATTAACATGGAATAAATTATCCAAGATTTTTGAGCTGCTTAAATAAAGAAAATAAATTATCTGAAGACAGTATATAACCTTTTAATACTTGTGCATATAGTATTGCATACAGAAGGCACCACTTGTTTTCTCCTGAACTTTTTAAAAATTATCCTCAAACTCCATCTCTTCATTGCCACCTTCATGTCCTTCTTCCTCGATGTATGGAAAAAAGTATTCAGAATGGGTGTAATCTTAAGGTCCAAAATGAAAAGAATCTTATCCACTGACATGGTGAGAAATTGCCACAAACAAACAAAGATGCATGGTCCATAAAACAAAAGCAGCACAGTGATATGAGCAGAAAGAGTAAAAAAGGCCTTAGACAAACCACCTGAGGGGCACTTCCATACAGTGACCAGGATGAAGATATAGGAGATAAGCAATGAAAAGATGCCCATGGAAACTAACTCACTGATGGCAGTAACTATGAATTCCATCTGTAGGTATCTGTGTATGTCAGTTTGATAAACCAAGGAAGGTCACAGTAAAAGCTATCTATCTCACTGGGACCACAAAAAGACAAATGGGCAACAAAAGCTAATAAGGCCATTAAATGAATGAGGCCAATAGCCCAAGCACCAGACAGAAGTAAAATGCACATCTGCAGGCTCATGTTAGGTAGTGGAGGGGCTTACATATGGCCACACATATAAGTTCAGGGCCAGGGTGATGAACGGCACCATTTCTGGTCCACTCAGGACAGGGAGCACAAATATTTGGATGACATGTCCCTGAAAGAATATGGTTTTGTGCCCAGAGAACAGGTCATGAATCAACTTAGGAACTGCTAAGGTAAAAAACACAAATCAATAAATGAGAGACTGGCTAAAAGAAAGTACATGGGGGAGTGTAAAGGAGGGTCAAAGGTCACTGTAAGCAGAACAAGGTTTCCCAGAATGATTTTTACATAAAACACAGGAGAGAAAGCAAGGGGAAAATGCTGCACTGGTCTACTCCTACAGAGAACCAGGAATATAAATTAAGACCCTTCAGAGTAATTTGCACCATATACTGACTTTGTCTAATGATACCTAAAAGATAAGAATCAAAATAATAAAGAATTGATCAAAAATTATTAAAAACACACATTTAGGTTTTTATTAAATCTGATTTTAGGAAGAAATCATCAGTAACAGCCATAAGGTGTTTTTTTTAAAAATAATGTGTTAACTTATCCAGTCTGCTGATGTACTTAATGAGCTTAACTAATATTCCTAATAAACACCTACCATTTGCCTAGTACTATATCAAGTTCTGAGGTAAAACACTGATCTTGACTTCAGGAGGTTTACAGGCTAATGGTGGAACTAGATAATAACAGCTTTAAATACAAACGAAACTCATAATTCTTTAAAGAAATGAACTAGGGAGAATGTATTTCTTAAGCAGAACCATAAAACTGCAAGTGTCACTTCCTTAGTCAAGATCCTCTGGGCCCTCCTAACAGGAGGGGGAAATACCAGAAAACCCAATGATGGGATATACATTTCTTTCTATGAAAGTCTCCCTAAGCTCTTCTTCAAACTGCGTCTGAGATCAAAGAGGAAGAGAGAGAAATGAAAAAAATTATCTCCCCATGTATAAAAATGGAATTTTACTTCAAATGGAAATCCTTAAATTTGGGAGCTCCCCTTTGAGAATTTAGCATTTAGAAATTACATTAAACATTTCTTTACACAAAATAATTTGATTTAAAACCTATTTCAATATTGATGTTAAAGAAAAATATTGATATCTCACAGAGAAATAAAAGAGGAAGCTGCTGATCCCTTAATGACTATAGGTAAAGAAGAAATGTTTTAGAGGCCTTCAACTTCAAAGCAACTTCTCAGTAACCAACTCTTCCATCCATAAACAACATATTTTATGAGCTCACAGTTTTTGATTTACTATATCCTCATGATGTATTTCTGAGAATGCATCCTGGTCCATTAAGAGAGACTTCTCACATAAGCAAATCCTTCTAACCAAGCCTTAATAACAACTACACTTGCAGATAGATAATGTCAACAATAATCCAGTGGTTCTTAGTCATGTTTATGAATAAGGATTACCTGAAGCAGCTTAGTGTAAAAAGCACATTTCTGGGATTCATTCCCAGAATTCTAATTCAGAAAAGCAATGATGGATCCACGTTCTTTGCATTCTGAAAAGCATCCCAAGTGATTTTGAGATAGGCAGTCTTCAAATCACACTTTGAAAAACACTTTATTCTGTATTTTAATTACCTTATTTCAAAACAGGAAAATGAGTTTCATAAACACTTTCTCAAAATTCAAAGTTCCTCCATTTAAAATCTATGGCTGCCTATGCACTGACAATGACAAATTACCTACAGAAGCTCATAGTTCCCAGAAAACTGGTGACATTACTCACTCAAGTTTCATTAACATATCAAGGAGGCATGTTTATCCACTCCAGACAACAAAACTCCTAAAGCGCCAGCACAAGAGTTCACATCCATTCTCAAGGATCTGACCAGAGCAAGACAGAGACCTGAGCAGAGACTGGGAATGAGACAAGAGGCATGGGTACTTCTAAAAAGTCAGAAACACTTATGGGATCTAGCATCTATTTCAGCATTTACAACAGGACTGGTTGGTTCTGTGCTAAACATGCTGTGTGTGTGTGTGTGTGTGTGTGTGTGTGTGATAATAGGACAAATACACCATGCTCAGAAATCAGAGAAAAACTGAATAAGGGAAGCCTTACTTAACCATGAGGACTGAATTAAGTTCCCCTCTCCTATGCTCTCAGAGATTATTTTTATATTGATCATAACAATCATCTGACAGCATATTTTGTGACCGTTTCCTTACTTTTATTCCACTACAGAGAGAATGTCTGTTCTTAAATTCTCTATGTCCACTACAAGCTCTGCTCATGTAATCTGAAATACAGCTGGTGCTTGACATTAATTGAATCGTGTGTATAAACAGGATTAGGCATATTTTGATAAAAAGTGGCTACGTCTAAAGTCTATGAAATCAAAAATCAGTATTACACCAATAAGAAAAAAGGAAAGAAATCCTAAGGCAGATAGATTTCCTTTTAACTTCTCTTATTCTTTATTATTTTTTTTTTTAATCCATGTTAACCCACTACAAAGCACTGCAGAATCTGAAATGGCTATGATGGGATTCTCCTCCTCTAAATAATGCAGTCTCAATTGAAATGGAGACACTAAAAGACTAGCCCCTTCTCTCAGTCTTATTCTCAGGAATTCTCTGGAAGCCCTCCATTTTGACATTTTAATTAGGATGACCTGTAAAACAGCATTCATCACCCCCTCCCTGAAACAACAACTTCTTTTTCCAGTCAGTTTTGGGACCAGACTGACCACAACTGCTGACTGACCCACACAACTCTGAAATCACTGCCCCATCCCCGACTGATGGTTGCCCAAGGTCGGGACAAAATTCTGGAATCCAAATTTCTCATTCCCTATTTGCATATGCTGTGACATCACCACAATACAGGCCCCAACTACAGGGCCCGAGGAAGGAGAGCCATACCAGAAGCCTATCCGGAGAACACTCAAGATGGGCCATTATGTGGGGCCCATCAAGAAGGAGCCTTGCAGGAACATCACACAAAGAGGGGCACCGCAGGAGGACAACACCTGGGCATGATCTTCCACAAGGTGACCCAGCCAGAACGAAGACGCGATCCGGATCTTCAACACGACCCGGCAACGCCTCCACCTGGGCCTGCTGATGGCTCACCTACCTGATGGAGATCCAGCGTCCCCCACAAGTGGCCGTTGACATCTTCGGAGTCCGCAACAGGAAGCAGGCCATGCCTTGCAGGAGCCTCCGCTGGCAAGCACACCCACGTTTGTCAGGAAGGCCTCCCGGCCCTTCAGGGAGCTAGTAAGGCACACCTGAGGTCTCACACAGGCAGCCAGGCCTGGCCCCGGTGTGTGCTCCACCAATGGCCGACCCTGCCCCGAGGCCTTCTGGACAACACCAGCCGCCTCAGCCCGGTGGAGCAGGAGACACGCAAGCACCGAGGCCCAAAGGAAGGCACGCCAGCGCCGCACCACCTCTGGAGCGCTTTATTGGCGGCCGTCCCGGCAGCCCCCGCGGCCCTGGCCCCGGACTCCCTGCTGCGCCCGCACCTGGCTAACCACAGGCTCCACCACAGCCTGGAGCCCTTGCGTGTTCTTGCGGTGCAGACTGGGTGATGCTCTGGCAGACAGGTTTCTAGGACCCACTGCCCGCCTTGGCGAAACATTGACATTTGATGTTGTTTCTTCTGATGTTTATTTCAAGATTTCAGAGGCAACAGAAATGCCCTCCGAGCTGGGCCTTACTGGGCAGGAGGGAGGGGGTGGGGGTTGGGATAACGAACACTTCTTTCCCCCTTTGTTCAGAGGGAAACTCAAATGTCTCAGAAAAGTTTTAAAATAAAGGCATTAAGAGGGAAACATGAAATAGATTCCCATAGACATGATGTTCATTTATAACAGAATTTAACCTCTAAAGACACAATATATTTTCTTCCTTTTTTATTTCAATGTATTCTAGCATGTTTATAAATAAAATTTTTCACTTTCAGATTTTAACCCTGCTTTTGCTCTCTTCAACAATATAAGAATAAAGTATCATCATCCTAAAAGCTATGTTGGTATCCACTCTTTTATTTAAAATTTTATTCATTTAGTTGAGAGAGAGAGAGAGAGAGAGAGAGAGCGAGCATGAGAGGGGAGAAGGTCAGAGGGAGAAGCAGACTCCCCACAGAGCTGGGAGCCCAATGTGGGACTTGATCCTGGGATTCCGGGATCATGCCCTGAACTGAAGGCATGGCTTAACCAACTGAACCACCCAGGCACCCTCCACACTTAGTTTTGACATACAGCATTCTATTTAAGTATGTATTAGATTGATTCAATATTTTTATACTTTATGAAATTATCCCCTCAAGATGTCTAGTTACTGTCAGCTTACAAAGTCATTACTATATTCTTGACTATATTCCGTATGCTGTGTATCACATCGCTGAGACTTACTTATTTTATAACTGAAGTTTGTGTCTCTTAGTACCTACTTTGCCCATCTGCACCCTCCTCACATCTGACAACCACCAGTTTGTTCTCTCTATCTGTAAGACTTTTTCTTTTTAGTTTCTTTTGTTTTTTTAGACTCCACATATAAAATCATATGGTATTTGTCTTTCTCTGACTTATTTTACTTACCATAATACCCTCTAGGTCCAGTCATTTTGTTTAAAGAGTAACATCTCATTCTTTTTTGTTGTTTGAATAATATCTATGTATCTTTACATCTCTCTATCACTATATATATTTAGGAAAGTTGAAAGAACTCAAATACATGCAGGCTAAAGAGCACCCGACTAAAGAATGAATGAGTCAATCAGGAAAATAGAGAAGAATTTAAAAAAATCATGGAAACAAATAAAAATGAAACCACATCTGTGCAAAATCTTTGGGATACAGCAAAGGTGTACACACACACACACACACACACACACACACACCCACACTTCTTTATCCATCTCCCCTTGGACACAGATTACTTCCATATACTGGCTATTGTAAATAATGCCGTAGTGAAAATAAAGTGGAGCTTTTAAACTCTTTAATTGTTCACATACAGGGGTGTAATTGGTCATAAAATTTGACAACTCCAAAGTCTATAAAATCGAAACTCAGTATTATTGCAGTAGCAATTAAGAGAACTCCTGAGACTAGGACCTCTAGTACGATGTTGAATAGCAGTGGTGACAATGGACATCCCTGCCGAGATATCACCTCACACCAGTCAGAATGGCTAAAATCAACAAGTCAGGAAATGACAGATGCTGGCGAGGATGCGGAGAAAGGGGAACCCTCCTACACTGTTGGTGGGAATGCAAGCTGGTGCAGCCACTCTGGAAAACAGCATGGAGGTTCCTCAAAATGTTGAAAATAGAACTGCCCTATGACCCAGCAATTGCACTATTGGGTATTTACCCTAAAGATATAAATGTAGTGATCCAAAGGGACACATGCACCCGAATGTTTATAGCAGCAATGTCCACAATAGCCAAACTATGGAAAGAACCTAGATGTCCATCAACAGATGAATGGATCAAGAAGATGTGGTATATATACACAATGGAATACTATGCAGCCATCAAAAGAAATGAAATCTTGCCATTTGCAACAACATGGATGGAACTAGAGCGTATCATGCTTAGCGAAATAAGTCAAGCAGAGAAAGACAACTATCATATGATCTCCCTGATATGAGGAAGTGGTGATGCAACATGGAGGCTTAAGTGGGTAGAAGAAGAATAAATGAAACAAGATGGGATTGGGAGGGAGACAAACCATAAGTGACTCTTAATCTCACAAAAGAAACTGAGGGTTGCCGGGGGGAGGGGGTTTGGGAGAAGGGGGTGGGATTATGGACATTGGGGAGGGTATGTGATTTGGTGAGTGCTGTGAAGTGTGTAAACCTGGTGATTCACAGACCTGTACCCCTGGGGATAAAAATATATGTTTATAAAAAATAAAAAATTTAAAAAAAAAAAAAAAAAAAAAAAAAAAAAAAAAAAAAAAAAAAAAAAAAAAAGAGAACTCCTGAGAAATTTATCCCAAGGCAGTTTTCAATCTGTATTCTTCTAGTGTTCATGAAAATGTATGAGATTACAGTCATAATAGAAAACAGAAGTACCTAGGAGCATGCTTCTCCTTATTGAAAAACTGTCCAAAATTATTGGAAGTTTCATTTGGTTGTTCAAGTAACCCAATCATTGCCCAATTCTTTCCTTTCGTTTGATGTTTCAGAATCAACATACAAAAAATTGAATACTTTGACCATTAGTTTAGTTAATACAAAAGTTAACTCTTGCTTATAATAGTCTTTTTAGGATCTAAGGACATTTAAAAACTCAGCATAAGATCTGACTCTGTTATACTCAAACACACTTCCTAATAGATGACTTGCCAAGGTACGGAATCAGAACTGTAAGATATAATTTGATGTAGTGTTTATTTAAAGTTTATGCATTACATTTTATTATTTTCCTACTCCAATGCATTTTAAAATCATTACACAATTTCTCAATTTACACCATGAAATATTGAGCCATGAAATAGCAATTTTCCCCGTGTGAAAATTAACCTCTGTAATTGAATTTCACTGGCATACATTCATTTTTTCAATAAAAAGTTTAAGTATAGTAAACATTTCCAGGAAAATCTATACTTTTAAATAAATAGGATTTTGAAACAGTGTCTTTTTCCTTCTCTCTGACTTTCAAAACCAGGAGAAAGACTGATAGAGCATTTTATTCTCACACTTGCTTGCTTCTACTGAATGTTTCATGTCTTAAAAGGTTAAAAACTGACAGTTTTGCTGTACTGAACTATGATTAGGAAATTAAAATTCATTTTCTATAAATACCGTAGACAAAATAAGCTAGGGAGAGAAATCTGGTTTAACAAAGATAGAAAATTGCTAAGTCCATTCCAAAGTCAATGTGTGGGTTGAGTGTGTATGTAGATTATATCTGTTTACATAAAGTTATATTACATAGAAATTACTATATAATTCTACTAATATTAAATTATAATGCAGTTATATTATAATTACAAATTACATTTGTATAAAATATGATAAAATTAAAATTATTATACTGTGATATGTCTTATAAGGTAGTGATACTATAAAGTTATATGATAAAATTGTATTTAAAGTATAAAATTATATAGAATAAAACTATATACATGATTTTTGTTGTAATCTACAACTATTTCTCGGAAATATAACACAATAAGTATATCAATATTTATCAATTAATTATATCAATAAAACATCAGAATGAAATCTTTATGCAGAATCCTTTTAAAGAAAGGATATCCCCTAAATGAGTAAGAACATGTAGATATAAGGAAAGGTGGAATTCAGTGATGTCATGTGTTGGTTACCCAGTTTCTTCATAGTGGTTTTCATCTTTTTATTCCTCTTTGTGTAGATAAGGGGGTTCAAAAGTGGAGTAAAAATGGTTTAAAACACAGACAGGAGCTTTTCCACAGAAACCTGACTGAAAGGCCACATATAAATGAAAATGCAGAGCCCAAAGAAGAGTGTGACTACTATGATTGTGCAAAGCAAGTAGAGAGTGCTTTGTATACCCCACCAGCAGCACGCTGTTAGGCAGTGATGAGGATAACAGTGTAAGACACCAAGAGGAACACAAAACAGTTCATGGACAGCAACCCACTGTCTGATATCATACGTATATCTAAAACATAGGTGTCTATGCAGGCAAGCTTGATCATGAGAGGAAGGTACGAAGAAGCTGTCCAACTCATTGGGGCCACAGTAAGGTAAATTCACAGTAAAAGCTACTTGACTGATGGAGTACACAAATCCAGTGACCCATGAAACCAACACCAGCCCCATGCAAGTATTCTGGCTCATCATGGTCATGTAATGCAAAGGTTTGCATATAGCCACATATCTGTCATAGGCCATGGAAACCAGAAGTACCATCTCAGTCCCACCAATAAAGTGAAAGAAGATTTGAGCCATACATCCTCCAAAGAAGATGAGCTTTCGATCACTAAGAAAGTCCCTGATCATCTTGGGGGTGGCAAATGAGGCTAGCCATATATCTAAGAAAGAATGATTTCCCAGCAGGAAGTACATAGGAGAGGAGTGCAAGTGGGAGTCAGAAATTACAGTGACCACAATGATGAGGTTACCCAGCACAGTGGCCACATAGATCCCAGAGAAAAATATAAGAAAAAATGCTGGAGGTGTTGTGAAGTGCAGAGTCCATACAACACAAATTCTGACACAAGGCATAATTCTGCAGCTCCATTATCTCAAGTTTCAGATTGTGTCCTGAATCTATATAAAGAAAGGAGGTGGACATGAAAGGGCCTGTCAACTGCCAGGCACATGAAAGTGATCACCTAATTTTATCTGAATGTAATTTTAATTTTAAAGACAAAATGTGAAATACAATATGGGAATGATTAGATCCAAGTCCAACAATAGAGTTTGCTTGTCTCCCATGTAAAGGCTGCTTAAAATCTTCCTGTTTTTATTTTTTAGAGCTATTTATTAGGATAAAATGTACCTACCTACCAAAACTCACCCATTTTAAGTGTGAAACATAATGATTTTTAAACAAATTTATGGAGTTACACAGCCTTCTCCATAATGCTTGCTTTGAAACCTAGACAATCCAGGAACTTCAGGGACTTCTGGTAGTAGTAGTAGTGAAACTACCTTATCTTCTGTATTCATTTGCTTGTTCACATGCTCACTCATTCAGACCATGTCTATGTAACACTGAAAGTTCCCATTCTCAATTTAGTTAATAAAGCTATCAGTATAAAAGAAAATAAATTAATTAACCTAAGGTTTATATAGTGCCCTCGATCCCACATTTTATTACAGATCTTGTCATCTCTATTGATCAGTTGGGTTTGGGATTAAAAGGCCAATGATCCAACTCATTTGTAGATTTACAGTGTATAAACTACTTATGACAAGATTTTAGAATGGCTTCAATGAAATAAATGTTTTCAAGATCTTTCAACAAGGACCTCAGCATAAAACTAGGCAATAGTTGGGGAGAGGCATAGCTTTCACAGTATACATGAGTATTGATAAGTTCAGCACTTACTACAGCACTTACTTCACTCACTAAGAGGAAGATATTGTATAAACGTTTTGATAAAGATACTAACAGAATTCTTCATGAGTAATTTCACAAATGATGCAGAACTGTCCTTTGTATGAACTTTTATTATATTGGCCCTTTATAAAATTGAAGACTATAACATGAAATAATAGTTTGGTAAGGCCTATTATGTGGAGCTAAAGTTACATGTTCCAGATCTGAAATATTCTAATGATGGCACATGGCACTGTGACAGAATTTTAAAATCTAGAAGAATTCATGGCTATTCTATCTGTTTAAATCTCCTCAAATAACACCAGTCTCAATCAGGTTTTTGTGAATAACAGGGATTCAGACTCTTTTGTTCCTCTTGAAGTTATCTAGTGAAGTATATTAAAAGATTTAATTGCAAAACTTTTTAGGAATAGGTGTTACCCCTCTTTAGAATGGACTTATACATCTGATGTTAAACATTGCTGTGGAAAAGATAGAAATAATCACAATTCAGAATCTCTTCACAAGTTTTCTTAGATGACACTAACACCAGCTAGCATACATAATTCAGACCATAATGGGTATTCTTTATTGGTATACTTTTGCTCTGTGGCTATGAAAATTTTCACATGAAAGCATAAAGCATAACTGGGTTTCAGTAGTGTGCTCTAGAGATTAGGTGAGTGGAAAGTCAAAATAATCAAATGGAAATTCAGGAAAAAATGTTTAACTTGCTATTGAAGTAAAGATGCTCTGGAATTAGATATTGGCGACAGTTGCACAATTTTGTAAATGTACTAAAAACCATTGAATTGTATACTGGAAATGAGTGACCTTTATGGTATATAAATTATATGTCAATAAAGCTCTTTTAAAAATGGATGCTAAAAGAAGAGGAATAAATTAACTTAAATAGGGTTCTGATTTTAGAGAACACTTTATCATTTACAAAGGCATTTAAAGATTGTAAATGTTAAATTTATAATCAGAAACAAATGAGGTTGATTTTGTATACCTACAAATGCTACTTAGGAAACAAATATAAAAATGACAAAATTGATTTTAACTGACAAGTTAGTATTATTTCCTCCAACAATTTCAATGTAAAAAATAATGAATGAATTAGTCTCTGGTTGATTTGTATGTTCAGACACACATTCATTAAATGTCTATCAAAGGCTGTTTACTACCCGGAGTTAGATGCTCACTGCTGGTGCTGCCAATCCCTCAACCTGTATTTCAAATCTACTATACCTGAACAAAACTTCTGAAAAAAAAAAATATATATATATAAAATTCTATAGAGGATTTGATAAGCTCTTTCTGCTCCTCCTAGAAAATAATTCCAGAAAAGCATCACTTTAAGAAGTTAGAGGACTTCAGATTTGAGTCTTCTTTGGACTTTAGATATAAGTATATATATATCCTCTCTCCCATCAAATTAATAATCCCTTAAAGATGGGACATTGATGGACAATTACTAGAATGGAGCTTAGGGAATAAACTATCTATAAGTGGAAATTTGTACTATTAAATCATGTTCATTTACTCAAGTGACAAAGGAAGAAAGATTTTAAAGATGTCAGATTCTATGAACCAGGTACAATTATTTTAATAGCTTAAGCAGGATAATATGTATATGTATGCAGTTAATACACCAAAAAATGTGCCTTTCCTTTAGATAATAAAATTAACAAGTCACATTTGTTTTAAAGATTTTATTTATTTATTAGAGAGAGAGTACAATTAGGGGGAAGCAGCAGGAAGAGGGAGAAGCAGGCTCCCCACTGAGCAGGGAGCCCAACAGGGCTCCATCCCAGGACCCTGCGAACATGACCTGAGCCAAAGGCAGACACTTAACCAACTGAGTCACCGAGGCATCCCAACAAGTTATATTTTAAAATATACTGAAAATCTGCCAATGTTGCATATTATTTTATGTAACTTTGATCAAGCACAATACTTTGGGACATCACATTGGCATGTGCCAAAATATTTGTTTTCTTCAGATTCATATAGTCATGAATAATGAAATCTCCTGGTGTCTGGGCTACTTTGCACATTATTTATAATTGTTATCCACTTACCTCCCCAAATCATTTTAAGTTAATTCAGGATCTTCTGCTAAAGTCTGCATGCTAATTACAAATATCTTGAATGTTCTGATGAATGATAATAATATTTACAACTATTCACATGACATCAATTCCATATTAGGTATATAAGCACAATTGCATTTATAAGACATTTCACTGCCAATTCTGTATCTGGTATAGTATAAAGTATCACCTTTTATCTTGGCTTCAGATAGTTGTATTTCACATAAAAGGAATCACAAAATCTTTCTAAGTTTGTTTCTCCATTTAAAGCACACAGATTATAAACGATAAAGAAAAAGTATAGAAGTAAACTTTGTGCATCAATGTCACTTGTTTTTGATATGTAGTTATTATTTAGGTACAAATACACTATGTTGCCCCAAGAATAATGGAGAAGCTTATGACAGCTAAAACAAGTGAATATTTGCATGGAGGTAGGGAAATGTTGCTTAAATATGATGACTTATTTTATGTGTCAATTTAGGAGAGTGTTTTTGGATGAAATTAACATTGAATGAGATGAACTCTAAATAAAACATATTTTCCTCCATAAGATAGGTGGGCCTTCTCCAATCAGCTGAAGGCCTGAATAGACCAAAAACACTCACCTTCCCCACCAAGAAAGAACTCTCCAGTACATGGTCTTTGATTTCATCTGTACCATCAGTTCTCCTGGGACTCTAGTCTTCCAGTCCAACAGTAGAGTTTGGATTTGCATGCTCTGAAAAACACATGAGCCATTCCCTTTAATAAATATCTCTCTTTCTATGTCTCTGTCTCTGTCTCTGTCTGTCCCTGTCCTCTTCTCTTCCCTGAAAACCCTGACTTACACCATAAATATCAAGCTAGTAATAGAAAAATTCAGAAAGCAAAATAACAATATACAAAAATATGTAAACATTTTTAAAACCTTTGTATTTTAGGAAGCACCGCAATAAAACGTAAATCCAACTATAAGCTTGTAAACTCAATTTCCAATCCTATGACCCACAAAATCACTATATAGAGTTGTGCAGACTTTAAGTGTTCAAGGCCAACTGGCCAAAGGGTCAGTTAGGGCTGACATCCACCCTGTGCTCCATCCATCCAAGAAACAATATATGCTAACTAGGCATGGGTTTGTCCCTTGGAAGTCCTTTTTTCCTAATTCACATAAAGTTCCATTGTGATTATTTTAGCCCTATGACAAAGCCCTAATATCCTTAACATAGAAAAAGTATTTATAAATCAGTAAGTGAAGGAAACCTGAAGGGAAAGAAGAGGAAAGAATTTAGGAAAATTATTTTTTAAAAGGAGGAGGACAAATAGGCCAAAGAGCATTAAAAAGTTATCCTCAGTAAGCAAAACTTAACAAGGCATACTTTTATCCACATACCAGGTTTGGAATAAATACATCAAACTCAGTCAGGTCTTATGAAAATGCATAATTTTGAAATAAAAGTAACAATACAAATTTAAATAACACCTGACATCTCTTGAGGACTTTCTCTATGCCGGTGCTATGTAAGGTTGATTCTTTCAATTAATCTTCACAAGAGTCTAATGAGAGAAACTCCATCATTACTGATTTATAAATGAGGAGACTGAGGCTAATGTGTCTGGACACACATTGCCAGTAGCAGAGTTGATGTTCTAACCAGGTGCATGGACTCTAGAATCTCTATTCTTAAAGCTGTGTAAGGCCACCTCCCTCACTGTTAAGAGGAATGTAAGTCAGTACAACTTTTAGATAGACACTTGAGAAATATAAATCAGGCTCCCTGAAAAATACCAATACACCTTTACCTAGTATTTCTGTGATATAAAATGTCTATGATAGAGTTGGGTTAATATATAAAAAATATAACCATTTCATTTTGCCCAAATACATAAAATGAATTAATGATCAGTGTGATAGAATATAATAATAAAAATAATATTTTCAACACATATTTCAATATATTAAGAAAAGTTCATTTTTTTTTTTTTTTTTAAAGGACACCAAGCGGGGCACCTGGGTGGCTCAGTGGGTTAAAGCCTCTGTCTTCGGCTCAGGTCATGATCTCAGGGTCCTTGGATCGATCCCCGCATCAGGCTCTTTGCTCAGCAGAGAGCCTGCTTCCTCCCCTCTCTCTCTGCCTGCCTCTCTGCCTACTTGTAATCTCTGTCTGTCAAATAAAATAAATAAAATCTTAAAAAAAAAGAAAGAAAAAGGACACCAAGCTATACATGTAGTCCACATTCTCCAAAGCATTGTTGAATGAAATTGACCATTGTCTCCCTCAAAGTATTTACATTCTCACAGAAAATGCAGATACATAAACCAAAACAAGATGGTAATTTACAATAAGGCTATGGAAAAAAATCAAGCAGGATAAGAGATAGTGGGAATGCCAGAGTTTTCTTTTTAAATGGGATGTTAAGAATAGGTTTCATTGCGAAGGTAACTTTTGACCACATACTTAAAGGAGGACATGGGAGCATCCATGTGTACATCTGGGGAAAGCAAAACACAGAGAGAACAGCCAGTGCAAAGAACTCAGGTGGCTGCTGCCTGAGGTTGTTAAACAACTCCTGGGACTGAAGTGGAGTAAGATGGAGAGTGGTTTGGATGATAAGCAATTATGTGTAGGGCATGAATCCTATAGGGCCCTGTAAGACACTACCAGCACATGGCTTTTTCTTCTGAGTGAAGTGGTGAGTGTGAGTTTTGAGTAGTGGACAGGTATTAGAACAGCTCTAACTGCTCTTGTTGGAAAACACAAGGATAGAAGCTAGGAGGCCAGATAAGGAGCAAGTTCACTAATTCAGACCAGCTCTGATAGTGGCTCATTCCACAAATGTACACTATAAGACAGAAGCAGTCAGACTCCAGATACATTCTAAAGTTAGAGCTAACAGGACTACCTAAAGATTATTATAGGTTGTAATTATAATAGAGAAGTCAAACATGATTCCAAGAATTGTAGCCTAAGACACTCTAAGGACAAAGTTGCCATTATGTAAGATCATAAAAACCGTATTTGTAGACAGATTGGGAGGAAAACTGAAAGGGTAAATCTGAATATATTTTATATACATATATAAAACACATATACACATTATACATACAAATATATGTATGTGTATAACTTCTAAGCTACTTTCTATGGTGCCCCACAGATCTCTAAATCCCAGTTCTTTACTCTGGATTCAGTTTTTCTTTCTGTTCCTCAGATTGGAGAATCTCAGTCAACTGTCCTCAAGTTCACTGATACTTGCTTCTAACAACCAAAACTGAGTTGAGCCCTCCTAGAGAATGTTTTGTATCTGTTATTGTACTTCTGTTCTACAATTTCTACTTTTTATTTTTTCCATCTCTTTATTAATGATATTCCCTATCATTCTTCTGCTTCAGTAGCCTTCACCCATATGATACAATGTAAGCAAAATACCAGGCCACAATCAAGCCTGTCTTCTTATAGCAGATCTTATTTTCCAAATATGTTTAAAATCAAAATCTTCCATTCTACATATTCTTCTATACTATGACCATGTTTCCCCTTATCAGGATTTACAGTAGATATGCCAGACAAATAGTTGAGTGAAGAAGCCATCTTGAAAATGGGTTCTCCAAGTCCCAGGTGAGTTCAACTCTAAATTATGCTAACATGCATATTATAAAAACATTAAGATTGCATATTAAATCTTCCCATTTATTAAAAAGATACCAGGTAATAAAGTAAATAGTTAAGGTTTTAGCCATATTATGTTTATTTAGTACACTAATGATATAAATATGAAGAAAAGAAGATACATTCCTTTTACCAAGAAATGATTGCCCATAACACATGGTATCCCTCTTCTAGTACTTTCCCTCTAAGTGCAGTGTGTGTGTGTGTGTGTGTGTGTGTGTGTGTGTGTGAAGTAGGGTGGGGAAGGGAAGGTTCCACAGCTAGGTTCTTGTTCTGGCTGAGGTACCCACAGAAGACATGCACTGCTGCTCCTGTCCCCTTGGACATTTTCAATGATCACACATCATTTACTCAGCAACACCACCTATTAAACAATTGGACATTTTAAATTATTTGAGTCTCATAAAATGAAGAGTACATCTTTGCCATAAATCTCTTTTTCTTTAGGACTGATTCCTATAAGCACAATTTCTGGAACACACTTTACTCACATTGTTGGGAGTATTGGCTGTAGGATCCTCTATCTCTGCTCTCTTTATTTAAAAGGAGCCTTGTTCAGGAAAGGAGGGACCTCAGAGACGACAGATGAGCCCTGAAATGATGAGGAGGACAAACAAGCAGGGAGACCATCAGGGTACCTGGGAGTGACCCATGGATCAGGGAAGAGCCTGCCTATACCGACCTCATGGGTCCTCTCCTCACAAGCATCCTTGCACCACGTCCTGGAATAAACTCATCCGAGCCCCATCCCAAGACACACCCCAGCCACTCCAGGCCTTCCTGCTCCATAACTCAGCTTCTAACTAGAGCAACCAGGCCCTCTTTCCAGGACAGCAGAGGGGTGTTGGCTGGGCCACACCTGTCTGCTTGCTCCATGTCCATCCTGGTTGGGCCCTTTCTTCTCAAGAAGGAACCTCTAATGGTAGCACAGGTCAGGGCATTACAGACATGACCTGAATGTGTTCATCCAAATGTACATTTAATGGCAACAGCAAGAACCACTTGAACCTCCATGAGCAAGAGAGAGCTTTACAAAGCACACTGGGTGCTCACGGATGCTGCAGGATGGACAGAGCCTCAGCAAGGGGTTTTGGCACTGAGCATAGCCCCTCCACACCCCTCAGGCTCCTCCAGAAGTGACCCCTCCCCCCACTCCTGCCATCCCCAAGCTTGATATCCCCCAAGTTCAGTTTTTGTGAGAGAGGGGGCTATGTTTTCTGCTCAAGACACAAGTGAATAGAAGGGAGAGACCTCTCTCATCTCAAAAGTCAGCTGAGGGGGAGTCCACTTGATCTGAAGCTGTAAGAGAGGTCATGCTCAGCCATCCCTGTCCACTCTGCCACAAGATGAAACTCCCCAGGCAGAGAAAATAGATCATCAGAGAGAGGACATTTTGGGCTCTCCCTGCAAGAGAGAGAAACACCACTGAACGGGGATGAGGTGAGAGAGGAGAGCTCCAAACACTAGCAGAAGGACTGTTATGGGCTGGGGCACTGCCATATTGGTCAAGGGCACAGGTTCTGTGTGGGTTTATATCAAGTGGCCAAGCTTCATCCTATCAATGTTTCCAACAAAAACCATGTTCACCTTCAGAAAATACTTTTGACACCAACCACCAAAAGGCACTGGGATCCTGACAGCCAAGGAGCCCTAAGATGCTCAGTACCAGTGATTACATAGTGGGAGGAGAGGGACAACAGGCATGATGGAGCTGAGGGCAGCTCACTTTGCCTGCTTTGGAGGGAAAGAATACTGGTCCCCAGGCATCCCAACATCGTGTCTGAAGAACAGCCAAAATTTCAGGGACCTATGGAGTACTGGTCTCAACACTGAGGATTATCCAGGGGCCACAGACACAAGCTCTGAGTGATGTCGAGTTCCAGGGCTGGTGTGGGTCTGATGGGTGAAAACCAGTGTTGTGGGAACCCAGCTGAAGGACAGGTCACCCATACTGGCAGTGATGAAGGCTTTCTGGAAGGACAATGGAGTCAGAGGAAGCAAGGATTGCCAGACTGAGAGGAAAGAGTATGGCAGAGACCCAGAGCCCATGACAGTAGTGGGCTCACAGTGGGCTACCTTAAGCAGGTACACCTAAGGATTACTGAGTGTCTTTTGGGAACATGGATCATGTCACTCAATCCCTGTAATAATTCCATGAGGAGGGCTGAAGTGCTGTCCCTGTTTGACTAATGAGGAAACTGAGGCTTTAAGAAACTGCCCCTTCCTTTTCCCACACTGAAACAGAGGAAGGAATTGAATTCATACTTGCCAACCCTGTGGGCCCCACCTGATATGAAGGCTGCATCCAGATGCTGCAGAAGGGACTTCTCAACTCTTGGGTTACATGAACCTTTGTTATTGGTACCCAGGGAGAAACCTCCTTCTGCCCAGATAAAGGTTGGCTGGTAGGGAGAACCCAAGGCCTGCCATCATCAGACAACAGACCCTGGCCAAGTCCCTGTTGTAAGGTGCACCACTGCCCCCAGAGTTCAGTGAGGTTTGGGGATTTGGACATGGAGCAGTTGGGTTTGGACATGGAGCAGTTGCACACCTCTGAGTTCTAGCGAGGAGCCATGTGGATGGAGTACAGAGTCCAGTGGCAGCGGGATAGCAGTTCTAGCCCCTTCTTAGCCTCCTTATAGCTGGGTGACCCGAGGCAGGGCTCTGAACCTCTGGACCCCATCTCTGAATTGGAGAATGTAACCAGTGCCACTGAGTGGGTTGTGGGAAGCAATGACTTGTACAGTTCCTGCCTGGTGCCTGGAGCACATGGGGAACCAAGTGGAAAGGCAGACATGTTGGTGACCAATTTATCCTTGTAACTGTTTTCCACTTGTTGATTTTGGTGTCATCCTTAAGAAACAGATGCCAAACCTAAGGTCAGGAAGATTTCTTCTTCTGGCTTTCTTCTGTGAGATTTATAGTTTAGCTCTTCAATTTAACTTTTTGATCCTTTTAGAGTTCACTTTCTGTCATATGAGGTGAGAGTCTAAATTCATTCAGTCATTTATAATTTCATGTATCTGCATGTGTAAGAAGGGACATCTGTGACGGGGCGCCTGGGTGGCTCAGTGGGTTAAGCCGCTGCCTTCGGCTCAGGTCATGATCTCAGGGTCCTGGGATCGAGTCCCGCATCGGGCTTTCTGCTCAGCAGGGAGCCTGCTTCCCTCTCTCTCTCTCTCTCTGTCATCTACTTGTAGGTCCCAAATAAAATGGAAAAATAAATAAAAAAAAAAAAAAATCTTAAAAAAAAAAAAAAAAAAAAAAGGGACATCTGTGAGTCCGTGTAGTACCGTAGATTGTTACTTGTAGGGAACTGTCAATAGGTCCCAAAGAAATGGAAGAATAAATAATCCTTAAAACATTTCACTAAAATTGTAAAGCAAGCCCTTAAGGAGATGAACTTGCATCTTCTGTTGAGGTGGAGAAAGGTCCTTGTCACGAGCCCTCTGGTGCACAGGAGACATTGCAGGAGTGCTGTGGGGCTCCCAGATCCCTCAACAAAAGAAGCCACATTCAACGAAGAACATCTTCAAGGAAAACAAGGCAGATCAAAAACGATTCTGTGGAGCATAACAAATAACATGGAGGACATGGGTTGATGGAGAGGAGAAGGGATTTGAGGGAAATTGGAAGGGGAGATGAACCATGAGAGACTATGGACTCTGAAAAACAATCTGAGGGTTTTGAAGGGGTGGTGGTGGGAGGTTGGCGGAGCCAGGTGGTGGGTATTATGGAGGGCACGTATTACATGGAGCACTGGGTGTGGTGCATAAACAATGAATTCTGAAAAGAAATAATAAATAAATAAATAAAATGATTCTGTAAAGTTCAATGTTTTTTCTTGGGGGGGGGGTGTCCTCTAGGAAATCTACAAAAAAAAAGAGGCCTCTCCCAAGTGCAGTATTTTGAGAGGTATTTACTGAGCAGCTCAGTCAAGCACTGGGCTCTAGGACAGAATAATTGAGACAAGGTGGCATTCTCCCTAAACACACAGAGTGGAGGGTGGGAAAGTGTTGGGAATAATCGGTCTATGCCAGAGCTCTGTATATCTGGTTTAATGAAAATATTAAATTTTATGGATTCATTTGATTATATTCACCACATATTATTTTCAAAAATTTGAAAGCTATCACTCAGCATATCTGTATATTTTCATCTAAATCAGATTGCATCATCCTATATTGCGAGTTGTTTTAGTTATTAACAGAACATGATAAGATATAGACAGTATTATACAAAAATACTCATATAACAGATGAGAGGGAGGCAAGAGGGAGGAAGAATGGGGGACTTCATTTCATCTGGTGCCCTAAATTTAGCTAGAGAATTATCATATCATCCTGAATGCTTAAGAAGTCCACCTGAGATGTAAGAAAAGAATGGCTAAAATTCTACAACTAGAAAAGCGACCCTTTTTGCAAAGCAGGAGTGTGGAGAAGTGAACTGAGTGGAGATATGGGAAGACAAATGGTGGGGGGAGGGAGCCTAAGTCAGCCTGCTACCAGAAAATGATACAGCTCTGGGAGCAAAATCCAAACCTTTAGAAACCTGCCTCAGTGAGAGATGGCCCTGCCTGAAAGGTGCTCAGTGGTAAAGAGATAGTATCCCAGGTGGGACCGTGTGGTCTCAAGAACCCCAGAATCACAGGAAGAACAGTGGTGTCTGATCCTGCAGAGTTCCCAAGCATTGGAGCAGGGAATCCTGTCAGGCTCAATGAGCCCTGAAAGAGGCTCTCAACTCACTTCAGCATCCACTGTAAACTGAGGCCTGATCAGGTGACTGCTGTCCTTGTGGGGGGCCCAGCAAATTGCAGGAACAGGGTGACCCCCTAAGCCTCTCTCAGGGAGGATGTGTGTGAGTGCACACTGCAGGAGTCTGCAGAGTTTGGTACACACTGTGATCTTTCAGTTCCAGGGTTAGAGATCAAGCTGGCCATTTTAATTTTCACCCTTTAAAGAGGTGTGGAAAGACATCAGGGAGCAAAAGCCATGCAGAGCAACCGACTTATATTGAGCCTGGCCCCACTCCTTGGCAAAGGGTGGTGCAACTGTACCCAAGCAAAAATACCTGAGAATCAGCATATCAGGCTCCTCCCCTGGAACACCAGCTGGAAGAACAGGACAACAGCAAGTTAATGGACCAAATAGGACTGCAAAACTGCAGTGCTACGTGAAAATAGTATATAGAACTTGATTTCCCTCATGATTCTTTTGTCTTTTCATTTAAATTTTTCCATATATCTTTTTTCTCCCTTTTTCCCTGTTCAACTAGCTTCTTTGATTTTAAGTCTTTTTAAGTCTTTTTTAAACTTTTGTTTTTTTACTTCTACATTTTACAGGTGTGTGTGTGTGTGTGTGTGTGTGTGTGTGTATTTTTTTAATTTCCAGCTTCCTTTCACTGTATTCAGTTTTACTTTTGTACATATTTAAGTTCTGTTTTTTGTTTTTGCTTTGTTTTTTTGGTTTTTTTTTTTTTTTGTTTTTGTTTTTGTTTTTTACAATTTTGGGATTTAGCGTCTTCTAACACACAGATCAAAAGACATTCAGGACCAAGTGGATCACCCTGTTTTGTCCACCCTGGGAGATCACAGTCTCTCCCCCATCCATTCTTCTCTGTACCTGTAAAATAACTAGTGGGAATTCACAACAAAAGAACCGGAGGTAATACCGTCTCCCACAGATATAAAGGCAACTAGCTGGGCTTGAAAAAAGCATAAAAGTACTAGCAAATCTCTTGGTGTAGAAATTAAATCTAATCAGGCTGAAATAAAAAAAAAATACTCTATCTGAGATGCAGTCTAAATTGGATGCTCTGACAGCTATGGTAAATGAAGAAGACAGAGTCAGTGAAATAGAACACAGTTTATGGAAAGAAAGGGAGCTGAAGAAAAGAGAAAAAACAATTAACAGACCATGAGGGGAGGCTTTGAGTAATCAGCAATGCCATAAAATGAAACAGTATTAGAATTACTGTGGTCCCCAAGGAGAGAGAGAGAGAAAGAAAGAGAGAGGAGGTATATTTGTGCAAATCATAGCTCAGAACTTCCCTAATCTGGGGAAGGAAACAGGTATTGCAAGTCCAAGAGGTAGAGAGGACCCCTCCCCAAACTAATAAAAATAGATACACCCCAACATATAATAGTGATTCTTGCAAATTTAAGAAACAGAGAGAAAATCCTGAAGGCAGTGGGAGACGAGAGGTTCTTAACCTACATGGGTAAGAACATTAGACTGGAAACACACCTATCCACAGAGAACTGGCAGGCCAGAAAGAGCTAGAATGATCTATTTCAGGTACTAAATGAGAGAAACATGAAGCCAAGAATACTTTATCCAGTAAGGCTGTCAATCAGAATGGAAGGAGAGATAAAAAGCTTCCAGGACAGAAAGAAACTCAAAGAATATGTGACCACCAAACCACCCTACAAAAAATATTTAGGAGGATCCTGTAAGTGAATGGAGAGCCCAAAAGTAACAAAGACCAGTGAAACAGTGACAATCTCCAGAAACAGGGATTTTACCATAATACAATGATACTAAACTCATATCTTTCAATAGTTACTAGGATGTCAATGAGTTATATGATCTAATCAAAGAACAAAGGTTATCACATTGGATAAAAAGCAAGGCCCATCCATAAGTTATGTACAAGAGACTCATTTTAGAACTAAAGAAAAGTCCAGATTTAAAGTGAGGATGTAGAGAATCATTCATCATACTAATGGACCACAAAAGAAAGCTGGGGGTACTAATCCTCATAATAGACAAATTAGATTTATACCAAAGACCATAGTAAGGGATGAAGAGGAACACTATATCATACTTAAAGGGTTTGTCCAGCAAGAAGATCTAAGAATTATGTGTGAGTGCACACTGCAGGAGTGTGCACTCACATGGGATTTATGCTCCTAAATTGAGATCAGCCAATTATATAAACCAATTAATAACCAAATTAAAGAAACACATTGATAATAATACCATAATAGTAGAGGACTTTATCACCCCACTCACAACAATGGACAGATCATTGAAGCAGAAGATCAACCAGGAAACAAGTGTTTGGAATGACACACTGGGGTAGATGGACTTCATAGATATAAACAGAACATTCCAAGTCAATGGAAGAGAATACGCATTCTTCTTGAGTGCACATGGAACATTCTCCAGAATGGATCATATCAGAGTCATGAATCAGGTTTCAACCAGTACCAAAATATTGGGATTACTGCCTTCACATTTTCAAACCACAATGCTTTGAAACTTGAACACAATCACAAAAGAAAACTTGGAAGGAACACAAATACTTGGAGGTTAAAGAGAATCCTACTAAAGAATAAATGGGTCAACAGAAAATTAAAGAAGTACTAAAAATAATTCATAGAAATGAATGAAAATGAAAACACAACTATTCAAACCTTTGGGATACAACAGAGGCAGTCCTATGGGGGAAGTACATTGTAATACAAGCCTTTCTCAGAAAATTAGAAAAATCTCAAATACACAAGCTAACCTTACATGTAAAGGAGCTGGGGGAAAAAAAAACACAGAAAATAAGGGCTAAATCAAGAAGGAGAAAATAAATAATAAACATTAGAGCATAAATCAATGAAATAGAAACCAGAAGAACAGTAGAACAGATCAATGAAACTAGCAGGTGGTTCTTTGAAGGAATTAATAACACTGACAACTTCCCCTGGACTTCTCAACAAGAAAAGAGACAGGACCTAAATTAATAAAATCATGAATGAAAGAGGAAACATCAAGACCAACACCAAAGAAATGTAATTATAAGAATATATTATGAGAAAATAAATGCCAACAAATTAGGCAATCTGGAAGAAATGGATGCAATCCTAGAAAAGTATAAACTACCAGAACTGAAACAGAAAGAAATAGAAAACCTTAACAGACCCATAACCACCAAGGAAACTGAACCAGTAACCAAAAATCTCTCAACAAATGAGAGATTGCTTCCCAGGGAAATTCTACCAAACATTTAAGGAAGTAATACCTATTCTTCTGAAGCTGTTTCAGGAAACTAGAAATGTAAAGAAAGCTTCCAAACTCTCTCTATGAGGCCAGAATTACCTTGATTCCAAAAACAAAGACCCCACCAAAAAGGAGAATTACAGATCAGTATCCCTGATGGACATGGATGCCAAAATCCTCACCAAGATACTACCCACTAGGATTCAACAGTACATTAAAAGGATATTCACCATGACCAAGTAGGATTTATTCCTGCTGTAAGGTTGGTTCAACATTTGCAAATCAATCAATGTGGTACACCATATTAATAAAATAAAGGATAAGAACCAAATGAGTCTCTCAATCAATTCAGAAAAAGTATTTGACAAAATACTGCATCCTGTCTTGATTAAAATTCTCCAGAGTGCAGGTAAAGAGAGAACATATCTCAATATCATGAAACCCATCTACAAAAAGCCCACAGTGAATATTATTCTCAATGAGGAAAAACAAGAGATTTTCTCATAAGGTCAGGATCACAACAGGCATATCCACCATTGTTGATCAACACAGTACTAAAAGTCCTAATCTCAGTAATAATACAATAAAAAGAAATAAAAGACATTCAAGCTGGCAAAGAGGTCAAACTCTCACTCTTTGCAGATGACATGATACTTTATGTGGAAAACCAAAAGACTCCACCCCAAAATTGCTAGAACTCAGACAGCAATTCAGAGAAATGGCAGGATATAAAATAAATGCACATAAACCAGTAGCATTTTTATACATAGGAACAAGACAGGAAAGAAAAAAAAGAAACTAAGGATTCATTTCCACTTACAATTGCACTGAAAATTTTAAGATTGCTAGGAGCAAACCTAGCAAAGATGTAAAGGATCTGTACTCTAATAACTACAGAACATTTGAAAGAAATTGAAGAAGACACAAAGAAATGGAAAAAACTTTCCACGATCATGGATTGGAAGAATAAATATCATTAAAATATTTACACTATCTGGAGAAATCTACATATTCAATGTAATTCCTAACAAATACCATCAAGGTTTTCCACAGATCTGGAATAAATAATCCTAAAATTTGTAGAGAAAGATAAAAGACTTGAATAGAAATGATCAAACTTGAAACCAAAGCGGCAGCATCACAATTCCCTATTTCAAGCTCTAATGCAAAGCTTTAATCATCAAGACAGTAAGGTATCGGCACAAAAACAGATACACATATCAATGGAACAGAATAGAGAAATAAGAAATGGAGGACCAATTCTAGGGTTAACTATCTTCAACAAAGAAGGAAAGAATATTCAGTGGAAAAAGACAGTCTCTTCAATAAATGGTGCTGTGAAAATTGGAGAGCCACATTTATTAAAATAAACTGGGCCATTTTCTTACACCATACATCCACACACACACACACACACACAAAACAAAAAACCCTCAAAATGGATGAAAGACCTAAATGGAGACAGGAATCCATCCAAATCCTAGAGAATAACACAGTCAACAACCTCTTTTCAGAGGCAAGGGAAACAAAGGTAAAAATGAACTCTTGGCACTTCATCAAGATCAAAAGCTTTTGCACAGCAAAGGAAACAGTTAACAAAATCAAAAGACAACTGACAGAATGGGAGAAGATATTTGCAAACGACATATCAGATAAAGGACTAGTGTCCAGAATCTATAAAGAACTTAGCAAACTCAACACCCAAAGAACAAATAATCCAATCAAGAAATGGGCAGAGGACATGAACAGACATTTCTGCAAAGAAGACATCCAGATGGCCAACAGATACATGAAAAAGTGCTCCATATCACTCGGCACCAGAGAAATACAAATCAAAACCACAATGAGATATCACCTCACACCAGTCAGAATGGCTAAAATCAACAAGTCAGGAAATGACAGATGCTGGCGAGGATGCGGAGAAAGGGGAACACTCCTACACTGTTGGTGGGAATGCAAGCTGGTGCAGCCACTCTGCAAAACAGCATGGAGGTTCCTCAAAATGTTGAAAATAGAATTGCCCTATGACCCAGCAGTTGCACTATTGGGTATTTACCCTAAAGATACAAACGTAGTGATCCAAAGGGGCACGCGCACCCGAATGTTTATAGCAGCAATGTCCACAATAGCCAAACTATGGAAAGAACCTAGATGTCCATCAACAGATGAATGGATCAAGAAGATGTGGTATATATACACAATGGAATACTATGCAGCCATCAAAAGAAATGAAATCTTGCCATTTGTGACAACATGGATGGAACTAGAGCGTATCATGCTTAGCGAAATAAGTCAAGCAGAGAAAGACAACTATCATATGATCTCCCTGATATGATGATGGTGCAACGTGGGGGCTTAAGTGGGTAGGAGAAGAATAAATGAAACAAAATGGGATTGGGAGGGAGACAAACCATAAGTGACTCTTATTCTCACAAAACAAACTGAGGTTTGCTGGGGGGAGGGGGTTTGGGAGAAGGGGGTGGGATTATGGACATTGGGGAGGGTATGTGCTTTGGTGAGTGCTGTGAAGTGTGTAAACCTGGTGATTCACAGACCTGTACCCCTGGGGATAAAAATATATGTTTATAAAAAATAAAAAAATAATAATAAAAAAAAAAGATAAAAAGCTTGTGTGCAGCAAATATGGGATCGGGAGGGAGAAAAACCATAAGTGACTCTTAATCTCACAAAACAAACTGAGGGTTGCTGGGGGGAGGGGTTTTGGGAGAAGGGGGTGGGATTATGGACATTGGGGAGGGTTTGTGCTTTGGTGAGTGCTGTGAAGTGTGTAAACCTGGTGATTCACAGACCTGTACCTCTGGGGATAAAAATATATGTTTAATAATAAAAAAAAAAAATTAATTCATGGGGTCAAAAAAAAAAAAGTCAACAAAACTAAATGGCCACCTAGAGAATGGAAGAAGATATTTGCAAATGTCTTATTGGATAAAAGGCTAGTATCCAAGATCTATAAAGAACTTATCAGGGGAGACAAGATGGCGGGCAAGTAGGAGGAGGTGGGTGCCATTTCAGCCTGTACCCTAAAATGAGCTGATCACCTACCAAGGAACTCTGATCACCCATGAAATCAGCCTGAGATTAGAATTATACACTTCTAGATCTCTACAAAAGGAGAAGATGCCAGCAGTGGAGTGGGAACATGGGACTGATATTGGAAGATAAACAAAAGGGGGAGGAAGCCACCAGAAGCAACCCATTGGAAATTAATACCCCAACAAAAGAGTGCCCTGCAATTGGGGACCAGCATTAACTTGGAGTCTGATTGAAAGCACCCAAAAAGAGCAAGGATTGTGGGGGGAAATTGTGGGAATTGGGTGGTTAGGGACAGGGGCTTAAGTCCGCCAACCCAGGACAGCCACCGCTGATGCTGAGCCAGAGAAAGTGCAGCAAAGAAGCCAGGTCTTGGTCCCTGAGTCATCGGCACACCTGGGTGGTAGCTCCTGTGAGGGTAAGGGAGCCTCGCCAGCCGGCAGAACCACAACCTTTTGCATTCTTCATGCATGCGCCACACCACCAGAGTCTGAGTCACGCCCCCCACACACCGCCCCCCCCCCCAAAAAAAAGAGGTGCATGCAGGTGCCATCCGGCACTCTCTCAGACTGTGGAGAGTCTGAGCACTCCCAGCCTGGGCCAGAGGGAAAATCTCAGTGTGCTATAACTGCTCAGGATATCTCTGGCAGTCTAGAACTGCCCAGACAACTGCAGCTATCATGGTTTGGGGCACAAGCGGGAGTTCCTGTGACCCCAGAGACCATGGCTGGAGATGTGCTCTGCCAGTGGCAGAGCGGGAATTTTTGTGCTCTGGAGCACCCAGAGGGGAACAGACTGAGGCTGAGTTCCTCTAAACCTCCAAAAACCATCAAAAGCTACCAAGGGGAGAGAAAACAAATGAACAAACAAACAAAAAACCTCCAGAGATCAAAAGCCTGAAAAAAGTTTCCTCAGAGCCCACCCCTTGATCCGGGCAGGAGGACTTAACTCTAGCAAGACACTCTGAAAACCCATGTGGCAGGCCCCGTCCCCAGAAGGCCAACCCCCCCACCCCCCCCCAAAAAAAGACAAGGGGACAACCACCACTACTTCATAGATAAAACTTTTATTTTTAATTCATTCCCACTATTCTGGTTCATTTTTTTATATATAAATTTTTAATCTATTTACCATCACAGTGAGATGTCCAGTTTATCAAATTCCATAATAACATTTTAACCTGAACTTTTTGATACATATATCTTTGTTTTTCTATTTTTTTAATTTTTAATTTACTTTTATGTTATTTTATTCTTTTTTTTTTTTATTCATATAGAGATAAGCTTCAAGGTAATCCCCTTTCCCCAATCAATGCTACCCCTATAGGCAAACCAGTTTTTAATCCCCCTTATCTTAGGAAAGTTGAGTCCTTTAACAAATATATCAAGGTGCATCCAGGAAGAATCAAAAAAACCTTCCTCACCCACACTGAGAGTTTATAACCACTCTCCCATATTTTTTGTCTGCCAGTGTTTCAGTGTATTTTTGTTTTTGTCCTGGTAGTATATAAATCTTATACTTGGGGTTCTTATTGACAAGATTCTTTTTTTGTTTTTATTCATTAATTTTCTTTTCTCTTGTCATCTACTTTTGTCAGTCTTTTTGTTTGTCTGTTTTTGTTTGTATACTTCATAAATTTTACCTTGGGAACCATTTGTGCTGGGCCTTCTATTTTATTATATCTTTCTCCCCCCCTTTGTTTTTTTTTTTTTTTTTCTTTCATTTGGGTGGGGACTCTTGATTGCTCAGAAGTGTTCCAGGGTGCACCTTGCCTGCACCACAGTCAATACATTCAGCTACACATCTGTTCAGCCATCTCTCACCAAAATGAGTAGGAAGAGGAATGTCCAACAGAAGAAAAATTCAGAGACTGGGCCTTCTGCATCAGAGCTATTGGATATGGACATAGACAGTATGTCAGAAAGGGAATTCAGGCTAACAATTATCCAGGCAATAGCTAGGTTGGACAAAGCCATGGATGACAAAATGTAATTGATTAGGGAAGAAGTGAAAGCCACCAGGGATGATGTTCACAATGTTCTCAATGAGTTCCAATCTAATCTAAATTCTCTAAAAGCTAGGGTAACTGAGGCAGAAGATAGAATTAGTGATCTAGGACAAACAGAAAAAAAGGGTCTGGAGGAAGCCTGGGACAAACAGCTTAGAAGCCACAAAAATAGAATTAGGGAAATAAATGACACCATGAAACGTTCCAATATCAGAATTATTGGAATCCCTGAGTGGGAGAGGAAAGAAAGAAGACTAGAAGATATAGTTGAACAAATTCTCCATGAAAATTTTCCCATCTGGTGAATGGAACCAGCATTCGTGTACTAGAGGCAGAAAGCCCTCCCCCCAAGATCATAGAATCTAGAAAGACCTCAAGACACCTGATAGTGAAAATGATGAATCATAATTGTAGACAGAAGCTCTTGAAAGCAGGTAGGGCAAAGAAATCCCTTACGTACGGAGGAAAGCCCCTTAGAATAACGTCAGACCTGTCTACAGAAACCCAGCAAGTCAGAAAGGGCTGGCAAGACATATTCATGGCACTAAATGAAAAGAACATGCAGCCAAGAATACTTTATCCAGCAAGACTGACATTTAAAATGGATGGAGAGATAAAGAGCTTCCAAAACCAGCAAGGTTTAAAAGAGTATGCGACCACCAAGCTGACACTGCAGGAAATTTTAAGGGGGATTCTATAAAAGAGGGAAAAATCCTAAGAATATCATTGAACAGAAATATATGGAGACAATCTATAGAAAAAAAAGACCTCACAGGTAACACATGTCAATAAAAACATATCTCTCAATAATCACTCTCAACATGAATGGTCTAAATGCACTCATAAAATGACACAGGGTTGCAGATTGGAAAAAATGACAGGACCCATCCTTATGTTGTCTACAAGAGACCCATTTTGAACCTAAGGATACACCCAGACTGAAAGTGAAGGGATGGAGAAGCATCTTTCATGCCAATGGGCCTCAAAAGAAGGCTGGGGTAGAAATTCTCAGATAAATTAGATTTTAAACTAAAGACTGTAGTCAGAGATACAGAAGGACACTACATCATTCTTAAAGTGTCTATCCACCAAGAAGATCTAAAAATTGTAAATATTTATGCCCCCAATATGGGAAAAGCCAATTACTTAAAAAAACTATCAATCATATTGATATGAATACATTATTCATATTGATATGAATACATTAATAATAGGAGATATTAACATGGCACTCTCAGTAATGGACAGATCATCCAAGCAGAAAATCAATAAAGAAACAAGAGCGTTGAATGACACATTGGACCAGATAGACCTCATACATGTATACAGAACATTCCACCCTAAAAAAACAGAATACTCATTCTTCTCAAGTGCACATGGAACCTTCTCAGAACAGACTACATACTGGGGCACAAATCAGGGCTCAAAAGGTACCAAAAGATTGAGATTATTCCCTGCATATTCTCAGATCACAATGCTTTGAAACTGGAGCTCAATCACAAGGAAAAGGTCGGAAGAAACTCAAACACCTGGATGCTAAAGACCACCAAGCTTTAGAATGCTTGGATCAACCAGGAGATCAAAGAAGAACTTAAACAATTCATGGAAACCAATGAGAATGAATACACTTGGGTCCAAAACCTATGGGATACAGCAAAGGCAGTCCTAAGGGGGAAATAAATAGCCATCCAAGCCTCCCTCAAAAAAGTTGAAAAATCCAGAATACACCAGCTGTCTCTACACCTTAAAGAACTGGAGAATCAACAAAAATTAAGCCAATCCACACTAAAGAAGGGGGATAATCAAGATTAGAGCAGAATCTAATCAAAATTATATTCTGAGAGAAACTAGAGATACAGTAGAATGCATCAATGAAACCAGAAGCTGTTTTTTTGAAAAAATCAATAAGATCAATAAACCATTAGCCAAACTAATCCAAAAGAAAAGAGAGAAGGCTCAATTAATAAAATTATGAATGAAAAGGGAGATCACAACTAACATCAAGGAAATATAAACAGTCATCAGAAGTTATTATCAACAGTTATATGCCAATAAGTTAAGCAAGCTAGATGAAATTGTTGCATTCCTAGAAAACTATAAACTTCCAAAGTTGAATGAGGAAGAAATTGACTACCTGAATATACCAATATCTAGTAATGAGATTAAAGCATGGTCAAAAACCTACCAAAAAAAGAGAGCCCAGGACCTGATGGATTCCCTGGAGAATTCTACCAAACTTTCAAAAAAAAAGAAACAACACTTATTTTCCTGAAGCTATGTCAAAAAATTTAAGCAGAAGGAAAACTTCCAGACTCTTTATGAAGAGTGATCTCCAAGGCAGGCAAAGTCCCCACCAAAAAGGAGAATTTCAGACCATTATCACTGATGAATATGGATGCTAAGATTCTCAACAAGATCCTAGCAAATAGGATCCAATAGCACATTAAAAAGATTATCCACCATGACTAGGTGGGATTCATCCCTGGGTTGCAAGGATGGTTCAACATTCGCAAATCAATCAGTGTGATAGAATAAATCAAGAAGAAAAGAGAGAACAACCACATGGTCCTCTCAATTGATGCAGAAAAAGCATTTGGCATACAGATGCCAATGTTTATAGCAGCAATGGCCACGGTCCCCAAACTGTGGAAAGAACCAAGTTGCCCTTCAGTGGACGAATGGATAAGGAAGATGAGGTCCATATACATTATGGAGTATTATGCCTCCATCAGAAAGGATGAATACCCAACTTTTGTAGAAACATGGACAGGACTGGAAGAGATTATGCTGAGTGAAATAAGTCAAGCAGAGAAAGTCAATTATCATAGGGTTTCACTTATTTGTGGAGCATAATAAATAGCACGGAGGACTAAGGGAGATGGAGAAGAGAAGGGAGTTGAGGCAAATTGGAAGGGGAGGTGAACCATGAGAGACTATGGACTCTGAAAACCAATCTGAGGGTTTTGAAGGGGTGGGGAGTGGGAGGTTGGGAGAACCAGGTAGTGGGTGTAGGAGAGGGCACGGATTGCATGGAGCACTGGGTGTGGTGCAAAAATAATGAATACTGTTATGCTGGAAAAAAAAAAAAAACATTTGGCAGAATCCAGCATCCGTTCCTGATTAAAACACTTCAAAGTATAGGCATAGAGGGAACATTCCTGAACTTCATAAAATCTATCCATGAAAAACCGACAGCAAATATCATCCTTAATGGGAAAAAGCTCACAGTCTTCCCGTTGAGATCAGGAGCACATCAAGGATGCTCACTCTCACTACTCTTGTTAAACATAGTATTAGAAATCCTAGCAACAGCAACCAGAAAACAAAGAGAAATAAAAGGTATCCAAATTGGCAATGAAGAAGTCAAACTCTCTCTCTTCACAGATGACATGATACTTTATATGGAAAACCCAAAAGACTCCACCCCCAAAACTACAAGAACTCATACAGCAATTCAGTAATGTGGCAGGATATAAAGTCAATATACAGAAATCAGTTGCTTTCTTATACATTAACAATGAAAACACAGAAAGGGAAATTAGAGAATCGATTCCATTTTACTATAGCCCCATAAGATACCTGGGAATAAACCTAACCAAAAAGGTAAAGGATCTGTACTCGAGGAACTGCAAAACACTCAGGAAAGAAATTGAAGAAGACACAAAAAGATGGAAGACCATTCCATGCTCTTGGATCAGAAGAATAAACATTGTTAAAATATCTATACTGCCTAGATCAATCCATACTTTTAATGCCATTCTGGTCAAAATTCCACCAGTATTTTTCAAAGAGCTGAAGCTAATAATCCAAAAATTTGTATGGAATCAGAAGATACCCCAAATTGCTAAGGAAATGTTGAAAAAGTAAAACAAAACTAGCGGCATCATGTTGCCTGATTTCAAGCTTTACTACAAAGCTGTGGTCACCAAGACAGCATGGTACTAGCTTAAAAGCAGACACATAGACCAGTGGAATAGAGTATAGAGCCCAGATATGGTCAAATAATCTCCGACAAAGCAGAAAAAAAATATGCAGTGGATAAAAGACAGTCTCTTTAATAAATGGTGCTGGGGAAATTGGACAGGTATATGTAGAAGAATGAAACTTGACCATTCTCTTACACCATCCACAAAGATAAACTCAAAATGGATAAAAGACCTCAATGTGAGACAGGAATCCATCAGAATCCTAGAGGAGAACACAAGCAGTAACCTCTTCGATACCAGCCACAGCAACTTCTTTCAAGATATGTCTCCAAAGGAAAAGGAAACAAATGAGAAAATGAACTTTTGGGACTTCATCAAGATCAAAAGCTTCTGCACAGCAAAGGAAACAGTCAACAAAACAAAGAGGCAACCCACAGAATGGGAGAAGATATTTGCAAATGACAGTACAGACAAATGGCTGATATCCAGGATCTATAACGAACTTCTCAAACTCAACACACACAATACAGATAATCATGCCAAAAAATGGGCAGAAGACATGAACAGAAACTTCTCCAATGAAGATGTACAAATGGCTATCAGAAACAGGAAAAAATTCATCATCACTAGCCATCAGGGAAATTCAAATTAGAACCACATTGAGATACCACCTTACACCAGTTAGAATGGTCAAAATGAACAAACCACACGTGTTTTGGTGTTTCTAAACTGTTGGTGGGAATACAAGTTGGTGACGCCACTTTGGAGAACAGTGTGGAGATTCCTCAAGAAATTAAAAATAGAGCTTCCCTATGACCCTGCAATTGCACTCCTGGGTATTTACCCCAAAGATACAGATGTAGTGAAAAGAAAGGCCATCTGTACCCCAATGTTTATAGCACCAATGGCCATGGTCACCAAACTGTGGAAAGAACCAAGATGCCCTTCAACGGACGAATGGATAAGGAAGATGTGGTCCATATACACTATGGAGTATTACGCCTCCATCAGAAAGGATGAATACGCAAGTTTTGTATCAACATGGATGGTACTGGAAGAGATTATGCTGAGTGAAATAAGTCAAGCAGAGAGTCAATTATCATATGGTTTCACTTATTTGTGGAGGCATAACAAATAGCATGGAGGACAAGGGAGGTGGAGAGAAGGGAGTTGAGGGAAATTGGAGGGGGAGATGAACCATGAGAGACTATGGACTCTGAAAAACAATCTGAGGGTTTTGAAGGGGTGGGTGTTAGGAGTTTGGGTGAGCCTGGTGGTGGGTATTATGAGGGCATATTGCATGGAGCACTGGGTGTGGTGCATAAACAATTAATTCTGTTACACTGAAAAGAAATTTAAAAAAATTAAAAATAATTTAAAAATTTAAAAAAAAAGAACTTCTCAAACTCAACACCAAAAGAACAAATAATCCTGTTACGAAATGGGCAGAAGACATGATCAGATATTTCTCCAAAGAAGACATTCAAATGGCCAACACATGAAAAAGTAAACAAGAACACTTGGAATCAGGGAACTAGAAATCAAAAGGAGAAAAAAGTATGATCTTACACATTTCAAAATGGTTGAAAGTAACAAGGCAGGAAAGAACAAATGTTGGTGAGGATGCAGAGAAAGTGGAACCCTCCAACACTCTTGGTGGGAATGCAAGCTGGTATAGCCACTCTGTAGAGCAGTTTGAAGGTTCTTTAATGAGTTAAAAATAGAGCTTCCCTAGAAGCCATCAATTGCACTACTAGGTATTTACCCAAAGATACAAATGTAGTGACCCAAAGGGGCACCTGTACTCCAGTGTTCATTGTAGCAATGTCCATAATAGCCAATCTGTAGAAAGAGCTGAGATGTCCATCAACAGATGGATGGATAAAGAAGATGGTAAATATTTATACAATGTAACATTACTTAGCCATCAGAAAGGATGACTACTTACCATTTACATCCACATGGAGAGAACTAGAGGGTATGATGCTAAGCGAAATAAGTCAATCAGAGGAAGACAATTACATGTTTTCACTCATATGTAGAATATTAAAAAACAGGGCAGCAGATCATTGGGGAAGGAAGGGAAAACTGAATGGGAAGTCATCAGGGAGGGACAAACACCATAAGAAACTCTTAATGATAGGAAACAAACTGAGGGTGGCTGGAGGGGAGGTGGGTGGGGGAATGGGCTAACTGGGTTATGGGCATTAAGGAGAGCCCATGATGTGATGAGCACTGGGTATTATATGCAACTGATAAATTATTAAATACTAGATCTGAAACTAATGATATATTATATGCTGGTTAATGGAATTTAAATATTTTTTTAAAAAAACAGATGGAGGAAAAAATATTATGTTTAGAAAAGCAATTTTAAGAATGGTGACTGATATTGTCATTGGAATTAATGCAAGCAGAAAATAGTCAAGGAATATATTTAAAGAACTGCAGACAAAAAAAAAAAAAATGCCACCTTAGATTCCTATATGCATCAAAAATATTCCAAGAGCAAAATACTGTCTTTTTCAGAAATTCCAAAACTGAAAGAATAATATTAGACATACAATGCAAACAAGTTTAAAGGAAATCCTTGAAGGAAAAGAAAAACGATACCATTTGTGGAAATCTGGATTTACATTGTACACTAAAGGGCACTGGAGAAATATGAGGGCAAACATAAAACTTTTTATATTTTCAAGTTTTCTAAAAGATAACTGAGCATTTAAAGAAAAAACAGTAACAAGGTAATATAGGACTTCAACATATGAAAAAGCAAAATACACAATAATACACAAATGCTTGAATAGGAAAAAGGAGTATATATAATATTTTAAGGTTCATATACTATATGTGAAGTGGTATAATACTACTTAAAGGTATATGTGTTGAGTTAGAAACATTATATACTAACAAAATAAACAAATATAATAAGCTAACTAAGGATATAAATTAGCATAAAAGACATATTCAAAAATCAAGAGGAGGTCAAAAAAAGAGAGAAAGAGAGAGAGAGAGAGAGAGAAGGAAATAACAACAAAGATGGAATAAAAAATAAGAAGATGATGAACTCAAATCTAACCAAATCAATCATCACATTAAGTGAAAACAGTCTAAACACACTTATTGAATTTCAAATTATCAGACTGGATTAAAAAACAGGTATTAAAATGACTAAATAAAACCAGTAGTCGATGTGGAGGAAATGAACCCTTGTACACTTTTGGTGGGAATATAAATTGGTACCACCACTATGAAAAACAGTACGTTTCCCGAGAAAATTAAAAGGTATATCTAACATATGATTCAGGAACCCCACTTCTGAGTATATATCCAAAGGAATAGAAATCAAAATCTTGAAGAGATATATGTACTCCAATGTTCACTATAGCATTATTCACAATAACCAAGAGGGACCTAAATATCCACTGAATAAAGAAAATGTGCTATATACAAATAAGAAATAATATTCAGCCTTAAAGAAAAAAAGAAATCCTGCCCTTTGCAATAACAATGATGAACCTGGAGGATATTATGTGAAGTGAAATAAACCAGAGACAGAGGACAAGTATGACCTGATACCACTTATATGAGGAATCTAAACTAGTCAAAATCATAGAAGAAGAAAGTAGAATGGTGGTTTGCCAGATATCAGGGGCTGGGGAAACAGGGAAGTATTAGTCTAATCAAAGGTTACAAAGTGTCAGTTATAAGATAAATAATTTCTGGAGTTCAAATGTACATCATAACAACTACTATTAACAATGATGTGTTGTACCTTGAAATCTGCTTAGAGAGTAAATCTTAAATACTCTCACCATACATCCACAAAATGGTAACTTTGTGAGGTGATAGAGATTAACTAACTTTATTGTGACAATCATTTTATACATTAAAATCATCACCATGTATACTTTAAATTCAAAAAATTATAAATTTTATTTTAATAAAATTGGGAAAAAGTAGTGAAACTTATAAGGAAAAAAGCAAGTTTCAGTTAAATAAGATGAGTAGGTCCTAGAAATCTACTGTATAGCTAGCACCTATAGTCAACAATACCACAGAGTATACTTAAATATTGCTAAGGGTAGTCTTATGTTGAGTGTTCTTACCATGAAAAGTAATAATAAATAAAGTTGGGTAGGAATAAACTTCTGGAGGTAACAGACACATTTATGGCACAGATTGTTGTGATTGTTTCATAGGTGAATAATTACCCCCAGACTCATCAAGTTGCATAAATTAAATATGTAAAAGTTTTATATGTCAATCATACTTCAATAAAATGGTTTTTTTTAAGATTAAAGTCCTATATTTAACAAAAGCTTAGAGCCTGTCAAAATAAATTGAAGGAAATTTATTGTATTGTAATTATTATCTTGAAAATGATATAATATTTAATAAATATTTTGCATAAAAACTTCTTAAATATAAAAAATACTATTTATATAGGAAATGCTACCATAAAGTTTAATAAAATGGAAAATAAAGGTTATATGGCAATTTTAAAAAGTAAAACACAATCATGGGTGGAAATGAAATGAGAGACTAAGAAAAAAATTTCAACAGAGGGCATGAATCATCACATTAAGTGATGGGAAAGGAGCAAAAATAGACAAAATAGAAAAACATAATAGGATGAACATAAGCTGTTCATCAAATTAAATAATTACATTACCTATAAATGATCTAAGGACTCTACTAAAAGGCAGATATTGCCAGAATGAAGCACAAGCAAGACCCAAATATTTGCTCTCAACAAGGAAGCCACTTTAAAGACACAGACTGCCAAAGTACAAGGATGGAGGAAAGATCAACAATGCAAACTGTAATTAATAAGGGAACTCAGGCATTCAAATCAATATTTGACTCTGAAGACTTCAAATCAACAAATTATCAAAAATAAAGAGAGACATATAATAATGCTAAAGAGCTTAATCCTTCAAGATGTTTAAATCTTAATCTGTTTGTACCTAAAATCCAAGCTTTAAAATACATGGAGGCAAACCATTTCTTATCAAATTAGATTTCCCAACTGATTTGAAAGATATCTACACAAAACCCTACATATAAATGTTTATGGAAACTATTCATCACCACCAAAACAAACAAAAAAGAAACATCTAGGATGTCCTTCAAGTGATAAATAGGAAAATGAGCTGAGGTACATCCATACAATGGGATACTATACCATAATATGAAAGACTAAGCTTCTAATCCATTTAACCAAATGGAGTCGTCTTAAATACATATCACCAAATGAAAGAAGATATTTGAAAAGGCTACACTTGCCAAATGAAAGAAGATATTTGAAAAGGTACACTTGCTACACACTAAACATATGATATCTGGAAAAGGAAAATCTATGGACATAGAGGACACATTAGTGATTGCTAGGGATTTGTGGAGGGAGAAGTGGTCAAATACAAAAGGAACTTTTTATGGTGATTGAACTGAAGGGTACTAGAGTCAGGAGTTCTGTGTTATGAATCCAGAGACTCATAAATGTTCAAAGGTTTGATTCCAATAATTTTATCTTCAAGAAATTATCCTGAACTCAACTAGAATTATTAAAGATGACTTTTAAATAAGTTATTTTAAATCACACTTATTCTCAACTGAAAAAAAATCTACAATGTGGGAATAAGTATTTTATTGATAAACTGGAACATAATGCAACCATTTAAAATCAAGGCTACAAGTTATATGTGACAATGAGACAAAATGTTCATGATTCATGTTTAGAGAAAATGAACATTAAAAAATCTAAATAAACAGTGTGAACCCATATATTAGATAAATTTGGGAATTAAATATAGGGATATGAGAGAGCTAGACATCATCTATCATACTGATTTAAGCCTGGATGTTTCAGAGTCTGACAATGATGACATTAGCAGAGTTGGTATTTACAATAAAAGAAAATGTGCTTATTTGGGGGATATTAAATTTGTGGTGCACTGATGTCATCTGATACATATGAAATCTTAGAATTAGATTAGAATTAGAATTAGGCTCTTTCTCATAAAGATGTAAAGTCATTTGAATGTATTTAATCTCCCAACAGGAGATCCTAAGGAGAAAAGAAATTCCAAAAGACAGAGTTTTAGGGATTATCTACAAGAAAAGGGCAGTAGAAAGAACAGGTAACAAGGAAGAGTCCTGGGAGTAACTGCCAAAGAGTCATTTAGGAGTACTCTAAATTCACGTGTTTGGGAAAACACGAAGATTCAGTTTAGCTCTAATCATAAACTTAAAATATTCCAACTTGTGGAAGATGCATCAAGGGAGAGCAGGAGAGGTGTTAGACAAAGTATTAGAAGATAAATCCCCACACTGCAAAGTACAATCTGAGTAAAGAAACTAACTCCTCAAGAACTCATCTAACTTAACTATTTAGAATGTTGGACTAGCTGATTTCTAGTGTTCATATCAGCATCAAAATTCTATGTGAGAAAAAAAAAACTTTATCCTTTTATATTCTGGTCTTCAATATAAACTAACCTCAGGGAAGGAGAATCAGAGCTTTATGTGAAAGCAATTTTTTTTTTCTAAAAATTTCAGCTAAAAAAAAAAAATTTTAAATTTTTGGAGATTACTTTTTTTTTTTTTTAAAGATTTTATTTATTTATTTGGCAGAGATCACAAGTAGGCAGAGTGAGGCAGAGAGAGAGGAGGAAGCAGGCTCCCTGCTGAGCTGAGAGCCCGATGTGGGACTCAATCCCAGGATCCTGGGATCATGACCTGAGCCGAAGACAGAGGCTTTAACCCACTGAGCCACCCAGATGCCCCCTGGAGATTACTTTAAGTCACTTCACTAGAACCTACTCTGTAGGATACAGTCCTTCTACTGTAAAATGGCTCTCACTGCCCTACACTAGAAACCTTGCCTTGGAAACTAAGCATGTAGCTCTTTTAGAATAATTAAAATACCAAGATGTTTGCATTGCTGTGTACCATGCAAAGGCACAAGTATCTTCTCATCAATTTTTGACTCTCCTGGGACCTAAATGGTGCTAAACCTCTCCTGAAAGGAATAACCAACAGAACTATTCACTGCTTTTTTCCCACCATGTTAAATTTTTCTCCAACAGGACAAAGCACAAAGCATTTCCACTAGTCCTGTTCCTTTCTCCATTTGTGAAATCCTCAAGGTGATGCACTGTATCTCTGTGCACAACTCTGTCACATAATTAGCCCTAATACACGTGATTTCTACTACTACAACCCTCCTCTATCACCAATGCTACACTGCAATCCAGTGATGTCATATATCTAGCTTCTAACAATTTTATTGGCTTTTCTTAGATCTATGTGCTGAGGATACTTCAAGGTATAAATGACAGAGATTAAAGTCTGGAAAGACATTTGTTCCCCTACATTTGCATTCTACCCAGTGGATCCTGAAGAATGTTGTTCCTCCCAGTCAGTGCAATATAAGGCTAGGGACAACAAGAGTCCTGTTTTTCTGCAGCCTCCTATTTCAGTCACAACAGAGAACAGGAGACAGACGATTAGTCCTCACCCTTTCAATTAATCTTTGAATATTTTACATCAATTGTGCATTTTAGCTGACCAAGTATCTGTCTGAGAAGCGACTGAATTTTTTTTTTTTTTTTTTTTTTTGCTAAAACCAGGATGGGTTTTGCCTTTTGATTGAATATAGTTTTATTTAAATGCAACCTTTTATAATTTTATCATTGAATTAACATTTAGGGATGGGTCATGCTTTCAAAAGCCAGAGGATTAAAGAATATTAAAGTTAGGAGGGAGACTTCTTCCCTCGTTTTTTGAAGAGACACGGAGCACTGTGAAGGGTATGTGATTTGCCTAAAATTGTAAATTTATTTATTGAGAGGCAGAATTTGAATAGATATTTTGTATAACTCAGACTACTACTTCTCTCATAGTCCACAATGTCTTTGAACATCATCTATTCATCTGGACATCAGGCTATTTTGTTAATTTGTGACTAAAAAATACAAGCAACATGAAAATCCAAATATCTTGCTTGATACATATTCTACTTGTGAGAAAAAAAAAGAGGATAGCCCATATATGATTACTATCTTTTATAATCTTATTAATACTATGGTGAATTCTTTATATTGCTATTACAAAAAATGTTTGATTCTATTATCTGATGATCATATATAACACATATCTGAGAAGCAGGGAACAAAGTTATCTATACTTTGAATGAAGGGGAATGGAGATGACGAGAAAAAAAAAAAAGCCTAAATATTACCTAAACATGGTTTTGATTAAATGATACAATATTCTGGTATCTCTCTTTACAGACTCCAGATCAGGTAACAATTACTATTGCAAGTGATACCTTCTAAAAAATATTCTTGTTGATCTTTAAATGAAAGCTTATATGAAATTGCTGTAGATTGTTGCCAAAACTTCCCCTTATGAATAATGTCTAAATCTCTGAAGAATTTCATCCATTCTTCTGGACTTATCAGATGAGGTTAGGTTGAAAAAAAAAAAAAAGCATTTTCCTAACATATGAGGGCAAATACGCTATATTTGAAGCTGCAGTGGAGACTAAGAAATAATCCTCTTCATGTAATCCTGAGTTGCCAATGATTGGTATTGATTTCTAGAGGTCTCTGAAAGTTATTTGTAATCATATAGTTTACTGCTACCAAAAACAGAAGCAAGATAGCTACAGTCAGGCTGAATTCTTTGAAAAACGTGAAACAGGAAATATTGTTTTAGCATGTCTCCCTTTTTGTCTACTCCTTTGTCTCTTAGATTCCTGAGAGCTCCAAGTACTACCCCAGCTACTCTAGACCTAAATTCGAATACTGCGTTCAGCCTTCTCTCATCTCTATGAAGACAGTCCATCCTGGCTATAGACACTCTCAGTCTATTTCCTTCTTATTTAAAAGCAAACTTTATGGTTCATCTCTACAGAGCCAGGTCTATTTTCTTAGGAGATGTGGAAGTAACAACTAATTCTTACCAAGTGTTAATGACTACAAATTATAGGCTATATCACACACACCCCATTTCATCTTAGGTAAGTGAAAGTGTTTTGTCAGTATCCTTACAAAGACCACACTCTAGCATTTGTCTCCAGTGACTGTTACATCTCTGATCAGGATTTAGAGAAGGTAAAGGCAGTGGCAATACTGGAAAACTTGTGAAAGATGGATCTTTGACCTGAGAGTGCTTGCTGGCCTCTTGTAACCAATACTTTTACTTACTTCACTTAATCCACCAGTCATAATATCCAAGATAAAAGTAGTAAGAAAATATCTGACAGAATTTCAAAAAGAAGATACCTGAGAGTTACCTAATTCAACCCTGTATATATGCATTAATTTACTTTCAAATAGTACAAGAAATGAAAGATTGATCTTTCAAAAACACATGTACTAATTAGAGACTCGTTCTTAGGTGAGTCAGGTCATATAAACTATCTTTGAGCATATAAAATTATCAGAAAATACTCTGATTTGAAAAAAATACATTATTATTTTTGAAGATTTGTTTATTTGACACAGAGAGAGTGAGAGAGCACAAGTAAGGGAAGCAGAGGGAGAGGGAGAAGCAGGGTCTCTGCTAAGGAGGGAGCCTGGCTTGGGGCTTAATCCCTGGACCCCGGGATCATGACCTGAACTGAAGGCAGATGATTTACCAACTAAGCCACCTAGGTGCTCTTATTTTTTTATGTATTTACTTTTTTTGAGGGAGACAGTGTTTATGAGTGGGGAGGAGGGCCATCCAAGAAACCCCTGACATGGAAGCATACAACTTTGCAGAAGATTTATTGGGAAGATGGTTCCTGTGATTTTCTCACATAAGTGGATTATACATTTTATTTGTAAGGTACCAGAAAATCTTCTCTGCCACTCTGTTCTTCTATATCTCTAGAAGGTCTCCCTGGGAGGGAGATTCATTCCCTGTGATTAATTTAAGGCTTTGCTGTTTCTGATAGGACACATAAGAGCCCCTATTAGTTGGTCTTATTGGGTATCATTTCCTTGCCTGCTTCTAGGCATTCATTACAGTATTTGTGTCAAGGAGTCTGAGTCAGTGTGTTTCCCAGGGAGGAAAGGCCATGCTGTATACCTGGAGTTAACTCAAAAACTGGCTACTATGAAATGATGAGGAAGGGAAAAACACAGAAGAAGAATGTGGTGGCTTCTCAAAGACAAAGTACTCCACTGCATAATTTTACCTCCAGCCCTTCTGACTTCAGACTCTGCTGGCAGTCTCTTCTGAACATCCGTGAGCCATAGTTTTGATATAATTAGTGATGATATGTGAATTCTTTGGGGGAATTTTCAAGACAACTAGAGATTTGAAATATAGGGATGAGTCCCTATATTAAAATTATTCATCACGTGCCCTATATTTATGTGTAAATCCTCCAGTGAAACTCAAGGAAACACTAGGCAATTGCAATTAGATTTAAGAAAACGTTAATATAAAAAAACTGCAAATAATTAGAAATCAGTAAAATAAAAGACACTCCCTTCCAAAGAAGTGATTTAGATGTAGAGAGAGATATTTCTTTACATTTCACATTTTTTTTTTATTCACTATACAATGTTTCCAAGTTCTAGATAGCTTATAAAAGTATAAATAACATAAAAGGGAGAAAGTGTTGATAAAATAGGGTATATAATAACCAAACAACAAAAAAAGAAATGTTGTTTTTTCACAGTCTGGATTTCTTACTATGAATACTACTGTACAATATAACTATAATTTTTAAAACCCCACCAAATTAAATGTCAGTTATAATTCAATATTACATCTTTGGCTATTAGTAACAATAGCTGAGGTTAATGAAACTTAACATCAGGAAATAATTGAAAAGAACAAATATACTGGATTCCTTTATAGAACAGAACTCCAGGAAGAGATGAGTCACAACTCCAGGAAGAGTTCCAATGAACTCTAGATCTTTGGGTTTTGTTAGGTTTTGTATTTTAGTTCATAAAATTTGTAAATGAATAGAGAAGAGAATAAGACCTAATCACTGAAGGCAATGATTCTGCCTATGAGTTCTCACACCAGATAATGGTGTCTATTTACCTCTTGTATTTTTTATTAACAAATAAAATATGCACAAAACTACACGTGGCAGATCTTGTACATCTTGCAAGTTTTCACAAAGCAAACACTTGTATCTATCAATCACATCAAGAAACAGAACATTACCAACACTTCAGAAGCCCTTTCTGTCACCTTCCTGTTCCTATTGCCCTTCCAGGAAAACCCCTCCAGGAGCTTTGATAATATCATAGATCGGTGTAGCCTATTTTGAACTTTATTTAAATAGGTTCATATAGTATACACACTTTTGTGTCTCACTTTTGGGGTCAACATTGTGAAACTGTCTTCCTGTGTTAGCCATTTAAAAACATGTTATATAATTTGTTATAGAAAAAACTATTCAGATATTGTCTTTGTAACTTCTTATACTAGATTTCTGTAATGTCAAGAAAACATTTCAGATTTTCAATTTCATTTGTAAAGTAAGTAGCTTACATTCCTCAAATTCATATAACTGGACATGACAATGTCAAACATCTCAATACTCTCCCCTTTATCCCACTTTATTGTTATTATATTGCTTATATACTTTTTAATGATTCATGAAAATCCAGATACATAAATATAAGTAGAAATTAGAATCTCTAAAGAAGGAAGTAGAAATGGGAAATGAAACCCATGCTTACTGACTGATTTCTGTTTCTCTCCTATTCAGGTAACAAGATACAATCCTCCCAAAGTCAATGAATGACATAAATCATTCCCGGGTGACCGAGTTTGTGTTGCTGGGGCTCTCTAATTCCCAGGAGCTCCAGCCTTTCTTGTTTCTCATATTTTCACTACTTTACCTAGCAATACTGCTGGGCAACTTTCTTATCATCCTCACTGTAACCTCAGATGCCCGCCTTCATACCCCCATGTACTTCCTGCTTGCGAACCTCTCTTTTATAGATATATGCGTTGCCTCTTTTGCTACCCCTAAAATGATTGCAGACTTTCTGGTTGAGCACAAGACTATTTCATTTGATGCCTGCCTGGCCCAGATTTTCTGCGTTCACCTTTTCGCTGGCAGTGAAATGGTGCTCCTTGTATCCATGGCTTATGACCGTTACGTTGCTATATGCAAACCTCTCCACTACATGACAATAATGAGTCGCCGTGTGTGTATTATTCTTGTTCTCATCCCCTGGCTTGTGGGTTTCATCCATACTACTAGCCAGTTGGCATTTACTGTTAACTTGCCTTTTTGTGGCCCAAATCAGGTAGACAGTTTTTTCTGTGACCTCCCTCTAGTGACAAAGCTGGCCTGCATAGACACTTATGTTGTCAGCCTACTTATAGTTGCAGACAGTGGCTTTCTTTCTATGAGCTCCTTTCTCCTTTTGGTTGTCTCCTACACTGTGATACTTATCACCGTCAGGAACCGCTCCTCTGCTAGCATGGCAAAGGCCCGCTCCACACTGACTGCTCATATCACTGTGGTCATACTATTCTTTGGACCATGCATCTTCATCTACGTGTGGCCCTTCAGTGGTTATTCTGTTGACAAAGTCCTTGCTGTTTTTTACACCATCTTTACTCCCATCTTAAACCCAGTTATTTACACTCTAAGGAACAAAGAAGTGAAGGCAGCTATGTCAAAACTGAAGAGTCGGTACCTGAAGCCTGGTCAGGTTTCTACAGTCATAAGAAATGTTCTTTTCTGGGAAACAAAGTAAACTTATACAACTGTAACTACTGTAGCCTTATTCCTAGACAATTACAAATGGAATCACTATGATGTAAAAGTAGATCATTTTGACCAATGGGAAGGGTAGATTAATTTGATTGAGTGAGTAATTATAATAAAATTATAATAATTCCAAAGAATGGTCCTTTTTGATATTTAAATTCTTCGCTTCCCTTATTGTGTTTTTTTTTTTCCTATTTCCTTCTTTTTATTTAAAAAAATTTAATATATAGCTTTTGAGTACATTCAGAAATGGCATTTACTCAGATGAAATAAATAAGTTGTATGTCTACCTCTCAAAACAGGACCACTCAGATGTCAATTATGTACTAATAGGTATATTTCTCTATACAATAGAGAAAACAGATTTACATATACAGGATAAACCTAAATAAGACTTTATTTCACAGAGCTATGTACTGATACATACATGAAGATAATGCTATGATTGGTGTTAATGGTATAGGAACACATAAAATATTAAGGCTATTCAGCAAAGGCACAGTCTACACTTTAACAAATCCTTCTTCAATGTTGCTGCTTAATACATATTATTCATGTAAAACAACTTGCTGAATAAACTTATTCACCAGAGTGTGTTGCATTTGTTAGTTGGGGTAATTTCTGTTTATTTTTATAAAAATATTGTATTTATTTATTTGACAGAGAAACAGTCCAGTGTGAGCAGGGGGAAAGGCAGAGGGTGAGAAGAGGGGAGAAGCAAAATCTCTGATGAGCAGGGAACCCTATTTCAAGGCTCAATTCCAGGACCCCAGAATCATGACATGAGTCAAAGGCAAATGCCTAACTGACTGAGTCACCCAGGCACTCATTAATTTCTGTCAATACTGATAAAATAATCTGGAGAATTTCATAGTTGAGTTATAATTCTTTACCACTTGTCATCATGATTATGGGAGTCTGAAAGCTCATATAAAACACACACTCTCTCTCCATAGGCCTTCATAATTCCTGTCTTCTCAAATAAGGTAGTATTTTACATATTAATAACTGTTAGAAAGAATCATTTTTCTATGTGGACTTAGTTAAAATTTTATTTTTATATTGCATAATGCAGGTCCAGAAAATGATAATACCACATTTCAAGAACTTTGGGATAGCCATGAACTTACTCCTTCATGATCACTTATGAAAATGAGATTTTTTTCTAGGAATCCTCACTATAGGTTATTTGAGGCTTTTACTCTTTCATTGTATTCAAGTTTTTCCTGTATTTTCTACTGTGTTCTAGTTTCACATTCTGTTATAATGTTACCTGTTTTTTAGATCCCAATCCTTAGAATATCTTAAGGGAATGCTCTGTTGGTTTTTTGAAAGAATCAATAAGATCAATAAACCATTGGCCACACTAATCCAAAAGAAAAGACAGAAAGCCCAAATTCATTTAATTATGAATGAAAAGGGAGAGATCACAACTAACACCAAGGAAGTAGAAACAATCATCAGAAGTTATTATCAACAGTTATATGACAATAAGCTAAGCAACCTAGATGAAATGGATGCATTCCTGGAAAACTATAAACTCCCAAAATTGAACCAGGAAAAATTGACAACCTGAATAGACCACTTTCTGGTAATGAGATTGAAGCAGTGATCAAAAACCTCCCAAAAAAACAAGAGCCCAGGACCTGATGGATTCCCTGGGAATTCTACCAAACTTTCAAAGAAGAAATAACACCTATTCTCCTGAAGCTGTTTCAAAAAACTGAAGCAGAAGGAAAACTTCCAGACTCTTTCTATGAAGCCAGCATTACCCTGATCCCCAAACCAGGCAAAGACCCTACCAAAAAGGAGAATTTCAGACCAATATCACTGATGAATATGGATGCTAAGATTCTCAACAAGATCCTAGCAAACAGGATCCAACAGCACATTAAAAAGATTATCCACCATGACCAGGTGGGATTCATCCCTGGGATACAAGGATGGTTCAACATTCGCAAATCAATCAACATGATAAAACAAATTAATACGAGAAGAGATAAGAGCCATGTGGTCCTCTCAATCAATGCAGAAAAAGTATTTGACAAAATCTAGCATCCGTTCCTGATCAAAACACTTCAAAGCATAGGGATAGAGGGAACATTCCTGAACTTCATAAAATCTATCTATGAAAGACCCACAGCAAGGAATCGCCTGGGTGGCTCAGTGGCTTAAGCCTCTGCCTTCAGCTCAGGTCATGATCTCAGAGTCCTGGGATCGAGCCCCACATTGGGCTCTCTGCTCAGCGGGGAGCCTGCTTCCCCCTCTCTCTCTGCCTGCCTCTCTGCCTACTTGTAATCTCTCTTGTCTATCAAATAAATAAATAAAAATCTTAAAAAAAAAAAAAAAGAAAGATCCACAGCAAATATCATCCTCAATGGGAAAAAGCTTGCAGCCTTCCCGTTGAGATCAGGAACAAGACAAGGATGCCCACTCTCACCACTCTTGTTCAACATAGTATTAGAAGTTCTAGCAACAGCAATCAGACAACAAAGAGAAATAAAAGGTATCCAAATTGACAATGAAGAAGTCAAACTCTCTCTCTTTGCAGATGACATGATTCTTTATATGGAAAACCCAAAAGAATCCACCCTCAAACTACTAGAACTCATATTACTGAAAGAGAAAATAAGTTCTCACTTTTGAACCAGAGGCTACCAACTTATTATGGACCTAAAGACAAAAGCAATTCTAAAAGGAGATGTATAATGATACAGGGCTACATATAGAAATAAGAAAAAAGTCAAACAAATAAAAAGAAGACTACAATAAAGACTAAAGTGAGCAGAATAAATGAAATAATAAAGATCAGAGTGAAAATAAATGAAATAGAGACAAAAAAAAGTAGAAAGATTCAATGAAACCTAGAGCTAGTTCTTCAAAAAGAAAATTGATAAATATATAGCCAGATAATCAAGAAAAAAGAGAGGACACAAACAAATTAAATCTGAAATGAAAGAGCAATATCAACTGATACTGCAGAAATACAAAGGATTATAAGAGAATACTATGAAAAATTATATCTAACAAATTGGACCAATTAGAATAAATGGATGTATTCTAAAAAAACGTACATCTAACATCCTAAAAACATCTTCAAAAGATGAATCAGGAGGAGATTCTACACCAGAACAAACCAATTAGTAGTAACAAAATTGAATCAACAACCCAAAAATTCCCAACAAATAAAAGCCCAGGACTGGATGAATTCCAGGATGAAATTCCAGGGAAATTGTAACAAATATTTGAAGAACAGTTAACACTGAGGCACCCGGATGGCTGAGTCAGTTAAACATCCAACTTGATTTTGGCTCGGGTCATGATCTCAGGGTTATGTGATGTGAGATGGAGCCCACACTGGGCTCCACGCTGCACATGGAACCTGCTTAAGATGCTCTCTTCTCCTCTCCTTCTGCCACTCTCCCTCTCTAAAAAAGATAATAAAAGAATAAGGAACAGTTAATACATGATACATCACATCAACAAGAGAAATGATAAAAACCCCTATGATGATTTCAATAGATGGAGAAAAAGCATTTGACAAAGTACAAAATCCATTCATAATAAAAACCATCAACAGAGTAGTTTAGAGTTAACATACTTCAACATAATTAGGGCCATTATGAAAAACCTGCATCTAACATCACACTCAATGGTAAAAAAAAAGGAGAGCTCTTCCAGTAAGAGCAGGAATAAGACAAAGATGTTTGCTTCCAACATGTTTATTCATCATAGAACTGGAAGCCATAGCCAAAGCAATCATACAAGAAAAAAAAAAAAATAGGCTACCATACTGGTAAAGAAGTTCAACTGTCACTATTTGAAGATGACATGATCTATATATGTATATATAAAAAACCCTAAAGACTCTACCAAAAGGAACCAAACAAATGGGTAATGAAAAAAAGAGACAAACAAAAACCAGATTCATAAACTCATAGAAACCAATAGTTACCAGAGGAGAGGAGGGTGGGGGCAATGGGTAAAATAGGTAAAGATTAAGAGTATACTTATCATGAACACTGAGTAATGCAGAGAATGTTGAATCACTATCTTATAAACCTGAAACTAATATAACACTTATGTTAATTATACTGTAATTTAAAAATTATAAGAAAAAATAAAGAATTAATACCTATTCTCCTTAAGCTATTAAAAAAAAAAAAAAAGAAAAAAAGAAGAAGGAAAATTTCCAAAACACTCCACTGGGTCAAACTGGACACAGAATCTACCAAAAAAAACAAACTACAGGACAAAATTGCTCATTAGCAGAGATGTAACAATCATTAACAAAATATTAGCAAATGAAATCCAACAATACATTAAAAAAAAAATACCATCCACGTTGTTGCAAATGGCAAGATTTCATTTCTTTTGATGGCTGCATAGTATTCCATTGTGTATATATACCACATCTTCTTGATCCATTCATCTGTTGATGGACATCCAGGTTCTTTCCATAGTTTGGCTATTGTGGACATTGCTGCTATAAACATTCGGGTGCATGTGCCCCTTTGGAGCACTACATTTGTATCTTTAGGGTAAATACCCAATAGTGCAATTGCTAGGTCATAGGGAGGGAGACAAACCATAGATTTGAGGGTTGCCGGGGGGAGGGGGTTTGGGAGAAAGGGGGTGGGATTATGGACATTGGGGAGGGTATGTGATTTGGTGAGTGCTGTGAAGTGTGTAAACCTGGTGATTCACAGACCTGTACCCCTGGGGATAAAAATATATGTTTATCAAAAATAAAAAATTAAAAAAAAAATACCATGATCAGGTAGATTTATTCTGGTGAGACAAGGATGGTTTAGTATTTGCAAATCAATGAACATGACAAAGCATATCAAGAAAGGAAGGATAAGAATCATATAATCATCTCAATGGAGGCAGAAAAAGCACATGACACATACAACATCCATTTCAGGATAAAAATCCTCAATGGGGCGCTTGGGTGGATCAGTCAGTTGGGTGTCTGCCTCTTGGTTTCGGCTCAGGTCCTGATCTCAGGGTCCTGAGATCAAGCCCCAAGTCCAGTTCTATGCTCAGCAGGGAGTATGCTGAGGATTCTCTCTCCCTTCACCCTTCCCTCTGTTCTCTTTCTTTCTCTTTCTCTCTCTCATAAAGAAAACAAATCTTTAAAATAAAACCCTCAGTGAAGTGGGTTTAGAAGGATCATACCTCAACATAATAAAGGTCATAATGAAAAATCCATAGCTAACATGCTACTTAATAGTGAAAAACTGAGAACTTTTCCTTTAAGATAAGGAACAAGACATCAATGTTTGCTTTCATCACTTTTATTCCTCATAGAACTGGAAGCCCTATCCATAGCAATCAGACAAAAAAAAAACAAAAAAAAACAAAAACAAAAACAAAAAAAAAAACAACCATATTGGTAAGGGAAAAGTTGAATTATCACTATTTTTAAATGACATGATGTTATATGTAGAAAACCCTAAAAACGACAGCAAAAACCTATTAGAAGTAATACATGAATTCTCCAAAGTTGCAGGATACAAAATTTATGCACAAAATTGGCTGCATTTCTATACATTAATAATTAAATAACAGAAAAATAAGAGAACAATTCCATTTACAATTGCACCGCAAAGAATAAAATATCTAGAAATAAACTTAACAAAGGAGGTGAAAGACCTGTACTCCAAAAACTATAAAACACTGATGAAAGCAACTGAAGATGATACAAAGAAGTGGAAAGATGTTCTGTGCTCATGGATTGGGAGAATACTATTAAAATGACCCTAATACCCAAAGCAATCTACAGAGTCAGTGCAATCCCTATCAAAATACCAGTAGTTTTTTTTTTTTTTACAAAAATAGAAAAATACTAAAATTTACATGGAACTACAAAAGACCTTAAATAGTCAAAGCAATTTTGAGAAAGAAGAAAAAAGCTGGAGGCATCACAATTTCAGATTTCAAGATATACTACAAAGCTGTAGTAATCAAACCAGTATGGTATTGGCCCACATGCACATATGCATGCATACACACACACAAACACACCCGTGTGTGCATGTGCGCACACACACCACACACACACACACACACAAAACAAGGAAGAAGGATAAAGAGCTTAGCAATAAAACCATGCTTATATAGTCAATCTATGATGAAGAAGACAAGAATATACAACGGGGAAAAAAGCAGTCTCTTTGATTTAAGTGGGGCTGGGAAAACTGGACAGTTATATGTGAAACTAGACTATTTTCTTACACCATACCCCAAAACAAACTTAAAATGGATTTAAGACCTTCAAGTGAGACCAGAAACCATAAAACTCCTAGAAGAAAACATTGGCACTAATCCCTTCCCCATTCACCACAGCAACATTTTTCTAGGTTTGTCCCCTCAGGAAAGCTAAACAAAACAAAAATAAACTATTAGGTCTATAACTAAATAATAAGGTTTTGCTCCACACAGAAAACAATCAACAAAGTGATAAGGCAACCTACTAAATGAGAGAAGACATCTGGAAGAGATATATCTGATAAGGGGTTAATATCAAAACTGAGTGAAAATTTAGACAATGACCACCAAAAAACCTCCCAAATAATTTGATTTAAAATGGAGGGTTAGAATACATATTTTTTTCCAAAAAGGATGTACAGATGGCCAATAGACACATGAGAAGATTTCCACATCACTATTCACCAAGGAAAGACAAATCAAAGCCACAATGAGGTATCACATTACTGTCAGAATGGCTAGAATAAAAAAGACAATAATAGGTGTTGGTGAGAATGTAGAAAGAAAGGAACACTTGGACACTGATAATATGGAATGTAAATTGGTGTAGCCATGTGGAAATAGTATGGGAAATGCTCAGAAAATGAAAGAAATAGCATGGAATCCAGTAATTCCACTACTGGATATTCACTCCCTCCCATCCCCACATTAAAAAACACTGAAAACACTAACTGAAAAAGATATATGCACCCCTGTTTATTGCAGAAGTACTTACAATAGCCAAGATATAGAAGAAATTTAAGTGTTCAAATGGATAAGTGGATAAAAAAGAGATGATATACATACATACATGTACCTACACACAGAGTGATGTAATACATATGATATAATGGAATATTATACAGCCATAAGAAAGGATAAGATCTTGCCATTTGAGGCAACTAGATGGGCTAGAGGTATTATGATAAGTGACATAACTGAATGGAGAGAGTCAAGTACCATATGATTCCACTTATACGTGGAATGTAAAAGACAAATAAACAAGCAAAAAAAAAAAAAAAAAGCAGAAACCCATAAATACAGAGAAAAATATGAAAGTAGCTGGGGGAAGGGATATGGGTAGAAGGGCTAAATGGGTGAAGGGAAGTGGGTTGCCAGTTATGGAAGTTTCCAGTTATGGAATGAGTTAAGTCATGAGGATAAAAGGTACAGCATGGGAAATACGCTCAGCAGTATTATAATAGCACTATATGGTGACATACGGTGATTACCACTTGTGGTGTAACATACCACAGTGTATAGACTTGTCAAATCACTATGTTGTGCACCTGAAACTAATGTAACAATGTGCATCAATTATACTTCAAAAAAAAAAAAAAAGTCCATGGTATAATGTGGAACAAGTAATAAACAGAATGCTGGCAATGTCACAGCCTAAAAATGTTAGAGATACTTTTTTTTCAGATGCTATGTATACCTAATCCATTTTCCTTTGTTTTCCTTTTCCAAAAACAGCTTTGCTGAGGTACAATTGGCACACAAAATTTGATGGGGATTAAGGAGTACACTTGTGATGAGAACCAGGTATTCTATGGAAGTGGTAAATCACTATATTGTACACCTGAAATTTATACTACACTGTATGATAACAGGAATTAAAATAAAAACTTAAAAAGTCATCCATATTTAATGTGCATCTTTCTCGATGTCAGAAACAAGTCTAAATCCATGAATTCATCACCCCTTTATCCCAAAGAATGTCAGGTGGGTGAAGTGAACAGCTGCTGTAATTCCTTCCTCAAAAAACAATGAACATGTGATATTCTGCAAGATGGCCACCATCAGGAATGCTCTTATAAAATTTTAGCTTTACCTTTATGTCAAATTTTAAAAACTAGAATATTAATGCTAAAATAGGATGACAAATTGTATCAAATTGTATCAAATCATTAAAATATGGTTTTCAAACAACTACATACGAAAGAGCGAAAATTATTTCTCATATGGCAATGGAAACAAAATGAGCCAAAAGCTTTGAAAACATTACCGACAGTTTAGACACAATAAAGCCTTTTTTTTTTTTTTACTCATCTCTTGTTTTCTTTTTATATAAAGAACATTAGTATATTTCACCATAATTATTATAATAATTCTATTAACTTTATCCTTCCTTTTAAGCCATATTCCACAATTAGCTTACTTTTCTTTTTTCTTTTTCAACAGTTTGCTTCTCATTCTATTCTCCAACCATGAACCAATGTTTCAAAAGTCTCAGAGAAGTAATATTTGACCATAAATATTACAAATAATTTAGTTTAAAAGATTATATCAAGACTTAGCAATCTGAAAGAAATAATCAAATAGGTTTCACATGAAAATGTGGGATAATCTCTTCAAAAATACCAAGATTGCAAAATAAGATACAAATGATTATGCATGCCTTATATGGCCTTATAAACTGTGAAACACAACTGACTATACCAAATAGTGTTTGACAAGCTTTTACTTCAAAGTCATTATTTGGAACTTGCATATTATTTCGGTCTTAACAAATTCCTATTAAAACGTCCAGTAAATTCAGAAGTTGCAAACACAATCTGCACTGAAAAATAATAATATAAATACCCAGAGGAGTAATTTTTTGTGACCATGGATTGGACGATGGTCTCTTATCTTGACACTAAAAACAATAATCCAAAGGACACAAAAATAGTGATTCAAAGGGGCACATGTACCCCAATGTTTATAGCAGCAATGTCCTAAATTGCCTAAATATGGAAAGATACCAGATGTCCAGTGATGGATAAATGGATAAAGAAGATGTGGCATATATATACAATGGAATATTTTACTCAGCCATCAAAAAGAGTGAAATCTTGCCATTTGCAACAACATGGATGGAACTAGACGGTATTATGCGAGTGAAATAAGTCATTCAGAGAAAGACAACTACTAAATGATTTCACTCGTGTGGAATTTAAGAAACAAAACATAGATGGCTTTGATGATATTGAGGTATGTGCCCTCTATCCCTACACTTTGAAGAGTTTTAATCAGGAAGGGATGCTGTACTTTGTCAAATGCTTTTCAGCATCTATTGAGAGTATCATATGGTTCTTGTTCTTTCTTTTATTGATGTGTTGTATCACATTGACTGATTTGCCGATGTTGAACCAACCTTGTAGCCCTGGAATAAATCCCACTTGGTCATGGTAAATAATCTTTTTAATGTACTGTTGAATCCTATTGGCTAGTATTTTGTTGAGTATTTTCGCATCTGTGTTCATCAAGGATATTGGTCTATAGCTCTCTTTTTTGGATGGGATCCTTGTCTGGTTTGGGGATCAATGTGATGCTGGCTTCATAAAATGAGTTTGGAAGTTTTCCTTCCATTTCTATTTTTTGGAACAGTTTCAGGAGAATAGGAATTAGTTCTTCTTTAAATGTTTGGTAGAATTCCCCCGGGAAGCCGTCTGGCCCTGGGCTTTTGTTTGTTTGGAGATTTTTAATGACTGTTTCAATCTCCTTACTGGTTATGGGTCTGTTCAGGCTTTCTATTTCTTCCTGGTTCAGTTGTGGTAGTTTATATGTCTCTAGGAATGAATCCATTTCTTCCAGATTGTCAAATTTATTGGCGTAGAGTTGCTCATAGTATGTTCTTATAATAGTTTGTATTTCTTTGGTGTTAGTTGTTATCTCTCCTCTTTCATTCATGATTTTATTTATTTGGGTCCTTTCTGTTTTCTTTTTGATAAGTCGGGCCAGGGGTTTATCAATTTTATTAATTCTTTCAAAGAACCAGCTCCTAGTTTCGTTGATTTGTGCTATTGTTTTTTTGGTTTCTATTTCATTGATTTCTGCTCTGATCTTTACGATTTCACTTCTCCTTCTGGGCTTAGGGTTTCTTTCTTGTTCTTTCTCCAGCTCCTTTAGGTGTAGGGTTAGGTTGTGTACCTGAGACCTTTCTTGTTTCTTGAGAAAGGCTTGTACTGCTATATATTTTCCTCTCAGGACTGCCTTTGTTGTGTCCCACAGATTTTGAAACGTTGTATTTTCATTATCATTTGTTTCCATGATTTTTTTCAATTCTTCATTAATTTCCCCATTGACCCATTCATTCTTTAGAAGGATGCTATTTAGTCTCCATGTATTTGGGTTCTTTCCAAACTTCCTTTTGTGGTTGAGTTCTAGCTTTAGAGCATTGTGGTCTGAAAATAAGCAGGGAATGATCCCAATCTTTTGATACCGGTTGAGTCCTGATTTAGGACCGAGGATGTGATCTATTCTGGAGAATGTTCCATGTGCACTAGAGAAGAATGTGTATTCCGTTGCTTTGGGATGAAATATTCTGAATATATCTGTGATGTCCAACTGGTCCAGTGTATTGTTTAAGGCCTTTATTTCCTTGCTGATCTTTTGCTTGGATGATCTGTCCATTTCAGTGAGGGGAGTGTTAAAGTCCCCTACTATTATTGTATTATTGTTCATGTGTTTCTTTGATTTTGTTATTAATTGGTTTATATAGTTGGCTGCTCCCACGTTGGGGACATAGATATTTAAAATTGTTAAATCTTCTTGTTGGACAGACCCTTTAAGTATGATATAGTGTCCTTCCTCATCTCTTATTATAGTCATTGGCTTAAAATCTAATTGATCTGATATAAGGAAAACCCACCGCAAATATCATTCTCAATGGAGAAAAACTGAAAGCTTTTCCGCTAAGGTCAGGAACACGGCAGGGATGTCCATTATCACCACTGCTATTCAACATAGTACTAGAGGTCCTAGCCTCAGCAATCAGACAACAAAAGGAAATTAAAGGCATCCAAATCGGCAAAGAAGAAGTCAAATTATCACTCTTCGCAGATGATATGATACTATATGTGGAAAACCCAAAAGACTCCACTCCAAAACTGCTAGAACTTGTACAGGAATTCAGTAAAGTGTCAGGATATAAAATCAATGCACAGAAATCAGTTGCATTTCTCTACACCAACAGCAAGACAGAAGAAAGAGATATTAAGGAGTCAATCCCATTTACAATTGCACCCAAAACCATAAGATACCTAGGAATAAACCTAACCAAAGAGACACAGAATCTATACTCAGAAAACTATAAAGTACTCATGAAAGAAATTGAGGAAGACACAAAGAAATGGAAAAATGTTCCATGCTCCTGGATTGGAAGAATAAATATTGTGAAAATGTCTATGCTACCTAAAGCAATCTACACATTTAATGCAATTCCTATCAAGGTACCACCCATCTTTTTCAAAGAAATGGAACAAATAATGCTAAAATTTATATGGAACCATAAAAGACCTCGAATAGCCAAAGGGATATTGAAAAAGAAAGCCAACGTTGGTGGCATCACAATTCCGGACTTCAAGCTCTATTACAAAGCTGTCATCATCAAGACAGCATGGTACTGGCACAAAAACAGACACATAGATCAATGGAACAGAATAGAGAGCCCAGAAATAGACCCTCAACTCTACGGTCAACTAATCTTTGACAAAGCAGGAAAGAATGTCCAATGGAAAAAAGACAGCCTCTTCAATAAATGGTGCTGGGAAAATTGGACAGCCACATGCAGAAAAATGAAATTGGACCATTTCCTTACACCACACACAAAAATAGATTCAAAATGGATGAAGGACCTCAATGTGCGAAATGAATCCATCAAAATCCTTGAGGAGAACACAGGCAGCAACCTCTTCGACCTCAGCCGCAGCAACATCTTCTTAGGAACAATGCCAAAGGCAAGGGAAGCAAGGGCAAAAATGAACTATTGGGATTTCATCAAGATCAAAAGCTTTTGCACAGCAAAGGAAACAGTTAACAAAATCAAAAGACAACTGACAGAATGGGAGAAGATATTTGCAAATGACATATCAGATAAAGGACTAGTGTCCAGAATCTATAAAGAACTTAGCAAACTCCACACCCAAAGAACAAATAATCCAATCAAGAAATGGGCAGAGGATATGAACAGACATTTCTGCAAAGAAGACATCCAGATGGCCAACAGACACATGAAAAAGTGCTCCATATCACTCGGCATCAGGGAAATACAAATCAAAACCACAATGAGATATCACCTCACACCAGTCAGAATGGCTAAAATCAACAAGTCAGGAAATGACAGATGCTGGCGAGGATGTGGAGAAAGGGGAACCCTCCTACACTGTTGGTGGGAATGCAAGCTGGTGCAGCCACTCTGCAAAACAGCAAGGAGGTTCCTCAAAATGTTGAAAATAGAACTGCCCTATGACCCAGCAATTGCACTATTGGGTATTTACCCTACAGATACAAACGTAGTGATCCAAAGGGGCACGTGCACCCGAATGTTTATAGCAGCAATGTCCACAATAGCCAAACTATGGAAAGAACCTAGATGTCCATCAACAGATGAATGGATCAAGAAGACGTGGTATATATACACAATGGAATACTATGCAGCCATCAAAAGAAATGAAATATGCCATTTGTGACAACATGGATGGAACTAGAGCGTATCATGCTTAGCGAAATAAGTCAAGCAGAGAAAGACAACTATCATATGATCTCCCTGATATGAGGAAGTGGTGATGCAACATGGAAGCTTAAGTGGGTAGGAGAAGAATCAATGAAACAAGATGGGATTGGGAGGGAGACAAACCATAAGTGACTCTTATTCTCACAAAACAAACTGAGGGTTGGTGGGGGGAGGGGATTTGGGAGAAGGGGGTGGGATTATGGACATTGGGGAGGGTATGTGCTTTGGTGAGTGCTGTGAAGTGTGTAAAACTGGTGATTCACACACCTGTACCCCTGGGGATAAATATATATGTTTATAAAAAATAAAAAATTAATTAAAAAAATATACAGAAAAAAAAAAGGAACAAAACAGATGAAAATAGGAGAAGGGAAGGAAAAATGAAATAAGGTAAAAACAGAGAGGCAAACCAAAGAGATTCTTAACTATAGAGAACACACTGAGAGGTGTTGTATGGAATGTGGGTGAGGGGATAGGATAATTAGCTGATGGACAACTGCCGCAATGAGCACTGGGTGTTATATGCAACTGATGAATCACTAAACTCTATCCTGAAACTAATAATATGCTACAGGTTAACTAACTTGAAAAATTGAAATAAAAAGAAAATTAAAAATATATTTAAAAACTACGATTAAAGTAAAAACTTCAAAGGATATATTCAAGAAAGTAAAAAGACATCCTATAGATTAGAAGAAAATAATTGCATATTATATATCTGTTAATGGATGTATGTCCAAAATATATTATTAATACCTTCTACAATTCAACAATAAAAGGACAATCCATTTTATTATTTATTTATTTATTTATTTATTTATTTTAAAGATTTTTTTTATTTATTTGACAGAGGGAGAAAGAGGTCACAGGAGGCAGAGAGGCAGGCAAGGAGAGCGGGAAAGCAAGCTCCCCAATACAGGGAGAGCTCAATGCAGGGCTCGATCCCAGGACCCTGAGATCATGACCAAAGCTGAAGGCAGAGGACCAACCCACTGAGCCACCCAGGTTCCCCTAACATTTATTTTGATACCAGTCAGGATATATTTTTGCAAAAATGATAAAACCAAGATTAAAGTAGAAGCTAATTTCCTCACATAATAGGAAGTTCAGAGAGAGGAATTCTTCATAGTTGTTTGATTTGATGGCTCAGTGACATTACAGAATCCAGGATCTTTACAGTTCCCCCCCTTTTTTAAATTAATTTGTTTATTTTCAGCATAACAGTATTCATTATTTTTTCACCACACCCAGTGCTCCATGTAATCCATGCCCTCTATAATACCCACCACCTGGTACCCCAACCTCCCACCCCTGCCCCCACCACTTCAAGCCCCTCAGATTGTTTTTCAGAGTCCATAGTCTCTCATGATTGACCTCCCCTTCCAATTTATCCCAACTCTCTTCTCCTCTCTAACACCCCTAAGACAACCCATTTTAAAATTGCTCAAAGGATTTGAACATATATTTCCCTAAGGAAGACAAACAAATGGCCAAAATAAGCACATGAAACAATGGCCAATAACATTAGGGAAAGCACTAATAAAAATAAAGATACCACTTCATACCTGGAAGGATGACTCAAGTCAAAAAAGCAAAAAAGTAACGGACATTAGTGAAAATATATAGCAAGTTGGTGATGCCTGGGTGTCTCAGTTGGTTAAGCAACTACTTTGGTTCAGGTCATTATCCCAGAGTCCTGGGAGCAAGTCCTGCAACGGGCTCCCAGATTTGTGGGGAAACCTGCTTCTCCCTTTGCCTGACACTCTCTCTGCCTGCCATTCCCTCTAACTGCTGCTCCCCTTGCTTGTGCATACTCTCTCTCGGACAAATAAATTAATAAAATGTTATTTTTTTATTGTGTTATATTGGTCACCATAAAATACATAATTAATTTTTTATGCAAAAAGAAAAAAAAGAAAGAAAGAAAAGAGAATACATAGAAAATTGAAATCCATATTATATAGATTGGGGGTGAGAGTCGTGTCCACTCAGGCTCTGGTGGAATGGCGTGAGTCCTAGAGCACCAGGCTGGGCCTTGGCACACCTCTCTCAGGGGAGTGTGTGGGGCGGGCACCCGTCTCAAGCTCTGATGGCGGGGGGGGGGGGGGGGGGGGGCCTTTGGCTTCGGGCACCTCTCTCAGGGGAGGGGGAGGGGCGCACGCGTCTCAGGCTCTGTAGCACCTGCCCTCTGGCTCTAGAGCCTCTGCCATGTGGCGAGGCTCCCAGCCCCTCACAGGAGTCTGACCCCAGCATTCTGGGGCACAGTGGCGGCTCAGGACCAAGACCTAATTTCTCCGCTGCACTCTCTTTGGTTGAGGTTGTAATATAAAAGTGTTGTAGCCTCTTTGGAAAATAGTTTGACAGTCCCTCAAAATGTTCAATTTACAGTTAGCTTATGATCCAGCAATTCTACTCACAGGGATATACGCTACAGAAGTGAAAAAATGTTCAAATTAAGATCATGACTGTTCACAGCAGCATTACTAGTAATAGCTGGAAAAGAGAAACTACTCAAATGTCCAGGTGTTGTATGGTTAAAGAAAATGCTTTATATTCAAAAGACAGAATGCTATACAGCCACAAAAAGAAACAAAGTACTGATACATGCTGCAGCATAAATGAACCTTGTAAACATTATCCTACGGGAAAGAAAGAAGCCAATCTCAAAAGGCCACATATTGTAGGATTTCATTTCATGATGTCCAGAATAGGTAAGTAAAATGAAAGTGACAGTGAGAATTTGAGAGAAGGGAGAGTAAGGTACACGGAGAGTCACTGCGTACAGGCTTTCTTTGTAGGATAAGGAAAATTCTAGCTGAGAATAGATGATATTCTGCTCTTGGGGCTGTGAGCAGAGGTACATCTAGTAACTCCAGCAACTGCAGTAGTACCTGGCAGTTACCAGTCATTACACCCTAACTTACAGTAGGCAAAAATGGCATATCAGGAAAAAGCAAAGCATGGTTCATCCTAAGTAGAGCTCTTTTCAAAGACAATTCTTAGAAGTAAATATATAAAGGAAAAAAATTAATGGCAACATCTGGATCTAAATATTCAGAGTATTTTCACTAAAACCTGGTGGGAAAATAGGAAGAAATGTACTTATAATCAATGGTGAATCACGTTTCATAAGAATATATCTTGCCCTGTTTTTATCATTGACACAAATATTAATTCTAAATTCAGCATGCATAACTTTTGACTCACTTGAGAAAATTTTAGCAACAAATGTAAAATAAAGGTCGGATTGACTGCATGTATGCATGTGTGTGTGTGATATTAGCAGCAAAATTCTAATTAGTATCAAATGTAGGTGTCAGAAAGATGAGTGGTTTTTCCTTTATTTTTATTTGAATTTGAAAGATTTTAGACAATGGATAAAAAGACTGAAATGCAGAGTACACCAAAACGACAACCATTAAATGTAGAAAATTTTACAATATCAAGTATATTAATGCTACTGAATTGTTAACACCAAATCTCCGAAAAACCCTAGGTCCAAAAGGTTTCATTGATGAATGCTTTCAAATATTCATGGAGAATATTTATATGATTATTCTATCTAACACTAGCAGGATATACATTCTTCTCATGCATGCAAGAACATTTTCCAGGGCATATCTGAAGTCACAAAACAAGCCTTAAAATAGGTAAGAAAACTGAAATAATACTGTTTTTTCCAACCATAATAACATGAAACTAGAAATGAATAATAGGAAGAAAACTAGAAAATTCACAAATGTGTGGAAATTAAATACAACACACTCCTAAACAACCAGTGGGTCAAAGAAGAAATTAAAAGGGAAATAAAAAATAACTGAAACAGGGGTACCTAGGTGGCTCTGTCAGTTAAGAATCTGACTCTTGATTTGGGATCACGTCATGACCTCAGGGTTGTGAGATTGAGCCCACCATGTTCTCTCTTTCCCCCCCCCCCCCTCTCTCTTATAATATAAATTTTAAAAATAACTAAAATAAATGAAAATGTGAACACACATAGTATGGAAAGTGCTGTGAAATGAATAAACCTGATGATTCACACACCTGCACCTCTGTGGCAAATAATACATCAGATGTTGATAAAAATAATTTAAAAATAGTAATTAAAAAAATCAGCTCACTAAATGTAAATAAAAGAGGATAAATTAATAAATAAATGGCAGCAAAAATAAAAAAAAACTTAAGGGAAACAGCAAAAGCAGTTCTAAAAGGTAAGTTTGCAGTGATAAAGACATACATTAAGAAAAAAGATATCAAATAAAAAGCAAGATTTTACACTTCACGGAATGAGAAAAAACATAATCTGAGTGTGAGCTTAACAAAAGAAGGAAACAATAACAAGTCAAAGCAGAATCAAATGAAAAAGAAAACAGAAACCCAATAGAAATGATCAACAAAACTAAGAACTGTTTTTTTTTTTTTTAAGTTAAAGAAAACTGGCAAAGCTTTCGCTAGACTAAGAAAAAGAGAGAAGACTCAAATGAAATCTGAAATAAAAAGGGAGACATTATAAATGATACTACAGAGATTTTTGAGAAGTCGTAACAGATTACTTTGAATAATTATATGCCATAAAACTGGATATCCTAAAAGAAATGGATAAATTCCTGGAAAAACTACAACTCATCAACACTGAATCATGAAAAAAAAAAAAAAAACCTGAATATACCAAAAACAAGTGAAGAGATTGCATCAGTAAACAAACAAGTCCCCCACCCAAAAAAAAGAACAAGATGGTTTCAATGGTAAACACTACCAAATATTAAAAATGAATTTACAGACTTCCAGGGAAGTTGGTGGAGTATAATAATCTTAAGTTTACCTCATCCTATGGATGCAAATAGGTAAAACACACATCAGTGTAAAAATATCCCAGAAACTGACCCAAAGACTGGCAGAAGAGTCTCTCCACAACTAAGTATAGAAAAGAAGCTATGTAGAAGAGAGTAGGAAGGGCAGAGACAAGACTGAAAGCCAAAATGTTCCATGGGACTGTCTGCCGGAGGGGATAACCTGGCAAGTGTAGAGAAGAGAGAGGACCAGGCCCCACACTGGGCACACTAGGCAAAAGGGAACCACACAGAGAAGACATATTCCCAGAACATTTGGCTTTGAAAACCAAAGAAGCCTAACAATCAATGGGGCTTAACATCTAGAACTAAAAATAAGTGTTCTTGGCTCTGACAGAGTCAGGAGGGTGGAGACTCCCTACACTTAAAGGGACAGCAGAACAAATAGCTCCACTGAGATACAACTTAGAAGCAGCAGTTTAAAAATTGCCTGGGGTATATGGAAATATTTATTTACTAATCTAAGAGCAAGTATTGGAGAGGCGGGGGATCTTTGGGAGACTTCTCCAAGCACCAAAGATTGGTCTCCATTTACATCCCCTACATCCTAGCCTAGATACAAGGACAACTATAGTAATCAGCACAATGCCAACATTCTTCCCTACCTTGCTACGTGTGCCACACCCCAGTGCATGTCCAAACATCTGCCCCCTCCAATCCAGCTGGCCTTGGTAGAAGTTTTTCCAGGTGGTTACATGTCACCTCACACAGCTGATCACTGTGGACCTTGCTAGCACCACATGACTCATCCCTGTGTTCTCCTGTTGACCTGCACCCTCCAATATGTCCTTGTCAAGAGCCCATCCAAAGCTGTACCACAAGCCCAACAATATGTAAGTAGCCTTGACAGAGGCCAGAACCACTTGAGAGTGACTCCTGCCCCAAAGAGAGGAAGATAACCACACACACACCAGTCTAACTGTGGCCATACCACAGGCCTTGAGGCATAAATCAGGTCTGACAGTAGTTCCCAGTGAAAGCTTCTCAAGGGATAACACAGTTCACAATTATTGTATCTCTGATAAACACCTGGTCTGGCTCAACTTAAGCCCAAGACAGCCCACTAACAGCATAGCAGTCAAACCCTGCCCACAAGAGGCAAAAGAAACACTGCAGACAACTGGACTGAAGGTAAAAGTGGCTCAGCCACAACAGCAGGGTACATGCAACACAATAGGAGACACATGCCCACAATATATGAGGCAACACATTGCAGGGCATCCCAGCACCTCTTCTTCATAACAACACTACTTTCAAAAGCAGGAGATATAGCTGATTTTCCTAGCATAGAGACACAGACACAGAGAGTTAGACAAAATGAGAAAAATATGTTCCAAATGAAAGTTCCAAAGGACAAAATCACAGCAAGACTCCTAAATGAAACTGTTATAAGTAGTATACCTTATAGGGAATTTAAAGTAATGATCATAAAGATACTCACTAGATTTGAGAAAATAGTGAAGGACCTCTGTGAGATGCTCAACAAACAGAAAATATAAAAAATAACCAAACAGAGATGAAGAACTCTATAACTGAAATTGAAAATACACCATAGGGAATAAGTGGTAGACTAGAAGAAGCAGAAGAGTGGACCAATGACCTGAAGGGCAGGTAATAGAAAGCAATAAAGCTGAACAAAAGAGAGAAAAAATAATAATAAAGAATTAAAACAAACAATTCAGTGACATCATCAAGAACAATAGTATTCACATTATAGAGCTCCCATGAGTGAGAAAGAAGGAGCAGAAAACTTGAAGAAATACCTAAAAATTTCCTGTATTTGGGGAATTCAGATCCAGGAAGCACAGAGAGCCCCAACAAAATTACCCAAGGAGGTCTACACCAAGACACATAGTAATTAATGACAAGAAGTAATGATAGAGAGAACACTTTAAAAGTGGCAAAAGAAAAGAAAACAGCTACATAGAAGGGAAACCGTACAACTCTATCAGCTGATTTTCAGCAGAAATGTTAGAGGCCAGAAGAGAATGGCATCATATATCCAAAGTACTGAAGGAAAAAAAAATTGCAACCAAGAATACTCTGTCTAGCAAAGCTATCATTTAGAATAATGTGATACAGGAATCCATCAAAATCCTAGAGGAGAACACAGGTAGCCACTTCTTTGACTTGGACACAGCAACTTCTTGCTAGACATGTTTCTAGAGGCAAGGGAAACAAAAACAAATATGAACTACTGAGCCTTCATCAGGATAAAAATCTTTTGCACAGGAAAGGAAGCAATCAACAAAACTAAAAGGCAATTTATGTGTTGGGAGACTTGTGCCTAGAAGGGGTTAACCCAATAGAGCAACAGTTCTTGTGAACCTCTTCAACCGAGGACTTTCACAGGTGGTGAACTAGAGTGCCACCTTTTTTCCCTGGTGATTGTTATGAGAACATCGTAAGGTTTGGCTTGTTGCCATTGCAGCTACTGTCTCAATACTAAGTTAATAAGGTTCCTGTGTTTTGAGAATATTGAGTTATGGCCTAAGTGTCCAAACTACGAAGGTCAAGGCTGTCTGATTTCTCTGATCGACCAGCTACTCTCAGGCGAAAATAAAAATTAGATGTACAGAAGGCGATTCTCTTACTGTGTGGTATAAATCAGAACTCTGCAAAATAAACTTTGGCACTTGCTTGATACGTTCGTCTGTGTCCCTCCTGTTCCCCACATTCCCTTTCTTCATTCTCCTCTCCTTCAACCCTGTTCCCTCTTGCCAAACCAGCCATGACATTTATGGAATAGGAAAAAATATTCACAAATGACATATCAGGTAAAGGGCCAGTATTCAAAAATATTTATAGAACTTATCAAACTCAACACACACACACACACACACAAATTAGTCAAGAAATGGAAAAAAGAGGGGTTCCTGGGTGGCTCAGTTGGTTGGGCCTCTGTCTTTAGCTCAGGTAATGACCCTAGGGTCCTGGGATAGAGCCCTGCAATGGGTTCCCTGCTTGGCAGGAAGCCTGCTTCTCCCTCTCCCACTTTTCCTGCTTGTGTTCTCTCTCTCTCTTGTTGTCTTTGTCAAATAAATGAATGAAATCTTAAAAAAAAGAAAGAAAGAAAGAAAGAAAGAAAGAAATGGGGAAAAGTCATGAACAGGTGTTTCTCCAGAGAAGACATATAAATGGCTAACAGACACATGAAAAAATGCTCAACAGCACTTGACATCAGGGAAATACAAATCAAAACCAAAATGAGATACCACCTCACCAGTAAGAATGACTAAAATTAATGTCAGGAAACAACATATGTTGGCTGAAACATAGAGAAAGGGGAATCCTCTTACACCAGTGGGAATGCAAGCTGGTATAGCCATTCTATAAAATGGCATGAAGGTTCCTCATAAAGTTAAAAATAGAGCTACCCAGCAATTGTACTACTAGGTACTTATCCAAAAGATACAAACACAGTGATTGGAAGGGGCATGTGCATCCCAATGGTTATAACAGCAATATCTGCAATAGTCAAACTATGCAAAGAGTCCAGATGTCCATTAACAGATGCTTTCATAAAAGATAAAAATAAAGATGATATGGTATTTATGTGTGTATATGTAAGCACACATACAATGGGATAATACTCAGTCATCAAAAAGAGTAAAATCTTGCCATTTGCAACAATGTGGATGGAACTAGATGCTAAACAAAATAAGTCAGTCACAGAAAGACAAGTAACATATGATTTCACCCATATGTGGAATTTAAGAAAAAAAAAACATATGAACATAGGGAAGGGAAGGAAATAATAAAATAAGATAAAAAATAAGGAGGGGGAAAAACCATAAGAGACTCTTAACTATAGAAACAAACAGGGCTGCTGGGGGCAGGTGGGTAGAGGAATGCGGTGAGTGATGGGCACTGAGGAGGGCACCTGTAAACTGTAATTGGGTGTTATATGCAACTGATGAATTACTAAATTATACCCCTGAAACTAATAATACATTATATGTTAACTAAATTGAATTTAAATAATTTTTTTTTTGTTTAAAAGGGGGAAATTTGGATACAGAGGCAGACATACAGAGAGGAAAAATAGTATGAGGAGAGAGAGAGAGGATAGACATCTATAAGCTAAAAAAACACCTGAAGCCAGGGGAGAGGCCTGGAACAGATTCCCCCTTAGATCCCTCAGAAGGGACAAACCTTTTGGACACATTGATTTTGGGCTTCCAGCCTCCAGAACTCTGAGACAACAAATGTCTTGGTCTTGGTTTGAGCCAAAGAGAGAGGGACATAGAGGGAGAGAGAGTTTCCCAGACTAACAAATGTTAAAAGAACTCATCACAACAGAATCAAGCCTATGAGAAATTGCAAAGAGGACTCTTTGAGGGAAAAGCCATAAGTAGGAGTAGGAAAAGTAGAAAACACAAAAGCAGCAAAAATAAGTATATCTATAAAAATCAGCCAAGGGGTTCACAGTGTAAAAGGATGTGTAAGTATGATACCAAATACTTAATATAGACTGCTATGTGCATAAGATATAATACATGCATCAAATGGTAAGTGCAAATCAAAAATTAGTAAGACATATGCAAAAGAGAGAGAGACACACACACACAGAAAGACAGAGAGCGAAGTATATCACTAAGTATATCACTAAGGAAAGCCAGCAAATCACAAGAGAAGAGAGCAAGAGAAGGAAGGAACAACAACAACAACAACAACAAAATCATAAAACAAGTAACAAAATGGCAGTTAAGTACATACCTACCAATAATTATGGTGAGTATAAATGCACTAAATGCTCTAATCAAAAGACACAGGGTGACTGAATGGGTTAAAAAATAAAACAACAACCTCTATTTACATGTTGCCTAAGTGACTCATTTCAGCCCTAAAGACACAAGCAGTTTGAAAGTGAAGGGATAGAAAACCATTTAGCAAGCAAATTGAAGTGAAAAGCAGAGGTACCAAACTTTTATCAGACAAAATAGACTTCAAAAAAATAAAAAACTGTAACAAGAGACAAAGAAGGCCACTAAATAATCATAAAGGGAATAATCCAACAAGAAGTAAAACAATTGTGAATATTCATGCACCCAACATGGGAGCACCCAAATACACAGGCAGCTAAAAACAAACATAAGGTTGATATCCAGGATCTATAAAGAACTCCTCAAACTCAAAACACACACAAAAGAGACAATCATATAAAAAAAATGGGCAGAAGATATGAACAGACACTTCTCCAATGAAGACATACAAATGGCTATCAGACACATGAAAAAATGTTCATCATCACTAGCCCTCAGGGAGATTCAAATTAAAACCACATTGATTTGGGGAGTTTATATTTTTCCAGGAATGCATCTATTTCATCTAGGTTGCTTAGCTTATTGGACTATAACTGTTGATAATAACTTCTGATGATTGTTTCTACTTCCTTGGTGTTCGTTGTGATCTCTCCCTTTTCATTCATAATTTTATGAATTTGGGCTTTCTCTCTTTTCTTTGGAATAGTGTGGCCAAGAGTTTATCGATCTTATTGATTCTTTCAAAAGCCAGCTTCTAGTTTCATTGATGCATTATACTGTATCTCTGGTTTCTACCTCATTGATCTCAGCTCTAATCTTGATTATTTCCCTTCTTATGTGTGGGGTTGGTTTGATTTGTTGTTGATTCTCCTGTTCTTTAAGGTGTAGAGATAGCTGCTGTGTCCTGGATTTTTCAAATTTTTTGAGGGAGGCTTGGATAGCTATGTATTTCCCCCTTCGGACTGCCTTTGCTGTATCCCATAGGTTTTGGACCCAAGTGTCTTCATTCTAATTGATTTCCATGAATTGTTGAAGTTCTTCTTTGATCTCCTGGTTGATCCAAGCATTCTTAAGCATGGTGGTCTTTAGCTTCCAGGTGTTTGATTTCCTTCTGAACTTTTCCTTGTGATTCAGCTCCAGTTTAAAGCATTGTGATCTGAGAATGTGCAGGGAATATTCTCAGTCTTTTGGTATCAGTTGAGTCCTGATTTGTCACCCAGTATGTGGTCTGTTCTTGAGAAGGTTCCATGTGCACTTGAGAAGAATGAGTATTCTGTAGTTTTAGGGTGGAATGTTCTGTATATATTGATGAGGTCCATCTGGTCCAATGTGTCATTCAATGCTCTTGTTTCTTTATTGATTTTCTGCTTTGATGATCTGTCTATTTCTGAGAGAGGTATGTTAAGATCTCCTACTATTAATGTATTCATATCAATATGACTCTTTATCTTGATTAATAGTTTTCTTCTTTAATTGGATGCTCCCATATTGGGGGAATAGATATTTACAATTGTTAGATCATCTTGGTGGATAGTCCCTTTAAGAATGATGTAGTGTCTTTCTGGATCTCTGACTACAGTCTTTAGTTTAAAATCTAATTTGTCTGATATGAGAATCGCTACCCCGGCATTCTTTTGAGGCCCATTGGCATGAAAGATGCTTCTCCATCCCTTCACTTTCAGTCTTGGTGTATCTTTAGGTTCAAAATGGGTCTCTTGTAGACAACATATGGATGGATCCTGTCATTTTATCGAATCAGCAACCCTGTGCCATTTTATGGGCGCATTGAGAACATTCACATTGAGAGTGATTACTGATAGATACATTTTTACTGACATCGTGTTACCTTTGAAGAGAGAAGAGTCACATCTCTCAATTAATGTAGAAAAAGTATTTGACAAAATCCTGCATCCGTTCCTGATCAAAACACTTCAAAGTATAGGGATAGGGGGAACATTCCTCAACTTCATAAAATCTATCTATGAAAGACCCACAGCAAATATCATCCCCAATGGGAAAAAGGTTGCAGCCTTCCTGTTGAGATCAAGAACATGACAAGGATGCTCACTCTCACCACTCTTGTTCAACATAGTATTAGAAGTCCTAGCAACAGCAATCAGACAACAAAGAGAAATAAAATATATGCAAATTGGCAATGAAGGAATCAAACACTCTCTCTTCGCAGATGACATGATTCTTTATATAGAAAACCAAAAGACTCCACCCCCAAACTACTAGAACTCATACAACAATTCAGCAATGTGGCAGTATACAAAGTCAATGTACAGAAATCAGTGGCTTTCTTATACACTCAAAATGAAAATACAGAAAGGGAAATTAGAGAATCGATTCTATTGACTATAGCACCAAGAACCATAAGATACCTGGAAATAAACCTAAGCAAAGAGGTAAAGGAACTCTACTCAAGGAACTACAGAACACTCATGAAAGAAACTGAAGAAGACACAAAAAGATGGAAGACCATTCCATGCTCTTGGATCAGAAGAATAAACATTGTTAAAATGTCTATACTGCCTAGAGAAATCTATATTTTAATGCCATTCCGATCAAAATTCCACCGGTATTTTTCAAAGAGCTGGAGCAAATAATCCAAAAATTTGTATGGAATCAGAAGAGACCCCGAATCGCTAAGGAAATGTTGAAAAACAAAAATAAAACTGGCGGCATCACGTTACCGGATTTCAAGCTTTACTACAAAGCTGTGATCACCAAGATAGCATGGTACTGGCATAAAAACAGACACATAGACCAGGGGAACAGAGTAGAGAGCCCAGATATGGACCCTCAATTCTATGGTCAGTTAATCTTCAACAAAACAGGAAAAAATATGCAGTTGAAAAAAGACCGTTTCTTCAATAAATGGTGCTGGGAAAACTGGACAGCTATATGTAGAAGAATGAAACCCGACCATTCTCTTACACAATACACAAATATAAACTCAAAATGGATAAAAGACCTCAGCGTGAGACAGGAAACCTTCAGAATCCTAGAGGAGAACATAGGCAGTAACCTCTTTGATATCAGCCACAGCAACTTCTTTCAAGATATGTCTCCAAAGACAAAGGAAACAAAAGTGAAGATGAACTTTTGGGACTTCATAAAAATCAAAAGCTTCTGCATAGCAAAGGAAACAGTCAAGAAAACAAAGAGGCAACCCATGGAATGGGAGAAGATATTTAGAAATGACAGTACAGACAAAAGGTTGATATCCAGGATCTATAAAGAACTTCTCAAACTCAACACACAAAAAAACAGATAATTATATCAAAAAATGGGCAGAAGATATGAACAGACACTTCTCCAATGAAGACATACAAATGGCTATCAGACACATGAAAAAATGTTCATCATCACTAGCCATCAGGGAGATTCAAATTAAAACCACATTGAGATTCCACCTTACACCACTTAGAATGGCCAAAATTAGCAAGACAGGAAACAACATGTGTTGGAGGGAATGTGGAGAAAGGGAACCCTCTTACACTGTTGGTGGGAATGCAAGTTGGTGCAGCCACTTTGGAGAACAGTGTGGAGATTCCTCAAGAAATTAAAAATAGAGCTTCCCTGAAATTGCACTACTGGGTATTTACCCCAAAGATACAGATGACGTGAAAAGAAGGGCCATCTGTACCTCAATGTTTATAGCAGCAATGGTCACGGTCGCCAAACTGTGGGAAGAACCAAGATGCCCTTCAATGGACGAATGGATTAGGAAGATGTGGTCTATATACACTATGGAGTATTACGCCTCCATCAGAAAGGACGAATACCCAATTTTTGTAGCAACATGGACAGGACTGGAAGGGATTATGCTGAGTGAAATAAGTCAAGCAGAGAGAGTCAATTATCATATGGTTTCACTTATTTGTGGAGCATAATAAATAGCATAGAGGACAAGGGGAGATGGAGAGGAGAACGGAGTTGAAGGAAATTGGAAGGGGAGGTGAACCATGAGAGACTATGGACTCTGAAAAACAATCTGAGGGTTTTGAAGGGGTGGGAGGTCGGGGTACCAGGTGGTGGGTCTTAGAGAGGGCATAGTTTGCATGGAGCACTGGGTATGGAGCAAAAACAATGAATACTGTTACACTGAAAATAAATAAAAAATAAAATAAAAATCATGCATAGAACAGTTATAAAAAAAGAACAAACATAAGGGAAGTAATGAGCAGGATAACAGTTGAGGACTTTCAATATACCACTTACATCAATGGATTAAAACTGTGGAAATACATGTTGAATGACACCCCAGACCAGATGGATCTAACAAATGTATTCAGAGAATTCTAGTTTAAAACAGCAGAATACACATTTTTTTCAAGTGCACATGGAACATCCTCCAGAATACAGTACATACTAGACCACAAAACAAGTCTCAGAAAACTTAAAAAGACTGAAGTTATACCATGCATCATTTTTGACCACAACATGATGAAACTAGAAATCAACCACAGGAAAAAATCCGGGAAGAAAAAACTACTGAAAGAGAGATGATATTTTCACATGACACATCCAATAAAGGGTAGGTATCCAAAATATATAAAGAATTCATACAACTCAACACCAAAACAAAACAAAACAAAACCGACAACCCTTAAAATTGGGCAGAGGGCATGAAAAGACATTTCTCCAAAGATGACATACAGATGGCCACAGATGGCTAACAGACATATGAAAAGATGCCCAACAGCAGTCATCATTAGGGAAATGCAAATCAAAGCCACAATGAGGTATCACTTCATATCTGTCAGAATGACTAATGCAAAAACACATACAAAAAAACAACAAATGTGGGAAGGATGTGGGAGAAAAAGCAACCATCTTGTATTACTGATGGGAACGCAAACCATTGCAGCCATTGTGGGAAAGAGCATGAGGCTTTCTCAAGAAATTAAAGACATAATTACCATGTGTTTTATTAATTCGACTACTTAGAATTTACCTAAAGAATATGAAAACACTAATTCAAAAAGATATATGCACCCCTATGTTTACTGTGCATTATTTATGTTAGTGAAGATATGGAAGCAATCCATGTCTGTCACCAGATGAATTGATAAAGAAGATGTGATATATATATATATATATATAAGAAATGAAATCTTTGCTATTTGCAACAACATGGATGGATCTAGAGGGTAAAATGCTAAGTTAAAAATGTCAGAGAAAGACAAATACCATATGATTCCACTCCTTTGCAGAATTTAATAAACAAATGAACAAAGAAAAAAAAGTGACAAACCAAGAAACAGACTCTTAACTATATGGAGCAGACTGAGAGCTACCAGAGGGGAGGTGAGTGGGGATTGGTGAAATAGTTGAGGAGGATTAAAAGTACACTTACCATGATGAGCACTGAAATAATATAAATGTATACAGTTGCTGAATCACTATATTGTTAATCTGAAATGGATATACCATGGAATGTCAACTATACTGGTAAAATAAATTTCAAAAAATAATTGAAATCAATTCTTCTCAAACTCTTTAAAAAACTTAAGAGGAAATTATGCTGAAATCCACTTTACAAAAACTAGCATTATCTTGATATCAAAATCACAAAGGTATGCCACAAAGGGAAAAAAAAGCAAAAAAAAAAAAAAACTACAGACCAACATCTCTGATGAATATAGGAATATAGGTGCAAAAATCCTAACAAAATACTAGCAGAATGAGCTCTCAAGTACAATAAATCAATTGTACATCATGATCAAGGAATTATCCCTGAAATACAAGGATGGTTCAACATATATGTCCAATAAATGATACACCTCATTAATAAAATGATAGATAAAAGTCAAATGATCAGCTCAAAATGTATTTACAAAAGACAACATATTTTCCAGCTAAAAACTCAGTAATTTGTGTATAGAAACAATGAACCACAATCTAATAAAGTGCACAAATGACAAACCCACAGCAAATATCATACTCAAGGGTGAAAGATAGAAAGCTTCTCTGCTAAGATCAGGAACAAGACAAGGGTGCCTACTGTCATCACTACCATTCAACATAGAACTGGAAATCCCATCCAGAGTAATTAGAAAGGAAAAAGAAGTAAAAGGCATACAAATAGGAAAGGAAGAAGTAAAACTGTATCTGTTTATAGATGACATGACTATATACATATACATATATATGTATATATGTTTATCAAAACATTTAACATTGCATACTAAATATGTAAATATTTATATTTTATATTTTATATTTATATATATATAGAGAGAGAGAGAGAGACTCCAACAAAAAAGAAATTAGAACTAATAAATGAATTCAGTCAGATTGCAAAATACAGAATCAACATACAAACCTCAGTTGTGTTTCTATACACTAATAATGTACCATCTGAAGGAGATTTAAAAAAAAAAAACTTATCCCTATTACAACAGCACTAAAAACTATAAAACACTTATTTATAAATTTAACCAAGGAGATAAAAGACCTATACACTGAAAACTATAAGATACTGATTAAAGAGACTGAAGAAGACAAACGGAAATGAAAATATATCCTGTGTTATAGGACTGAAAGAATATTATAAAATACTGGAATTAATACTGTGAAAACCACTAAAAAAACCACACATTCAATGCAATCTGGGTCAAAATTCCAAGGACATTTCTTTGAGAAAAAAAAAAAACTCTTCTAAAATTTGTATGGAACCACAGAAGATCTAGAATAATTAAAGCAATCCTGAGAAAGAAACCAAAGCTTAAGGTACCACTGTACTTGACTTCAAGTTACATTGCAAAGCCATAATAATCAAAACAGTATTGTATCAACATAAAACAGGCATAGAGAACAGTGGAGCGGAATGACATGGACAAATCTGGAAGATATTATGCTAAAGAAATGTCAGAAATAGAAAGACACATTTTGTATGGCATCACTTATTCATGGAATTTTTAAAGCCAATTTTATAGAAGGAAAATAGAATACTGGCTGCTGGGGGTGGTGGATATGGGGTGATGTAGATGAAAGGACACAGATTTTCAGTTATAAGAAGAATAAGTTCTGAGGATCCAATGTACAGCATCGTGACTATGGTCAATAATATGTTAAGAGTAGGTCTTTAGCATTCTTCATACATACACAAAAATAGTTACCTTTGTTAACTATGAAAGTAATGGGTGTGTTAAGTATCTTCATCTTGGTAATCATTTTGTAATGTATAAGCATATCAAAGCATTTCATATTATAAACTAAGCATATAATTACATTTGTCAAAAAAAGGCACGACCCCCCCCAGAAAAAAAAATACTTTCCTTAAATCCAAGGAGTTAGTGGGAGCAGCTGATCATGTCATGTTTAAGCATTTGGTTCCGTGTTGAAATCCTTGTATGTGATCTCCATTCAACCACTTACTAGCTGTATTGCATTGAGGTTACTGGATACCTTTAATCTCAAGAAAACTACAATTGGTTGTAAAGATTCAATGAAGTAAAGTGAAACAAGCAATAAAATATTGCTTGCTCAGAGTCTCAACCTAAAACGTTGGAGATACACTTTTCAATATGCTATGTAAACCCAAACCATTTTTCTTTTAACCTTTAAAAAAAAAATCCCTTTACTGAGGTAAGACTGGCAAACAAAAGCTGTGCATATTTAGGGGCGCCTGGGTGGCTCAGTGGGTTAAGCCACTGCCTTCTGCTCAGGTCATGAACTGAGAGTCCTGGGATTGAGCCCCGCATCGGGCTCTCTGCTCAGCAGGGAGATTGCTTCCTCCTCTCTCTCTCTGCCTGCCTCTCTGCCTGCTTGTGATCTCTCTCAATAAATCTCTCTCAAATAAATAAATAAAATCTTAAAAAAAAAAGCTGTGCATATTTAATGTGAACAACTTGATGTTTGGCAATAAGTTTACATCCACAAAATCATCACCACAATCTATTCCCTGAACATATCCATTACCCTCAAAGATTCCTCTCACTCTATTATTTTGCTGTGTGTTGGGGGGGGGGTAAGGAAAGTTAACATAAGATCTACCCTCTTAGCAATTTTTAAGTATACAATACAGTATTATTAATATAGACACCATGATGTACAATAGTCCTCTAGGCAATACTCATCTTATATAACTGAAACTTTGTATCCCTTGATTCATACCTGTTCTCTCTTCCCCAAGCCCCAGGCAACCACTGTTCTATTGTATGTTTCTATGGGTTTGACTATTTTAAATTTTTCATCTAAGTGGTATCATATAGAATTAGTCCTATTGCATCTAGTTTATTTCATTTAGCATTATTTCTTCCAGATTCATCCAGTGTTGTCACAAATGTCAGGGTTTCTTCCTTCTTAAGTCTAAATAATATTCATTCATATATATATATGAATGAATATTCATATATATATATGAATGAATATATGAATGAATGAACATATGAATATGAATATACATTAATGAATATAATGAATATATATGAATGAATGAATGAATCCAGTTCCATTCTTTGCATGTGGATATCCAATTCATCAACGCCATTTATTCATCAATGCCACCATATATATATATATATATATATATATATCATATGCCACATTTTCTTTATCCACTCATCCACTGATGGACATTTAGCTTACTCACATGTCTTGGTTTTTATGAATAAGGCTGAAGTAAACAGAAAAATTCAGGTAGACTTTTGAGATCTCTTTGGGATCCTAATTTCAACTGTTAGATACATACCCAGAAGCTGGTTTTCTGGCTAATATGGTAGTTCTCTTTAAAATTTTTGAAGACCCTCAATACTGTTTTCCATAGTGCCTATACCAATTTATATTCCCATCAACGGGGTACAAGGGATCCCTTTTCTCCACATCCTCAACATTTGTTCTTTATTTTGGGGGGGGGTGGTTTTCTTTTTTGTTTTTGTTTTTTGATAGCAGCCATCCTAACAGGTGTGCAGTGATATCTCCTTGTGGCTGGATGTGCATTTCCCAGATGATCAGTGGTGTTGAGCATCTCATCACACACTCACCATTTGTATATATTTTTGGGAAAATATCTATTCACTACTTTATTTTTAAATGGATTGTTTTCTGTTATTTTTTATTAACATATAATGTATTATTTGCCCTAGAGGTACAGGTCTCTGAATCATCAGGCTTACACAAGTCACAGCACTCATATAACATATCATCCCCAATGTCCATAACCCAGCCACCCTATCCCTATCCACCCTCCCCACCCAGCAACCCTCAGTTTGTTTCATGAGATTAAAGGTCTCTTATGGTTTGTCTCCCTCTTGATCCTACCTTGTTTCATTTTTTCTCTAAATGGACTATTTTTTTGTTATTGAGCTATAAGAGTTCCTTATATATTTTGGACATTAACCCTTACCATATACATGGTTTGTAAATATTTTCTGCCATTCTGCAGGTTGATTTTTTCATCTCGTTGATTGTTTCCTTTGCTGTGTAGAAGCTTTTTAGTTTGATATACCCCCCTTGTCTATTTTTTTTTCTTTTGTTGCCTGTTCTTTTGGTGTCATAGTCAAGAAATTATTGCCAAAAACAATGTCAAGAAGCTTTTTCTCCTATGTTCTCTTCCAGGAGCCCTACAGTTTCAGTTTCAGGTCTTACATTTAAGTCATTAATCCGTTTTGAGTTGATTTTTCTCTGTGATGGTAGACAAGAATCCAGTTCCATTCTTTGCATGTGGATATCCAATTCATCAACACCATTTATTGAAGATACTGTCTTTTCCCTTCGTGTGCTCTTGGTACCTTTGTCAAAGGTTAGTTGACTCTGAGCATGCATTTATTTCTAGGATCTCTATTCATTTCCACTGATCTGTAAGTCTGTATTTCATGAAAAATAGAGGGCTACTGAAATCTGATTGAAACTGTGAGTTGATCTACTTCCCCTTAAACTTCTCTAAACTTTGCTTTATGAATCTGAAACTCATGCTTGAACATGAATGTTTAGGGTTTTTAAACTTCTCTGATTGAATTTATATTTTACTCTAAATCTTTAAGTAAACTGATAATAGATTTTTTAAACACTGTCTCTTCCATTCCATAATTTACATCACATCTATATTATTGACTAATTTTTTCCTCCTATTTGACTCTTATTTTCCTGACTGTACATATATCTAGTAAATTTGTATTGGATGCTTCACAACAGGATATTATATGTACATTATTTATATTTTGTTATCTTCCTCTGATTAATGTTTAAGACATCCTTCTTTTTCTTTTTTATATATTTTTTAAAATTATTTAATTAACATATAATGTATTATTAGCCCCAGGGGTACAGGTCTGTGAATCGCCAGGTTTACACACTTCACAGCACTCACCATAGCACATACCTTCCCCAATGTCCATACCCCACCACCCTCTCCCTAACCCCCTCCCCCAGGCAACCCTCAGTTTGTTTTGTGAGATTAAAAGTCTCTTATGGTTTGTCTCCCTCCCGATCCCATCGTATTTCATTTATTCCTTTCCTCCCCCCCAAACCCCCCACATTGCCACTAGACTTATCAGGGAGATCATATGATAATTGTCTTTCTCTGACTGACTTATTTTGCTCAGCATAATACCCTCTAGTTCCATACACATCATCACAAATGGCAAGATTTCATTTCTTTTGATGGCTCCACAATATTCCATTGTGTGTGTGTGTATGCGTGTGTGTGTGTGTGGCGAATATATATATTCTTCTTTATCCATTGGTTGATGGACTTCTAGGTTCTTTCCATAGTTTGGCTATTGTGGACATTGCTGCTATAAAGATTTGGGTGCACATGCCCCTTTCAATCACTACATTTGTATCTTTAGGGTAAGTACCCAGTAGTGTGATTGCTGGGTCCCATTCCCTGTCATTTCCTGACTTGTTAATTTTGGCCATTCTGACTGGTGTGAGGTGGTATCTTACTGTGGTTTTTATTTGTATTCCCTGATGCCCAGTGATGTGGAACACTTTTTAATAGGTCTATTGGACATCTGGATGTCTTCTTTGCAGAAATGTCTGTTCTTGTCCTCTTCCCATTTCTTGATTGGATTATTTGTTCTTTAGGTGTTGAGTATGATAAGTTCTTTCTTAATTTTGGATACTAGCCCTTTATCTGATATGTCATTTGAAAATATCTTCTCCCATTCTGTCAGTTGTCTTTTGGTTTTGTTAACTGTTTCCTTTGCTGTGCAAAAGCTTTTGATTTTGAAGAAATCTGAGTTCATTTTTCCCCTTGCTTCTCTTGCCTTTGGCGATGCTCCTAGAAAGAAGTTGCTGTGGCTGAGGTCAAAGAGGTTGCTGCTTGAGTTCTCCTCAAGGATTTTGATGGATTCCTTTCTCACATTGAGGGTCCTCCATCCATTTGGAGTCTATTTTCATGTGTGGTGTAAGGAAATGGTCCAGTTTCATTTTTCTGTATGTGGCTGTCCAATTCTCCCAATACCATTTGTTGAAGAAGATGTCTTTTTTCCATTGGACATTCTTTCCTGCTTTGTTGAAGATTACTTGACCACAGAGTTGAGGGTCTGTTTCTGGGCTCTCTCTTCTGTTCCATTGGTCTGTGTGTCTGTTTTTGTGCCAGTACCATACTGTCTTGACGACGACAGCTTTGTCATAGAGCTTGAAGTCTGGAATTGTGATGCCACCAACTTTGGCTTTCTTTTTCAACATTCCTCTAGCTATTCAAGGTCCTTCCTGGTTCCATACATATTTTAGGATTATTTGTTCAATTTCCTTGAAAAAAATGGATGGGATTTTGATAGGGATTGCATTAAATGTGTAGATAGCTTTAGCTGGCATAGACATTTTCATGATATTTCTTCTTCCAATCCATGAGCATGGAACATTTTTCCATTTCTTTGTGTCTTCCTCAATTTCTTTCATGAATACTTTACAGTTTTCTGAGTACAGATTCTTTGCCTCTTTGGTTAGGTTTATTCCTAGGTATCTTGTGGTTTTGGGTGCAATTGTAAGTGGAATTGACTCCTTCATTTCTCTTTCTTCTGTCGTATTGTTGGTGTATAGAAATGCAACTGATTTCTGGGCATTGATTTTAAATCCTGACACTTTACTGAATTCCTGGACAAGTTCTAGCAGATTTGGAGTGGAGTCTTTGGGTTTTCCACAGATAGTATCATATCATCTGCCGAAAATTGGTTTGACTTCTCCTTTGCCAATTTGGATGCCTTTAATTTCTTTTGTTGTCTGATTGCTGAGGCTAGGACTTCTAGTACTATGTTGAATAGCAGTGGTGATAATTGACATCCCTGCCGTGTTCCTGACCTTAGCGGAAAAGTTCTCAATTGTTTTTCAATGCTTTTAAGATATAAGCTTTCTTGTTCAAATAGCTAAAGGGCAATGAAATTACCTCAAGAAAGTCTTCAGACTTTCTTTGGATACTTTCTCAATTGTGCCAAATATCCAAATGGATATTTGGATACTTTCTCAAATGCATCACAGTATTTCCTATTTTACCTTGACTCTAATGTCATTTATTTCCCATATTTCATAGAGAGTTAATATCCAGGATTACAATGTCAAATCATACTTACATGAATTTGTGATCTTATCCATTATAAGCTTTTATTAAATAATTATGAGTTATATGTATTTAAGTGCTTAAGAAAACAACAACAACAGGTAAGTTTCTAGGACATTGAAGCCAGTTCCCCAGGTCCTTCTTTAGTAGAAAACTAATTCCTCTGGCCAAAACTCAGAAAACCTCCTTCAGATCAGCATAGATTAGATTTCAAAAATAATTTCACAGGTTTCTTCATACAACTAGAACCACTTAAATTGTGAAACATTTCCATTCTATATTATCAAGAGTATTCATATAAATTACATGACATTTCTTAGAGAACCATGCCTCAGAAATTCTGGATTCTATTTACAATGGATAATACTTTATCAGCAACATTATGGTAAAGGAATTTAAGAAATAAAATTTATTTCTTCTAGTAAACATCTTTAGTTGATTTTCCTCGAGTCCATTCAAGAAACAATTCAATGTGTTTCCCTGTCTTCTTTCCTTTACTGCAGGGGATTTCTTCATGGTCAAGAGAAAGAAGGGATAGCAGACAAGCTGCTTTAATTTTCATCCTTAAAATTCATTTAATTCACACAATGATACGCACATGACTTGAAACAACTTGGCCACCATCAAAGCTATCCCTATCATAACATTTTAGTTTCACCAATATATAAAAAATTTAACAAAATACCTAAAACTATAATAATGTGAAAAATAAGTCAATTAAAGAAATTCACTAAAATGTTATTCAAAAAAAGTTCTGAATACACCAAACCTTAAACATGTTTTTTTCTATACCCTTTTTGTTTTCTCTATAATGTATTTAAACAAGTTTATTAAATGTTCTTATAATTATTATAATAATTTAATTAATTCCATCCTTTGTATTCCATATCTCCAAATTTGCCTATTTCTTGTTTCCTGTTTTCAACATTTCTCATTTGTTACTCTTACCGTAAACCATGCTTTAAGAGATACCATGTGATCATAAATTATGTCAAGAATTTATTTTTCAAAAGATTAGTTCAAGATTTGACAAAAACAAACATTCTTATTAAAAATCTGTAATATGAAGGGCACCGGGTGGCTCAGTGGGTTAAAGCCTCTGCCTTCAGCTCAGGTCATGATCCCGGGGTCCTGGGATCGAGTACTGCATCGGGCTCTCTGCTCCGCGGGGAGCCTGCTTCCTCCTCTCTCTCTGCCTGCCTCTCTGCCTACTTGTGATCTCTGTCTGTCAAATAAATAAATAAAATATTTAAAAAAAATCTGTGATATGAGATCATCTATTCAGGGATATCAAAATTATAAAACAAAAGAAATATTATGCTTTGACTCCTATGACCCTATTAGCCATCAAAGGAGTGATTTGGAGCTTGCATTTGATTCTTCTCTTAATAAGTTCTTATAAAATAACCAAGTGAATACAAAAGTTGGAAAAAATAATCTACCACAAACCTAAAAATATAAGTAAATGTAGTAAAAAGTTTTGTGAACATGGATTAGGTAATGACATATCATATATATGTAATATCAATATCCCAAGTAATATCAATAACGTGAGTAGCAAAAGCCAAAATTTTGGACGCAATTAAGAATATAAAGAGGCAGGGGTGCCTGGGTGTCTCAGTGGGTTAAAGCCTCTGCCTTCAGCTCAGGTCAGCATTCCAGGGTCCTGTGAATGAGCCCTACATCAGGCTCTCTGCTCAGCAGGGAGCCTGATTCTCTTCCTCTCTCTCTGCCTGCCTCTCTGCCTACTTGTGATCTCTGTCTGTCAAATAAATAAATAAAATATTTAAAAAAAGAATGTAAAAAGCAGCTCATAGATTTTTTTAAAAATTGCGAGTTATATATCTGATAACAGACTCATATCCAGAATATATAAAGATCTCTACAACTGTAGAAAGATGAAAAACTCAATATATGGTCAAGTATCAGAATATATATTTCTTCAATGAATATATATAAGTCACCAATAAGCACATGAAAACATACTCAATATAATTAGGACAATATAAATGGAAACCACCATAGAATACCACATCATATGAATCTACAAGGATGGCTAAAGTGTTAAAAAAAAAAAAGTTAAGGAAAAAAAAATAATAACCCACAAGTGTTGATGAGGACACAGAGAAATCGAAATACCATACACTGTATCCTGGGCTGGTATGATAGTAAGATGGTACAGCCACTTTGGGAAAATGCCAGCCATTCCACAAAATGTGAAATACAGAGTTCACATATGATCTAGCAATTCTAATTCCAGGGATACACCTTAGAAAAGTGCAAACATATATTCACACAAAAACTTGTTAATGCATAACTCATAATAGACCAAAAATGGAAACAACACAAATGTCCAACAGCTACTGAATAGATAAATACAAGGTGCCATATCCATACAATGGAATGTTACTCAGCCATAAAAAGAAATGAATTGCTGATACATGTTACAACATAAATGATCCTTTTACACATTATGCTAAGTGAAAGAAGCCAATCATAAAAGGCATATATTCTGTGATTCCATTTATATGAAATGTCCAGAATAGGCCAGTCTACAGAAACAGAAAATATATTAATGGTTTCCAGGGTGCAAAGAGATGTGAGATTGGAATGTAATAGTCTATGGGTCCAGCCTCTCTTTGTGGGATGAAGAAAATTCTGCTTAAGAGTGTGAGATACTAGTGTCCTTGACATAATAGGTAGAAGCAAATCTAACAATTTCTATAATTGTAACAGAATCTGGGAGTCACTGGTGATTGTCTCTAAACTGTTTACCCTTACACAGTTCTCTAATACAGCCTTAAGTGGGGTATTTGAAAAGAAACAATCCATGGTTTATCCAAAATAGAGCTCTTAAAAGATAATTCTTGAAAGTGTATATAATGAAAAAATTATTGGTAGTCATCTGGATCAACATACTAAGAGTATTTTAAATAAATCTTGGTGAGAAAATGGAAAGAAATATAATTATAAGTTAGCATTCATAAGAAAGTGAGTGAATCATGTTTTTTAATAATGACACAGGGATTCAAATCAAATGTTGCTTTGTAAATTTAGCATATGATACTTTTAACTCATTGGAAAAATACTTCAAATAAATATAAAATACATTACAGATTGATATTTGTGTATACATCTATAATATTGACAGCAAAATTTTAACGAGTATTAAACCTAAATGTGAGAAAGATCATTTTTTTCATCATTTGAAAATTTTAAGTTCAATGTAAATTTTTCTCTAATAGTAACAAAATGGATGGCCAGTTAACTTAATAACTTTTTTTAAGATTTTATTTATTTGACAGACACAGATCACAAGTAGGCAGAGAGAGAGAGAGAGGAGGAAGCAGGCTCCCTGTGGAGCAGAGAGCCCAATGTGGGGCTCAATCCCAGGACCCTGGGACCATGACCTGACCCAAAGGCAGAGGCTTAACCCACTGAGCCACCCAGGCACCCCTAACTTAATAGTTTTAATTATCTTTGAATATGTTCCTCTTCTCCCCAAAAGACATTTTCATAATTTAATACAACTCAATATCAACTTTTTAATTACATCTTTCCAAAATAGTATTTCAGTTGTAAACAAACTTCTTCAAAGATTTCTTCTATGCCTCTAACTAAATCTCACAATTTTAAATAACTTTCTCAGAGCTGCCTTCATCTCTTTATTTCGAAGACTATAGATCAAAGGGTTGAAAAGTGGAGTTAACACAGAATAAAACAAAGTCACATATTTCTGCATTCCAGTTGGATTGCCTGATGTTGGGCTTACATATACAACCATGATAGAGCCATAAAATAGGGACACTATGGCCAGATGGGAGCCACACGTGGAGAAGGCCTTGTGCCGCCCTTCTCCTGAGGGGACTCTCAGCACAGCTCTGATCACCAAGGTATAGGAGTTGGTAATGAAGAATAAGGTAGAGAAAATGAGGACTGAGTTATAGATGGCACAGATGATCTCAGTTGCTGGAGCTGGCACACAGGACAGCTTTATAAGAGGTCCTGGGTCACAAAGGAAGTGATCAATCTTATTGGAACAACAAAATGGGAGTTGAGAGATGAGGTATATAGGCAAGAGGAAGTATAGGAAACCACACACCCAGCACCCAGCTCCTATTCTGATGCAGCGCTGAACAGTCATGACAGTGGGGTAGTGCAGGGGCCTGCAGATAGCAAGGTACCTGTCAAAGGCCATGGCAGACAAGAAGAAAGTCTCAGTGGTACCCATGGAGAAGAAGAAGTAGAACTGGAGGAAGCAGCCATAGAAAGAGATGGTGCTGGTCTCAGAAAGCAAGTTGGCCAGCATATTAGGTACAGTGGAGGTGATAAACCAGATCTCCAGGAAGGAAAAATTAGCTAGCAGAATATACATTGGAGTTTGCAGTCGACGGTCCCACCTCACAGCACATATAATGCACAGATTTCCAGTTACAGTCAGAATATAAGTCCCAGAGAAGACTGAAAAGAGGATAACCTGAATTTCCCAGGTATAAGGGAAACCCAAGAAAATGAATATACTCACAGAGTTAGAGCAATTATTTATATTGGAAAATGCATTTGTTTTTAAAGCTGAAAAAAAAAAACAGATTTCCATATTACAAGTAGCCTTAAAATATTACTCATTAGGGCAGATCCCTTGCATACAGTTAAATCATTCTGTGTATCAGGAAATAACAAAGTACCGTAATCCATGCAGTGGTATTCCCATGACTGTCATATATTTATAATTCTGTTCTGAATACAGTGAATAAAAATGAAAATTCTTTTGTCATCCTAAGGTTTTCATTCAAAGTTACTTGGTATTGACAATAGTCAAGCGTGCCCCAGGACCTACAACTATTAGGTTAAGCAGTGAAAGAAGAAGGAATGAATAAACAGAAATAAAAAATTGTAGCCTACAAAGATACTTATAATATTAATACTTAATATTCTTTGATCAATTTGTGAGAGAAATATGTTGAGCTGATTTGAGGACAATATTGATTTAAATGTTTGTAATGTATCTGATTTTAATTTTATTGTGTTAAATTATGTGAAATATTCCTATATTCATTTAGAATATTAAAATAAAATCTATTAAAATAAAAATCTATTAGAAGTTTTCCCATTTTGATCCCTCTCTTCAGTAAAAATACACTCAAAAAGAGTTACTGGCAATCTGCCTTATATTGCAAAGAAGCATAAGGAACCAAGTTCTACAATATTGTGTTCATATCAAATATTGCTGTAAAAATTACAATCAATTCTTAATCTATGTCAAGATTTTCACTAAGATCACCATTGATATGAAATACTTGTGCAGACATTGAAGTCCATAGATATCATTTATAAAGACACGTTGAGGTTGGCTGTGCTCACAAAGGCTATTCCTCAAATCTTGCAATCTCAAGCAGGAATAAAATTACCTTTTCTTCTATCCCCTAAAAGCAACTGAAAGTAACATGATAGGCAGTCTATCACTTGAAGCTTCGCTGAAAGAAGGTGTATTCACATTCACTTACTGGAACTTTCCCTGTCCCAGTGCCCCAACTCCTACATAGAGCAATACAAATGGGGAATTGAAAAACTATTTTAAAAGTTATAATACATTTTTGAAGTAACATTTGTATATAAATTCTCAGGGGAAAACCTGGCCTTGATTCTAGAGAAGGAATTCTTTCATAATTCATACATTAAGTGGTATTTAAAATAATATAAAACCAGGAGGGTTGGAAGGAGGACATAAAGGAGCTTGAAGTCATGTGAGCTTTACCTTACCTGCAGATACAAGATGGGTATCATAAAAACCTGTATGGTTGAACACCATCTTCTATATCAGAGTGAAAACTCTAATCTCAGATCTCAGAAAAAGAACAAATATAATAGTGTTCCATACATTACTGTGGAGACTCATAGAACTGCGGATGCTTTTAGGAGAAGAACATTACAATATCAGTCATGGACCTCTTCAGGCTTGCCCTCTTACACTTCTCTTGCTTACATAAACTGACAAAGCAACAGGAAAATTGACACTTGAAAGAGAATCACAGTCTCATGATCTATACAGAACCCACTGAACAATTGAAATAGGAAGCCCTTTTACTTTCTGTGAAGATCATCTTTGGGGAGTGGCTCTCTAGAGGGAATTTATAACACAATGGCCCCACTGAACCTGGTTTCCTATTCTGCTCCTTACTCAGCATGCTGAAATTTGTTTCAAATTCAAACACATTTCCTACTTAAAAGTCAAGGTTTTTTATTTGGAATAACAGGAGAAATACAAACACATAAAGTGATTTATGCAGGTATAAGCTTCTTGGTTAACTGTGATCAGCAGTGACCTCCTCTCTGATAATAAAGGAGAAGTTGTGGTTCTGGCAACCTCATTCCAAGCTTAGAGAAAAGTCTATGGAATACAGGTTAACACAGAGATAAGGAGGCTGTGCACTTAAATATATTAAAGATAATTTTCTGGGTGCCTGGGTGGCTCAGTGGGTTAAGCCGCTGCCTTCGGCTCAGGTCATGATCTCAGGGTCCTGGGATCGAGTCCCACATCGGGCTCTCTGCTCAGCAGAGGGCCTGCTTCCTCCTCTCTCTCTCTCTGCCTGCCTCTCTGCCTGCTTGTGATCTCTCTCTGTCAAATAAATAAGATAAAATCTTTAAAAAAAGATTATTTTCTTTTGTTTATCTATCTTTTGTTTAAAGATTGTCATCTTAATTCCAACTTGTTTGTCCCACACCATGCTCACCAATTTGAGATATGCATTCTTTAACTATGAGTAAAATTTTTAATAAGAAAGACATCTGTGAGAACTTCCCATGTAGTTAACACTTTGACAATACCTTTTAACGGTTCCATATTATAGCAGTTGCATTATATGGATATACAATATTTTACATAATTATTCCTTAATTGTTGAGCCTTTGGGTATGATAAACAGACTTAAAAATATTCTTAATATAAACTAAACCATATTCTATAATACAAATTTTCCAATTAATACATTATGATCTAGTAAAGTTTATTTCCTTAATGGTACGGCACTATGTGATAACATAAAAGTGATATATTGAAATAACAGATTTATCAATTAATAGAGAAAAATATAAGGGTCCCTGGGTGGCTCAGTTGGTTAAGCATCCAACTATCGGTTTTAGCTCAGGTCATGATCACAGTGTTGTGAGATCAAGCCCTGTGTCAGGATACTTGCTCAGCACAGAGTATGCTAAAGATTCTCTCCTGTTACCTGTCCCTCTATTACTCCCCTCAATCACTCACTCACTTTTCTCTCTCTAAAATAAATAAATATTTTTTAAAAAATAGAGAAAAACATAGGAACACAATAAATATAGTAATGGTAATAGATAAAACTGAACTCAATTCTTGATAAAATAAGCCAGAAACAAAAGGAATTTCTTACCTTGGTAAAGAATCTCTTTATCAGAAAAGATTGGCAAAATCATTTCACCATAATAAAACACAAAAAGCATTTACAAACAGAAAAAGGAGATGAATGAATGTCTCTGAGCAAGAGTTTGAAGCTGTCAAAGTGGCAACTATCTAAGGGGAATAATGAAAGAGGAGGAAACTGAAAAGGAAAAGCCCCAAATCTATGTAAAAGTTGAAAAAAAAAATCCAGGAAATGTAAATAATGGATAAAAACTGTTCAAAACCACAATAAAACAATCATGTGACTTATGTGTAACATTAAACTATTTGGCAAAGAAAGTGTAAGTGGGGGCCCCTGGGTGGCTCAGTGGGTTAAAGCCTCTGCCTTCAGCTCAGGTCATGATCCCAGGGTCCTGGGATTGAGCCCTGCATAGGGCTCTCTGCTCGGCCAGGAGCCTGTCCCCCTCTCTCTCTGCCTGTCTCTCTGCTTATTTATGATCTCTGTCTGTCAAATAAATAAATAAATAAATCTTTAAAAAAAAAAAAGAAAGAAAGAAACTGTAAGTGGAAAAATAGAATCAAGTGACCCTGTTCTTTTTCAATTGTTTAGGAAGTTTTAAATAAAGTTTTAAGTAAACTGTAATAAATTCAATATGTGGAATGTACTAAAATAAAATTTAAAAAAATAAAATAAAGGGAAAATTATGTTTAAACTGATAAAGAACCCCTAAAGGGAAGTCATACTGAAAGCCACCAAAACTGGAGTTAAACAGTACACTAGAACTATAGCTCCAAATACCAACACCAGAGGGAAAAAGATACCACAAAATGTTTGAAAAGCCCTAGACCCTATGATCATGTTAATTGGTAGAGTTCTCCTCTTGAAAAAAATGGTGTTTTTTTTTTTTTTCAACAGTTCAAATTCCAGCCTAAAAATCATAGGCCATACAAAGGAACAAGGAAACATGACCCAATCAAAATGACATAAACACTTACAACTAACCCTAAAAAAAAAAAAAAAAAAAAAAATACCTATGAATTACCTGTAAGAATTTTTAATAGCTGTCATAAAGATGCTCAGTGAACTAAAAGAAAATGCAGATACACAAATGAAATCAGGAAAATGAAGCATGGACAAAATGAGAATGTGAACAAAAAGAAAGAAACTTTGAAAGACAACCAAACAAAAATTCTGGAGCTGAAAAATGTAATAACTAAGGGTGACTGTGTGGTTCAGTCAGTTAGGTGTCTAACTCCTGATTTTGACTCACGTCATGACCTCAGGATTGTGAGACTGTGCCCCGTGTTGGGCTCTTTATTGGGCATGCAGCCCACTTAAGATTCTCTCTCTCTCTCCTTCTGCCCCACACCTGCTTGCATTCTCTCTCCCTCTCTCTCTCAAAAAAAAAAAAAAAAATATATATATATATACATATATATATTTATATACATATATACATATATATATATATATATATATATATAACTAAAGTGAAACATAAATTAGAGAGGTTCAGAATCAGACTTAACGGGTAGGAGAGTCTATGAGCTAGAATACACATCATTTGAAATCATGGAACCAAAGGTGTAAAAGACAAAAAAATTAATAGAATTTTAAAAAGCCTAAGGGCCTTATTGAATACCAGCAAGTGGACCAATATATGCCTGTGGGATGACAGAAAGGGGCTTAGATTATTTGATGAAATAATGGCCAAAGTTTTCCAAAATCTGAGAAAAGTAATGGACATAGAAATAAAAGAACTTAAAGAATTCCAATATAAGTAAATCTGAACAGAACTACATTGAGACACATTATAATCAAATGGTATAAAGTTAAAAATAAAGAAATATTCAAAAAAGAAAGAGAAAAGAAATTCATCACATACAAGGGAGCGTCCATAAGAATTATCAGATTTTTTTTTATCTTAATTTTTTATTTTTTATAAACATATATTTTTATCCCCAGGGGTACAGGTCTGTGAATCACCAGGTTTACACACTTCACAGCACTCACCAAATCACATACCCTCCCCAATGTCCATAATCCCACCTCCTTCTCCCAAACCCCCTCCCCCCGGCAACCCTCAGTTTGTTTTGTGAGATTAAGAGTCACTTATGGTTTGTCTCCCTCCCAATCCCATCTTGTTTCATTTATTCTTCTTCTACCCACTTAAGCCTCCATGTTGCATCACCACTTCCTCATATCAGGGAGATCTGCTTGACTTATTTCGCTAAGCATGATACGCTCTAGTTCCATCCATGTTGTTGCAAATGGCAAGATTTCATTTCTTTTGATGGCTGCATAGTATTCCATTGTGTATATATACCACATCTTCTTGATCCATTCATCTGTTGATGGACATCTAGGTTCTTTCCATAGTTTGGCTATTGTGGACATTGCTGCTATAAACATTCGGGTGCATGTGTCCCTTTGGATCACTACATTTGTATCTTTAGGGTAAATACCCAATAGTGCAATTGCTGGGTCATAGGGCAGTTCTATTTTCAACATTTTGAGGAACCTCCATGCTGTTTTCCAGAGTGGCTGCACCAGCTTGCATTCCCCACCAACAGTGTAGGAGGGTTCCCCTTTCTCCGCATCCTCGCCAGCATCTGTCATTTCCTGACTTGTTGATTTTAGCCATTCTGACTGGTGTGAGGTGATATCTCATTGTGGTTTTGATTTGTATTTCCCTGATGCCGAGTGATATGGAGCACTTTTTCATGTGTCTGTTGGCCATCTGGATGTCTTCTTTGCAGAAATGTCTGTTCATGTCCTCTGCCCATTTCTTGATTGGATTATTTGTTCTTTGGGTGTTGAGTTTGCTAAGTTCTTTATAGATTCTGGACACTAGTCCTTTATCTGATATGTCGTTTGCAAATATCTTCTCCCATTCTGTCAGTTGTCTTTTGATTTTGTTAACTGTTTCCTTTGCTGTGCAAAAGCTTTTGATCTTGATGAAATCCCAGTAGTTCATTTTTTCCCTTGCTTCCCTTGCCAATAGCCCAATATTAAATACACTATGTAACAACCAATAGCCCCCTTTTTGATTTCTCAAAAAGGAAATTAAATAAATGGAAACACAATAGTCCAAAATGCTTGGGACACAGCAAAAGCTGTTTTAAGTGGAAAATTCATAGTGACACAGGTCTACTGAGAAAAATAAAAACAAACCTAATTAAAATTCTAACTTTAAAAAAAAAAAAAAAATCCTAAGTGGTGGAGGGAAGCCCCAAATCTGTTAGAGGAAGAAAATAATAAATATCATAGCAGAAATAAGTGGAATAGAGAATTAAAAATAGAAGGGTCAATGAAACTATGATCTGGGTCTTTGTAAAAAAAAAAAAAACATAATCAAAAAATTTTAGCGGGGAGGAGTCAAGATGGCAGAGAAGTAGCAGGTTCAGACGACATCAGGTAGCAGAAGATCAGCTAGATAGCTTATCAAATCATTCCAAACACCTACAAATCCAACAGGAGACTGACAAGAAGAAGAGCAGCCACTCTAGAAACAGAAAATCGACCACTTTCTGAAAGGTAGGCCTTGTGGAGAAGTGAATCCAAAGCAATGGGAAGATAGATTGTGGGGGAAGGGGCCAGCTCCTAGCAAGTGGCACAGCAACGGAGAACAAAATCAGAACTTTTAAAAGTCTGCTCCACTGAGGGACATTGCTCCAGAGACTAAACCTGGGTGAAGCCCATGCAGGGACAGCATGGTGTCAGGTCCCATGGGTCACAGAAGGATTGGGGGTTTCTGAGTGTTGCAGAACTCATATGTATTAGAGCAGGGAAGCTGGCTACAGAGACAGACCTGAGGAGTGAGCTCTCAACTATGGGTTACCTGAAATTGTGATCTGTGGCAAAGGCCAGGGCTCTGTGAGTGGGGACCCCACAAGTTCCGGGGAGAAACCCCTGGAAGAGCACAGGGACTTGTGGGGTTCGGAGGCTCCAGGCAGGGCTGTGTGCCAGAGAGAGAGATGTTTGGTCACAGGCTGGGTGGGTTTGGAGTGTAGCCAGAGGCCAGGGAAGGGGGGAGTGATTGAGGGCTTTTCTCCGAGGGTGCACTGAGGAGTGGGGCCTCGAGCTCTCAGATCCTCAGGGCCAGAGATTGAGAGGCTGCCTTTTTTTTTTTTTAAAGATTTTATTTATTTATTTGACAGAGAGAGAGACCACAAGTAGGCAGACAATCAGGCAGAGAGAGAAGGGGAAGCAGGCTCTCCGCTAAGCAGAGAGCCCAATGTGGGGCTTGATCCCAGGACACTGAGATCATGACCTGAGCCGAAAGCAGCAGCTTAATCCACTGAGCCACCCAGGTGCCCCAAGATTGCTTCCATTTTTATTCCCATCTTCCGGAACACTACGGAAAGTGTTCAGGGAACAAAAGCTTCCGAAAGCAAACCCAAGCAGATTATTTAGCCCGGCTCCTGGAAAGGGTGGTGCAATTCCGCATCAGGCAAGACACTAGAGAATCACTACAAAAGGCCCCTCCCCAAGAAGATCAGCAAGAAATTCAGCCATAACCAAGTTCACTTACCAAGGAGAACAGCAGAATTCCAGAGGAGGAGAAAGCAAAGCATGGAATTCATGGATTTCTCCCCAAGATTCTTCAGTCTTACAAAGTTAAATAATTTTTTGAAATTTTATTTTTTCTGCTAAATTTTTATAACTTTTGCCCTTTCCTCTTTTAACATTTTTTAACTAGTTTATCTTTTTTTATTTTTTTTTTTTATTTTCAGCATAACAGTATTCATTATTTTTGCACCACACCCAGTGCTCCATGCAATCCGTGCTCTCTATAATACCCATCACCTGGTACCCCGACCTCCCACCCCTTCAAAACCCTCAGATTGTTTTTCAGAGTCCATAGTCTCTCATGGTTCACTTCCCCTTCCAATTCCCCCCAATTCCCTTATCCTCTCTAACTCTCAATGTCCTCCATGCTATTTGTTATGCTCCACAAATAAGTGAAACCATATGATAATTGACTCTCTCTGCTTGACTTATTTCACTCAGCATAATCTCTTTCAGTCTGCCCATGTTGCTAAAAAGTTGGGTATTCATCCTTTCTGATGGAGGCATAATACTCCATAGTGTATATGGACCACATCTTCCTTATCCATTCGTCCATTGAAGGACATCTTGGTTCTTTCCACAGTTTGGCGACCGTGGCCATTGCTGCTATAAACATCTTAACAATACTTTCAAAAAAAATCTTTTTTGAACCTTCATTACTATAGTCATATTTTATCCTTCATAGTATCTAACTTTATTTTTTGTATAAAGGTAGGGTTTTATCTTCTAAAAAATATTTGGGATACAACCTCTTCTAGAAAATATACCCTAAATCTAGCACAGGGCTTTGTTCTAGTCTCCATCCTGAACAAATTCTCTCCATTTTATTTTCTTTTATTCTCCCAACCAACTTATCAGCTCCTTTTTTAGAAATTAAAAAAAAAATTCAACTTTATAGTCATAATCCATCCCTTTCATCATGTTTACCTTTATATATGTTTTTCATTCTTTACAATTTTGGGAGATAGGTTCTTCTAAGAGACCAAAATACTCCAAAAATTAAGTGGTTGTCCGTGTTCTATTCACCTGTCTAATATATATATAAATAGATAGATAGATATTTATATTTTTTCTTTTTTATATTTTTTTTCTTTCTTTATTTCTTTCTTCTTTTTTTAATTTTTTTTTTATGAACTTCTTTTTTACCCCCATCTTCCCCCCATGATTTGGGGTCTCTTCTGATTTGGTTAAAGCACATTTTCCTGGGGTCTTTGCCACCCTTTCAGCAATTTAATTAACTCTTTCATATATTCTTATCTGGATAAAATGACAAGGCAGAAAAACTCACCACAAAAAAAGGAACAAGAGGCAGAACTGAAGGCCAGGGACCTAATCAATACAGACACTGATAATATGTCAAATCTAGAGTTCAGAATGACGATACTCAATGTGTTAGCCAGGCATGAAAAAGATATGGAAAATATTAGAGAATCCCTTTCCAGAGAAATAAAATCCCATTCTGGAGAAATAAAAGAACTAAAATCTAACAAGGTTGAAATTAAAAAAAAAAAAAAGCTATTAATGAGGTACAATAAAAAAATGGAGGCTCTTACTGCTAGGATAAATGACACAGAAGAGAGAATTAGTGATATAGAAAACCAAATGACAGAAAATAAAGAAGCTGAACAAAAGAGAGACAAACAACTACTGGACCATGAGGAGAGAAATCGAGAGATAAGTGATACCATAAAACAAAACAACATTAGAATAATTGGGATTCCAGAAGAAGAAGAAAGAGAGAGGGGAGCAGAAGGTATATTGGAGAGAATTATTGGAAAGAATTTCCCTAATAGGGCAAAGGGAAAAAATATAAAAATCCAGGAGGTGCAGAGAACCCACCTCAAAATCAACAAGAATAGGTCCACACCCCATCACATAATAGTAAAATTTACAAGTCTTAGTGACAAAGAGAAAATCCTGAAAGCAGCCCCGGAAAAGACGTCTGTAACATACAATGGTAAAAATATCAGATTGGTAGCAGACTTAACCACAGAAACCTGGCAGGCCAGAAAGAGCTGGCATGATATATTCAGAAAAACAAGCAGCCAAGAATACTATATCCAGCTAGGCTATCATTGAAAATAGAAGGAGAGATAAAAAGCTTTCAGGACAAACAAAAGCTGAAAGAATTTGCAAACAACAAAACAGCACTACAAGAAATATTGAAAAGGGTCCTGTAAGCAAAGAGAGAGCCAAAAAGTAGTAGATCAGAAAGGAACAGAGAGAATATACAGTAACAGTCACCTTACAGGCAATACAATGGCACTAAATTCATATCTCTCAATAGTTACCCTGAATGTTAATGGGCTAAATGCCCCAATCAAAAGACATAGGGTATCAGAATGGATAAAAAACCAAAACCCATCTATATGTTGCCTACAAGAAACTCATTTTAAGCCCGAAGACACCCCAGATTTAAAGTGAGGGGGTGGAAAACAATTTACCATGATAATGGACATGAGAAGAAAGCTGGGGTGACAATCCTTATATCAGATCAATTAGATTTTAAGCCCAAGACTATAATAAGAGATGAGGAAGGACATTATAACATACTCAAAGGATCTGTCCAACAAGAAGATCTAACAATTTTAAATATCTATGCCCCTAACATGGGAGCAGCAAACTATATAATCCAATTAATAACAAAATCAAAGATACACATTAACAATAATATAATAACAGTACGGGACTTTAACAGTCCCCTCATGGAAATGGACAGAACATCCAAGCAAAAGATCAAAAAGGAAAAAAAGGCCTTAAATTGCATACTGGACCAAATGGACATCACAGATATATTCAGAACATTTCATTCCAAAGCAACAGAATAAACATTTTTCTCTAGTGCACATGGAAAATTCTCCAGAATAGATCACATCCTTGACCCTAAATCAGGTCTCAACCAGTATCAAAAGATTGGGATCATTCCCTGCATATTTTCAGACCACAATGCTCTGAAGCTAGAACTCAGTCAAAAGAGGAAATTTGGAAAGAACCCAAATACATGGAGACTAAAAACCATCCTTCTAAAGAATGAATGGGTCAACCAGGAAATTAACAAAGAATTGAAAAAATTCATGGAAACAAATGATAATGAAAACACAATGGTTCAAAATCTGTGGGAAACAGCAAAGGTATTCCTGAAAGGAAAATATATAGCGGTACAAACCTTTCTTAAGAAACAAGAAAGGTCTCAAGTATACAACCTAAGCCTACACCTAAAGGAGCTGGAGAAAGAACAAGAAATAAACCCTAAACCCTGCAGGAGAAGAGAAATATTAAAGATCAGAGCAGAAATCAATGAAATAGAAACCAAAAAAAGCACAATAGAACAAATCAATGAAACTAGAAGCTGGTTCTTTGAAAAAATTATTAAGATTGATAAACCCCTGGCCAGACTTATCAAAAGGAAAAGAGAAAGGACCCAAATAAATAAAATCATGAATGAAAGAGGAGAGATCATAACTAACACCAAAGAAATACAAACAATTATAAGAACATACTATGAGCAACTATATGCAAAGAAATTTGACAATCTGGAAGAAATGGATGCATTCCTAAGACATATAAACTACCACAACTGAACCAGAGAGAAATAGAAAACCTGAACAGACCCATAACCAGTAAGGAGAGTGAAACAGTCATCAAAAATCTCCAAACAAACAAAAGCACAGGGCAAGACGGCTTCCCAAGGGGAATTCTACCAAATGTTTAAAGAAGAACTAATTCCTATTCCACTGAAACTGTTCCAAAAAATATAAATGGAAGGAAAATTTACAAACTCATTTTATGAGGCCAGCATCATCTTGATCCCAAAACCAGACAAGGATCCCATCAAAAAAGAGAACTACAGACCAATATCCTTGATGAACACAGATGCAAAAATTCTCGCCAAAATACTAGCCAATAGGATTCAACAGTACATTAAAAGGATCATTCACCACGACCAAGTGGGATTTATTCCAGGAATGTAAGGTTAGTTCAACATCCACAAATCAATCAATGTGATACAATACATTAATAACAGAAAGAACAAGAACCAAATGATACTCTCAATAGATGCTGAAAAAGCATTTGACGAAGTACAGCATCCCTTCCTAATCAAAAGTTTTCAAAGTGTAGGGAAAGAGAGCACATACTTCAATATTGCCAAAACCATCTATGAAAAACCCATCGCAAATATCATTCTCAATGGAGAAAAACTGAAAGCTTTTCCGCTAAAGTCAGGAACACGGGAAGGATGTCCATTATCACCACTGCTATTCAACATAGTACTAGAAGTCCTAGCCTCAGCAATCAGACAACAAAAAGAAATTAAAGGCATCCAAATCGGCGAAGAAAAAGTCAAACTCATTCTCAGCAGATGATATGAAACTATTTGTGGAAAACCCAAAGACTCCACTCCAAATCTGCTAGAACTTGTCCAGGAATTCAGTAAAGTGTCAGGATTTAAAATCAATGCCCAGAAATCAGTTGCATTTCTATACACCAACAATACGACAGAAGAAAGAGAAATGAAGGAGTCAATTCCACTTACAATTGCACCCAAAACCACAAGATACCTAGGAATAAACCTAACCAAAGAGGCAAAGAATCTGTACTCAGAAAACTGTAAAGTATTCATGAAAGAAATTGAGGAAGATACAAAGAAACGGAAAAATGTTCCATGCTCATGGATTGGAAGAAGAAATATCATGAAAATGTCTATGCCAGCTAAAGCTATCTACACATTTAATGCAATCCCTATCAAAATCCCATCCATTTTTTTCAAGGAAATGGAACAAATAATCCTAAAATATGTATGGAACCAGGAAGGACCTTGAATAGCTAGAGGAATGTTGAAAAAGAAAGCCAAAGTTGGTGGCATCACAATTCCAGACTTCAAGCTCTATGACAAAGCTGTCGTCGTCAAGACAGTATGGTACTGGCACAAAAACAGACACACAGACCAATGGAACAGAAGAGAGAGCCCAGAAACAGACCCTCAACTCTGTGGTCAAGTAATCTTCAACAAAGCAGGAAAGAATGTCCAATGGAAAAAAGACATCTTCTTCAACAAATGGTATTGGGAGAATTGGACAGCCACATACAGAAAAATGAAACTGGACCATTTCCTTACACCACACATGAAAATAAACTCCAAATGGATGGAGGACCATCAATGTGAGAAAGGAATCCATCAAAATCCTTGAGGAGAACTCAAGCAGCAACCTCTTTGACCTCAGTCACAGCAACTTCTTCCTAGGAGCATCGCCAAAGGCAAGAGAAGCAAGGGGAAAAATGAACTCAGATTTCTTCAAAATCAAAAGCTTTTGCACAGCAAAGGAAACAGTTAACAAAACCAAAAGACAACTGACAGAATGGGAGAAGATATTTTCAAATGACATATCAGATAAAGGGCTAGTATCCAAAATCAAGAAAGAACTTATCAAACTCAACACCCAAAGAACAAATAATCCAATCAAGAAATGGGCAGAGGACATGAACAGACATTTCTGCAAAGAAGACATCCAGATGTCCAATAGACACCTGAAAAAGTATTCCACATCACTGGGCATCAGGGAATACAAATCAAAACCACAGTGAGATACCACCTCACACCAGTCAGAATGGCTAAAATTAACAAGTCAGGAAATGACAGATGCTGGTGAGGATGCGGCGAAAGGGGAACCCTCCTACACTGTTGGTGGTAATGCAAGCTGGTGGAACCACTCTGGAAAACAGCATGGAGGTTCTTCAAAAAGTTGAAAATAGAGCTACCCTACAACCCAGCAATTGCACTCCTAGGTATTTATCCTAAAGACACAAATGTAGTGATCTGAAGGGGCATGTGTACCCACATATTTCTAGCAGCAATGTCCACAATAGGCAAACTATGGAAAGAACCTAGATGTCCATCAATAGATGAATGGATAAAGAAGATGTTGTATATATACACAATGGAATACTATGCAGCCATCAAAAGAAATGAAATCTTGCCATTTGCAATGACATGGATGGAATAGAGGGTATTATGATGAGCGAAATAAGTCACTCAGAGAAAGATAACCATCATATGATCTCCCTTATATGAGAAAGTGGAGATGCATTTTGGGGTGTTTGTGGGGTAGAGAAAAAATAAATGAAATGAGATGGGATCAGGAGGAATACAATCCATAAGAAACTCTTTATCTCACAAAACAAACTGAGGGTTGCCGGGGGAGGAGGGCAGGAAGAGGGTATGTGCAGTTATGGACATTGGAGAGGGTATGTGCGATGATGAGTTCTGTGAAGTGTGTAAACCTGGCTACATCCCTGTGGCTAATAATACATTATATGTTAATTTTTAAAAAATACATAAATAAAAATAAAGTGCAAAAAAAAAATTTAGCCTAACTCATCAAGAAAAAAAAAATCAGAAATGTAAGAAAAGCCACACTGACATAACACCTTACACCAGTTCATATGGCCAAAATAAACAAGACAGTAAACAACCTATGTTGGAGAGGTTGTGGAGAAAGGGGAACCCTATTATACTGTTGGTGGGAATGCAACTTGGTGTAGCTACTTTGGAAAACAGTGTGGATATTCCTTAAGAAATTAAAAATAGAGCTTCCCTATGACCCTGCAATTGCAATATTGGGTATTTACCCCAAAGATACAGATGTAGTGAAAAGAAGGGTCATCTGTACTCCAATGTTCATAGCAGGAATGGCCACAGTCACCAAACTGTGGAAAGAACCAAGATGCCCTTCAAACGGATGAATGGATAAGGAAGATGTGGTCCATATACACTATGGAGTATTATGCCTCCATCAGAAAGGATGAATACCCAACTTTTGTAGCAACATGGATGGGACTGGAGAAGATTATGCTGAGTGAAATAAGTTAAGCACAGCGAGCCAATTATTATATGGTCTCACTTATTTGTGGAATAACACAGAGGACATGGGGATATGGAGAGGAAAAGGGAATTGGGGGAAATTGGAGGGGGAAATGAACCATGAGAGACTGTGGACTCTGAGAAACAAACAGGGTTTTGGAGGGGAGGTGAGTGGGGGATTGGATGAGCCTGGTGGTGGGTATTATGGAGGGCACATATTGCATGGAGCACTGGGTGTGGTGCATAAATAATGAATTCTGGAACACTGGAAAGAAATTAAAAAAATATATATATATATATATTTTTTTTTGAAAAAAAAGAAATGAGAGAAAAAAATTGCAAATGACTCCACAGAAATACAAAGAATCATCAGAGAAGGCGCGCCTGGGTAGCTCAGTGGGTTAAAGCCTCTGCCTTCGGCTCAGGTCATGATCCCAGGGTCCTGGGATTGAGCCCTGCATCAGGCTCTCTGCTCAAGCAGGGAGCCTGCTTCCTCCTCTCTCTCTGCCTGCCTCTTTGCCTACTTGTGATCTCTGTCTGTCAAATATATAAATAAAATCTTAAAAAAATAAAATAAAAAAAAGAATCATCAGAGAATACTATAAACACTTATACACCAACAAAATACTATGTTTAGAAAAACCCTAAAGACTCCACAAAAAGCTTATTAGAACTAATAAATGAATGCAGTATACATTAATACACAGAAGACTGTTATGTTTCTGTAGACTAATAACAACCTATCAGAAAAAAATTAAAAATATAACCCCACTTAAAAATGCAAAGTAGAAAGAATAAAATATTTAGGAATAAATTTAGCAAGGAGTTGAAACACCTGTACTCTGAAAACTGTAAGACACTGATGAAAGATACTGAAGATGACACAAATAAATGGAAAGATGTATTGTGTTCATGGATTAGAAGAATAATATTGTTAAAAAAGTCTATACTACCTAATGCAATCTACAGATTCAATGCAATCTCTATCAAAATATGAGTGGAATTTTTCACAAGAATAGAACAAATAAAATTAAAATTTGTCAGGAATCATAGACTCTGAATAGGCAATCTTGATAAAGAACAAAGCTGGAGGTATCACAATCTCAAATTTCAAAATAAACTACCAAGATGTAGTAATTAAACAGTAAGGTACTGGCACAAAAATAGACACATACATCAAGGGAACAGAATAGAGCATCTGAAGGAGACAAGTACATACAACTGGGAAAAGGCAGTCTTCAATAAATAGTGTTAAAAAAAATAGACAGCTACATGCAAAAGGACAAAATTGAATGACATACAGCATATACAAAAATTAACTCAAAAGCACTAAAGACTTTAATAAAAGCCTTGAAATCATAAAACTAAAAAAAAAAAAAAAAAAAAAAAAAAAAACATAGGCAGCATGCACCTTGACATCAGTCTCAGCATATTTTTTTTAGATCTATCTTTCCAGGCCAGGGTAACAAAAGCAAAATTAAAAAAAAAAATTGGGACTACCTCAAATTAAGTCGTCTTCTTCTTTTTTTTTTTTTTCCTTTTTTTTTTTTCTTTCTTTTTTTTTTTTTAATTTCTTTTCAGCGTAACAGTATTCATTGTTTTTGCACCACACCCAGTGCTCCATGCAATCTGTGCCCTTTTTAATACCCAACACCTGGTTCCCCCAACCTCCCTCCCTCTTCCCCTTCAAACACCTCAGATTGTTTTACAGAGTCCATAGTCTCTCACGGTTCACCTCCCCCTTCCAATTTCCCTCAACTTTCTTCTCCTCTCCATCTCCCCTTGTCCTCCATGCTATTTGTTATGCTCCACAAATAAGTGAAACCATATGATAATCAACTCTCTCTCTGCTTGACTTATTTCACACAGCATAATCTCTTCCAGTCCCATCTATATTGCTATAAAAGTTGGGTATTCATCCTTTCTGATGGAGGCATAATACTCCATAGTGTATATGGACCACATCTTCCTTATCCATTCGTCCGTTGAAGGGCATCTTGGTTCTTCCCACAGTTTGGCGACTGTGACCATTGCTGCTATAAACATTGGGGTACAGATGGACCTTCTTTTCACTACATCTCTATATTTAGGGTAAATATCCAGTAGTGCAATGGCAGGGTCATATGAAAGTTCTATTTTTAATTTCTTGAGGAATCTCCACACTGTTTTCCAAAGTGGCTGCACCAACTTGCATTCAACACTCACAAAACAGACAGTCATATAAAAAAATGGGCAGAAGATATGAACAGACACTTCTCCAATGAAGATGTACAAATGGCTATCAGACACATGAAAAAATGTTCATCATCACTAGCCATCAGGGAGATTCAAATTAAAACCACATTGAAAAATCACCTTACACCTGTTAGAATGGCCAAAATAAGCAAGACAGGAAACAACATGTGCTGGAGAGGATGTGGAGAAAAGGGAACCCTCAAATTAAGTCTTTTGTACAATGAAGAAAATGACACTAACACAATGACAAGGCAAGCTCCAGAATGGAAGAAGATATTTATAAAATAATATATATATATAATAAGGGGCTGATATCCAAAATATATAAACACATACCACTCAATACCAAGTAACAAGAAATAAATTATAAAAAGGCAGAGGACTTGAATAAATATTTCTCCAGAGAAGACATATAGATGGCCAAGATACAGAGGAAAAGTTGGTCAACATTACTAATCATCAGTGAAATGCAAATCAAAACCACAATGAGATACCACCTCACACTTGCTGGAATGGCTAGTATAAAAAAGATAAGAATAACAAGTGTTGGAGAAGGTATGGAGAAAAGGGAGCTCTCATGCACTGTTGGTGGAGAAAGTAAACTTGTGCAGCCCCCATGGAAAACAGGATGGAGTTTTCATCACAAAATTAAAAAGAGAACTACCATATGATCCAGTAATTCCACTTCTGGGTATTTACCCAAAGAAAACAAAAACACTAATTTGAAAAGATACAGGTACCCTGACATTCACTTATGTATTCCCTACAATAGCCAAGATATGGAATTAACCCAAGTATGTAAGTATGTATGTATGTATCTATCTATCTATCTCAGCATAAAATCTATCTAGCTATCTAGCTATATAACAATATTACTCAGCCATAAAAAGTAATGAAATATCACCATTTGTGACAACATGGGTGGACTCAGAAGGTATTATGCTAAGTGAAATAAGCCAAAGACAAATATCATATGATTTCACTTATATGTGAAATCTTAAAAAAACACATAAATGGACCAAAAAAACCAGACTCTTAAATACAGAAAACAAACAAATGATTTCCAGAGGGGAAGTAGATGAGACAATATGTGAAATAGATGAAGGAGATTAAGAGGTCGAAACTGTCAGTAATAAAATAAATGTGATGAGGATGAAAATTATAGCTTAAGGAATATAGTCAATAATATTGTAATAATGTGCAGTGTAAGAGGGTGACTACATTTATTGTAGTAAACACTAATATATAGAATTGTTGAATTAAAACATTGTAATCTGACAGCAATATAACATTGTGTGTCAATTATACATAAATAGTAAAAATTAAAATTAAAAACAAAAGCAAAGAATAGGAATTAAAGAAGCAAAGTACCTCAACATAACATTTATGAAAATCTACAGTTAACATTACAGTGGTGAAACAATAAAAGCTTTTTCTCTAGATCAGGAATAAGGTCAAAATGCCCATTCCCACCACTTTTATTCAATACAACTTTGGAAGTACAATGCAAAGCAATTATGAAAGGAGAGATAAAATGTATCTATATAGGAAAGGAAGAAATAAAATTATATGGTTGTAGACCACCCTGATCTTATAGGAAGAAAATCATAAAGATATCAACAAAAGCATTTTTGGAACTAAAAAATAAATTCAGCAAAGTTGAAGGACACAAAACCAACACACAAAAATCAGTTGCACTTGTTGTGATAAGTACTAAGTGATGTATGCAAGTGTTGAAACAATAAATTTTACAACTGAAATTAATATTACACTGTATGTTAACTCACTGGAATTTCAATAAAAACTACATAAAGAAAAATCATTTGCATTTCTATATACTAGCAATAAAGAGTCCAAAAGGGAAATCAAGAAATCAATTTCAAACAATTATCATATGGCACTCAGATGTGGAACATAAGGAACAGCACAGAGGATTAAAAGAGAAGAGAGAGAAAACTGAAAGGGAAGAAATCAGAGAAGGAGACAAACCATGAGAGACTCTGAACTCCAGGAAACAAACTGAGGGTTCTAGAAGGGAGGGGGTAGGGGGATGATGTAGCTGGGTGTTATATAAGCAGGGCATTTGTAATGAGCACTGGGTATTACACACAATTAATGAATCATTGACCACCACATCAAAAACTAATGATGTACTATATGTTGGCTAACTGAATATAAAAATAATAATAAAAATCAATTTCATTTAAAATAGTATCAAAAATTAGGAATATATCTAACCAAAGAAATGAAAGACTTGGACATTAAAATCTATCAACATTGATAAAATAAATATAGAAATGAATAAATGTAAATACATCCTGAATTTATGGATTGGAAGACTTAATATTGTTAAGATGTCCATACTACTAACAGTGATCTGCAGATTCAGTGTAATATCTATGCTATGTGAATTTAGCATAATTGCTACAACTAATCTAGAAAATAAAATTAAAGGAAAAAAATTCACAATTGTTCAAAAATTTCATAAGGATGAAAAAAGTCTAATAAAAAATGTTATAAGACCTTTCCTCTTCATACTAACACACATAACTGAAAGAAATTAAATGAAGATATTTATCATGCTCATGTATCACAAGACTCAGTGCTATATGGCAATTGTCCCCAAACTGATCTATTGATATATTAAAATCCCAATCAATATCCTCATAAGCATGTTTAAAGAAATTGAGATGTTGATTCTAAAATGTAGGTGAAAATGCATAGGACCTAGAATACACAAAGCAACATGATTGAACAAAGGGGTAAGATTTACACTATCAGCTATCAAGATTTCATATAAAGTCTAGCATGTTTAGGACAGTACTTGTTAGCAAAAGAACAGAAATATAATGCAATAGATTGAAATGGAGGGCCATACTTATGCACTCATTTATCACATGGCCTCTATTGCAATCCAATGGGATATTAACGGTCTTTTTAATAAGTGTATTTAGGTTAACTGAACATCCATAAAAAAAAAAACTTGATGCCCTACCTCACACCACACACAAAATGTAATTTAAAATAGATCATAATCCCAAATGTGAAAGTTATTTAAGCATCTAGTTTATAAGAGAATATTTTCATGACTTTCAGAGAGATGATTTCTTAAAACAGAAATGACCTTAACCATATATTAAAAAATCTGACATCAATAAAGAAATTGTTTACTAAAATACACCACTAAGAGAGAAAAGGAAAGTCATCAAAAAGATTAGATCATTACAAATATATATAGAACTAAAGATTCTATTATATGTTATATAAAAATGTGTATAAGTCAATTAAATAATACACATGATTCAACTAGCAACTGAGCAAACATTCTGGTGTCCATGAAAAAGATTTCCAAATAAAAAGCAGAAAAAGAGCCATAAATACAGAGAGCAAACACAGTTTCAGATGGGAGGAGAATGGGGGGACTGGCAAAATGGATGAATGGGGAATGGGAGACACAGGCTTCCAATTATGGAATGAATAAGTCATGGGGATGAAAGGTATAGCATAGGGAAAATAGTCAATGTATTGTAGTAGCATAATTATGGTGATAGATAATAGCTACACTTCTGGTGATCCTAGCACAACATATAGACTACCTGAACCATGATACTATACACCTGAAATTATTGTAACATTGTATGCCAATTATATTCAAATACAAAATATTTCAATAAAAATTTTGACCGAAAAAATCTTCAACATGAAAAATGTGTTCACTATCATTACCTATCAGGAATATGCAAATTAAAGCACAGATACAGAACCAGCAGAATGGCTAAAATATATATGAATATGTATTTTTTAAAGATCTGTTTATTTTAGAGAGAGCAAGAGGAAGAGTACATAAGAGGCAGGGGGAAAGAGAATTTTAAGCAGACCTACATGGGGCTCAATCCCATGATGCTGAGATAGTGACGTGAGCCAGATCCAAGAGCTGGATGCTGATCTGACTATACCACCCAGGAGCCTCTAAAATACATATATTTTTAAAATATGGGTAAGTACAAGTGTTGGAGAGGATGTGAAGCCACAGAAGCTCTCTTATTACAATGCTGGGAGATTGTAAATTAGTACAATCACATCTGAAGTATGTCTGACAATTTCTAACATTAAATCTATGTCTACTCTAGGATTAAAAAGTCCTACTTAATATAACATCTAACAACATCCTTTAATAAACATGTATAGGAATGCCCATAACAGATGTATTTGTATTTTACAAATGAGAAGCATCCCAAAAGTCCAATAGTGTCATGTGTAAGTAAATTTGATAAGTTCATACAATGGAAGCAATAATACAACTCATTGGCAATAAAAATATACAAGTACTGACCAACATAATGGTTTGGGTAAATTTTACATAATGTCAAGTAATCAAATATATGGAGCACATATATCATATAATCCCACTTAGATGAAGTTCAAAATTAATCAAAGGTGATAGACGTCATAAAAAAAGTTAACTGTAGGGATTACTGACTGAGAGGGTGGCATGAGGATGCCTCTTTGATGTACTATTGTTCTATTTCTCTATTAGGTTGGAAGTTTACATAAGTAAAAATTCAACTGATTGTAGATTTGAACTAAAAGTAAATATTTCAAACATTGGCATCATGCAATATCCAAAATCTAGAAAACTTCTGTATATTACAAATAAAAACATACTCAGTATGTAAAGTGACAAGATGAACACGAAATCTTCAGAGTATGTAACTAATAAAAATCTTGAAAAATGTTCCTTCACACTGCTGATAAGGTAAGTGCAAATTAAGATAACAAGGTATTATTTTTCCCAACACACTTGGAAAATTAAAATTAAATAACAATAATGGTTGATATTATCCAGTGTGGAAAACAGTGTGAAGTTAGTGCCATGTATATTATTCATGGGCACATAAGGTAGCATAGCTACTTTTGGAGAAAAATTCTGTCAACATCTGCCTCAGAAATTTATTTTCAGGCCTCTATCCCTTATAAATAATAAATGTCTAAAGAACCATGAACAAAATTCAAAATTCAACATTGTTTAATATAACACTATTTGTAAGAATAATAAATAGATTACACACTATCAAGAGAGTATTTTATTATAGCATACCATGTTTTAAAAATATCATGTATCAGCTGAAAAGGAGTTAGAGCTACATATATAACATGGAAGCACATGCATGAATCTCTTCTCTCTCCTTCTTTTCCTCACCACACACAGTGGTATAGAGGTGGCAGTGAAAGGGGAGATTTTTGCTTTTACATATTCCTGTAATTTGGAAAAATAAAATCTGAAGTCAAAAATTCTGATTAGAGAAGGTACTCCATATGGAGAAAGTCATGAAAGCAAAGGTATATTGTTTTCAGCAAGGTACCTACAAGCCAATCTTCTTCTTTTTTTTTTCAATTTATTTATTTTCAGAAAAACAGTATTCATTATTTTTTCACCACACTCAGTGCTCCATGCAATCCGTGCCCTCTATAATACCCACCACCTGGTACCCCAACCTCCCACCCCCCCGGCCCCTTCAAACCCCTCATATTTTCAGAGTCCATAGTCTCTCATGATTCACCTCCCCTTCCAGTTTACCCCAACTCCCTTCTTTGCTTAATGTTTCATTATCCTTCTTGTCAAATGGAATTCTTCAGCATAGGCAACATGTAATTCCCAATATAACCCAATTGACATTATTTCAACTATTATCTTTTTTCTTTTTTATCCTCTTTCCTATACATTGTCCTTTACCCTCACATCCAACTATGACCTCCAAACACACACATTTCTGTGCTCCATAATTTCTGGCAAAAGGTTGTGATTACATTTTTTAATGATTCCCTTGTGATCTGACTGCAAATATTTGAATCTCTAAATCCCTAAACATCAAAATTTCCTAACAATGGCCAGTGCAACCAAGGGGTTCCATCAAATTTATTTATAGTCTTTGTTCTCCAGTGTCTAGGATGGCTCTGCTTTGTTAGCATGCAAGACCTGTGTGACTGCAAGACCTAAAAATCTATATTTTACAGACAGGTGTGTAATTGGACTGAAGATCCATTATACTGAAAGTCTTTTTTCACGTTTCTCTCATCTCATCCGTACCCACTTGCAAAATCACTATTTAATGGTAATTATGGCATTATTCAGTAATATATCACAATGTATATATAACAGCATTGTCAATTATATAAATTAAGTGATGTGTTTAACAACAGTTTTAAGAACATATGACTAGTTAAGGTTAACAGTGTCTCTATTTTGGTGTTGGATGACTGCTTTCTTCATGTTTTTCATGTTTCTAAATTTCACCAGAAAGCAATGATTATTTTTGTAATCATAAAAAAATTTTAAACACTAATACTTAAACAGTAAAAATACTTCTTGCAAACCAAATCCATTATTGAAAACTTGCTTTTCCATAAATTTAAGGTTTGGTATTCACATAAACAACAATCACTACTGTAAGAAAAAAAAGCTACATGGATTATAATTAAGGAGAATTTTTAGCTGAAATTTAGTAACTGTAAATTAATAACTAAGTTGCAGAAAAAGAGCAGATTTCAAATATCAAATTTTTCATATAAAAGTAAAATAGTCCTAGGACCTGTGGATTTGCACAACCACACAATGTCACAGAAAGTTCAGGTATTTATCATAAATATAAGAGTTCACTATAGCAAATTTGAAGTTATTAGGAAATAAAAACAAAATCCCAATTGTAGAAGTCAACATTTATGAAGATTGTTGCCTTGACCTTTAATATAGCTGATTATAATTATGCTTTTCTGGGTATATAGATTTTGTCATATTTTAAATGTAGTATCCTTTAGTAAATTTGGTATCTTTTTCCCTTTATTACATTTTCATTTTCTCAGGTTAATGAATCTTTTTGCAAACATCATTTTAACAAAATAATATTTCTGTTTTGGAATTTTTCTTCATATTATTTCTTGTTATTTACAATTGTCAGTACATTTCTATCAACAACAAAATAATATTTCCATTTTGGGATTTTTCTTATTATTTACAATTGTTAGCACATTTCTATTGACATACATAAATGGTATTATTTTATGTAAAATGAAATTTATATACTTTAAAATTAATTTTATTTTTTAAAACTTTTATTCTTGTTGAATTTCTTAAATATATTCAGTTTATAGAGGAGGCATAAACTATGATGAGATAAAGAAAATTCACCAGTATCAAAACTTTAAATTATTATATCTCTTAATTGCTCAGAATACTGCTCTGTGCACTACAGAACTGTAGAATTTGAGTCAACAGCAGCTATCATGAGTCCCCAATTCCTCATGGGACTATCACCTATTTCATCTCATACAGAAAAACCCTCTAGCCACTACTTACATGAATGCATAAAAATACAATCACATATACAATCCCTGGAATGCTAATTCATTTTTTAAATTTTCATTCATCTTTTTAAATTTCTTTTTGGTGTCCCAGAATTCATTGTTTATGCACCATACCCAGTGCTCCATGCAATAAGTTCCCTAAACAAATTGAGGGTTTTGGAGGGGAGGGGTAGGGAGGTTGGGTGAGCCTGGTGGTGGGTATTATGGAATGCTAATTATTTTATCTCAGAGAAATAATTTCTTTTTACTCAATTTAATAGGATTTAAAAAGGGAGTCACTGAATGCATAAATAAGCCTTTTATCATTCTGCTTTTATCATTAACATAATGTGTCCATATGTCCATAGCTGGTACTAAAGATGAGAAACGTATTATACACAATAAGCCAGACAGAAATGTATTCCAGATGGGCAGACATTTGGGAACCTTAGCAACTAGCTCTATTGAACCTATTGAACTAGCAATAAGCTCAAAGTAGAATGTGATCCTTCCTCCAACCATGTGCAAAGGGGAGAACCCTACAAGAGTTATGGTGATAGAAAAGGGCACAGGGTTACTATAGCAGCCTAATCATCTACAAAAGGTAATTTCCCATCCTAAGGAAAATTTCTACAGATTCTAATGACTATTCCACAGAATCTTAAATTCTACCTTTGAGGTTGTTTCCTGAAGATTTTTATTAAAAACCTAGTATCTCATGTAACGTGAGGATTTGGGGAGTAGGAAAAGAATAAATGAAACAAGATGGGATTGGAAGGGAGACAAACCATAAGAGACTCTTAATCTCACAAAACAAACTGAGGGTTGCTGGTGGGGGTGGGTTGGGAGAGGGTGGTGGGGTTATGGACATTGGGGAGGGTATGTGCTATGGAGAGTGCTGTGAAGTGTGTAAATCGGGTGATTCACAGACCTGTAGCCCTGAGGCTAATAATACATTATATGCTAATTTAAAAAAATGAATGGGAAAAAAAACTAGTATCTCAGGGAAATATAACTTAAGTCTTGAGACTCAATGTAAAAATTAAGAGAAAAAGAAAATACTGATTGATGGAAAATAGAGATGCATCAAGTTAAAGGAACTTTAGAATTTACTGAATATATATTCAGTATCAACTGAGGAGAAGATAATTTTTTTCAACTAATGAATAAGGATATATATCCTCAAGAGAAACATTTCCTTTGAAATGGGAAGATTCTTGCATTTTGTATGAAATATTACTTCCAATGTTACTAATGCCCCTTGTTTAATTTCTTTGATCAAGGAGCCAGGTCAAATGGATGAAAACCAAACAGAGGTGGTAAGAGACTTTGTTCTGGCAGGCTTCTCACAGATCCCATCTATTGAGACAGGGTTATTTGTACTATTTCTTTTCTTCTATGTGTCCACTTGGATAGGGAATGTCCTCATCATGGTCACAGTAGCTTCTGATAACTATCTGAATTCATCACCTATGTATTTCCTTCTTGGCAACCTCTCTTTCCTGGACTTATGTTATTCATCAGTAACTACCCCTAAGCTTCTGGCTGACTTTCTTGATAAAGACAAACTCATTCCCTATGACCAATGCATCGTGCAGCTCTTCTTTCTGCATTTTGTAGGGGCAGCTGAGATGTTCCTGCTCACAGTGATGGCTTATGATCGCTATGTTGCAATTTGTCGCCCCCTACACTATACCACTATCATGAGTCGAAGATTATGCTGTGTGTTGGTAGCTGCCTCCTGGATGGGAGGGTTTGTGCACTCTACTGTCCAGACCATTCTCACTATCCGTCTACCTTTCTGTGGACCAAACCAGGTGGACAACTTCTTTTGTGATGTTCCCCCTGTCATCAAACTTGCTTGTGCAGACACATTTGTCATTGAATTGCTAATGGTATCTAACAGTGGGCTGATTTCTACCAGCTCCTTTGTGGTGTTGGTTTCTTCCTATTCCACTATTTTGGTCAAGATTCGCTCCAAGGAGGGAAGGAGAAAGGCACTCTCCACCTGTGGCTCCCACCTTATGGTGGTAACACTCTTCTTTGGACCCTGTATTTTCATCTATGCTCGTCCCTTCTCCACATTTTCTGTGGACAAGATGGTGTCTGTACTCTACAACGTTATTACCCCCATGCTGAATCCCCTCATCTATACACTTCGGAATAAAGAGGTCAAGTCAGCCATGCAGAAACTGTGGGACAGAAGTGGACTTACTTGGAAAAAGCAGGAGACATAAGCAGTTGAAGTGATATTTTGAGAGCAGAGAATCTGAGATTAAAATAATTACTTTTACACTAATGAGTTACAAAGCTAATTGTTCAGTTTTCTTTCATTAAATCCTAATACTCCCATTAATAGCACTATAATGAAACTCAGAAAAACTCCTTTCATACTGAATTATTCTGTTTTCTGCCTCCTTTTTCTTCTCTGAAGCATCAGTTTGCTGCTTTTTTATCAGTTGTATTCTTCCATTCTACCCACTCATCTGATCAAACCTTATTCTACCCATTCTTTTCATTTAGTTTGATGCCACACACTGGTACAAACCACCCCTTCCAAACTCTCACAACTTTTATCTCCATCTTGTCTCTAGTTTTATTGTCTCCTCAACTTTCACAATCTAACCAGATGTCTGTAATGAACTGAGTAAGGAATGTATATGTGTTTATTACACTCACAAAGTATTTAGAGAATTATCAGATGAATTAGAGTAAATTCATTTTATATAACTGTGTAACAACAAACTAATGGTATATATTAGTTGGTTTCATCATTCATCACAACTACCATACAGTAGTGCAATTCAGAGAGCAATTGCCTAATAGTGCGGGTTCAACTAACTTTCTTTGAATTACTAATCAAGTGAATCTTAGACAAGTCATTTAAATTATTGCAACCCTACTCTCCTTAGCTGTAGCATACACAGAATGATGTTTAACTCTCAGTGCCCTGGGGAGAGCTAAAAAGGGCAAAAGATGGGAATAAGTTTAGTCTGGTACTTAACTCATAAGAGGACTTAACTATTATTTATTCATTAAATTTTTTTCAGTGACAGAAAGATACATATGGTGAACATTTAAACTGGTTGATTTCCCTTAATGAAACAACAGTAGGATCTACCATAACCAGTTTAGGGAGGATGCTAGAAAATACTCAGAAATGAGCCATGACATTTTCATCTTTATAAATTTGGTCACACTTTATAATACGATCACCATCATCACAAAAAAAGCCTTCATTAGTATTTGTTATCTTCAGAATTATATTAAGATTACTTCATAGGATTTTGCACTCCTTATTAAAATTTTATAATCAAAGATAGGAAAATTGAATTGTCATTTAAAAACTAAATAGACACAAAATATAAATGGACATTACAGCATTTTTTATCTTTACAGCTTTTAATTTTTTTTACATTTTTAAACATTTATTTATTTCACTTGAGTGAGCACTAGTGGGAGGAGCAGTGGGAGCAGGAGAGAGAATCTCAAGCAGACTCCTCACTAGGTGCAGAAGCTACTGCAGGGCTCAACTTCAGGATCCTGAGATCATCATCAGAGCAAAAACCAAGAGTCAGAGGCTTAACTGGCTGTGCCACCAGGTGCCGTATTTCTACTATTTTTTAAAGTAAGTGAACTATAGAAGCAATTTCAGCAACTAATTTGTGTGACAGAACAAAGCCAATAATGATAGGTAAATTCATTGAAGACTGAAGTATTGTCTTTTTTACCTTTACATCCCAAAGCTTTTTAAAATGCCTATAACAAAACAGAGATTCAATAAAAATGTATTTGATAAATGAAGGTTTTTATATGTTCTATGAACAGTGTGTGTCTAGGTGTTTTGATGTGTCTATTTTTTGATTAAATATTGTTTATGTGACAACTCTCAAAGTGTTTCCTACTTCTTGATGAAAAATTTACAAACTATCTTTCCAAGTATGAAGAAAGCAAACAGCTCTGAAATATCCCTTCCTTAAACTTTACCACACTGATGTATGTGTCTATTTTTGTGCAAATCCTATACTGTTTTGGTTACTATACATGTGGTATATCTTGAAATCTGGGGTTGTGATATGTCCAGCTTTGCATTTCTCTCTCAAAATTGCTTTGGTGACTCAGGGTCTTTTCAGGTTACTCAAAGAAGAGAATCACTAATTTAAAAATATATATGCACCCATATACTTACTGCAGCATTATTTACAACAGCCATGATACAGAAGCAACCTAAATATGTCCATCCATAGATGAATGGATAATGAAGATGTGTGTGTCACACACACACACACACACACACAATGGAATATTAGCCATAAAATAGAATGAGAGCTTGTCATATGCAACCAGATGGATGGATCTAGACGGTATATGTAAGTGAAGTGAGTCAGTCAAAGACCAATACCACATTTCACTCATACGTGGAATTTAAAAAACAAACCAAAGAAAAAAAAACAGTAAAAAAAAACAGGCTTTTAAATACAGAAAACAGGTGATTTCCAGAGGGAGGATGGGTGGGAGATGGGTGAAATAGATAGGATTAAGAGCACACAAATACTTATGAGCACTGAGTAATGCATACAATTATAGAACTATTATATTGTAAACCTGAAACCAACATAATAGTGTATTTTATAATTCAGTAATAAAAATAATTCTAACCCAAGTTGACCGCATTGTTCAGTTTATAATGAAATCATTTTCATCCCTTAAACTTCACTCTCTTAACACAACAAGTATTTATTCTTCATTCCTACCAATCTACAGATATGGGTGCAGATCAGCAATTGGTCTCTGCTCCATCTCCACTTGGGATTCTATTACTACTAGGGTAGGGAAAAGGCATGTGGTGAATCTCACACTACCTCCTGAATCTCCACTTACAACAATGGTCAATTCAATTATACCAAAAAGTTCAATTATTTGAATAAAATTTCCCATTTTATTCAAACTATTCAAGGCACTAAGCTGAGATCTATTAAAAATATTAAATCTATTCTTAAAATAATTCCCAAAAAGAAAATTCACATTAGTGAATTCTTCAAACACATAAGGAAGACAGTACTTGTGAAAAATGGAAAATAAGTTTAAGTCTTTTTATGCCATAAACTTGTCTTTAGTTCCAAAACACGACAATGAGGTTATAATAAAATTAATTTCACCTGTGAACATGAAAATAATAATCCTTAGTATAATATTAGCAAAATGAATCTAACTTGTATTATTCCAGGTATGAAAGGCTGGTTTGATATTCAAAAATCAATTTATATAATTAACCATGTTTATATATGGATAGATATAGTAAAACCTTTGATAAAATTCAACACCAATTCATTAAAAAAAATTGTAAACTACCAACAACATAAAACCTTATACTAGGAAATACTTAATCTGATAAAGAGTATTTACACAAATACATAAAATAAATAATTGTATTCACTTTTGCAGTATTAAAAACTTTCACCTTGACAATGGAAAATACATCAAAATGATGGTAATACAGCAGTATTATCACTTTAACTCAACACTGTTTTCGAGAATCAGATGGTATAATGAGGCAAGGAAAAGAAATAAAATGGAGAAAGATTTGGAAGGGGAAAAAAACTAAATACTATTCATAGATGACACAATGTATGTATATAGAAAATTCAAAAGAAATCTACAAAAAATCAAATTAATAAATGAGTTTAACACAATCATTGAATGCAAAGTCAGTATTTTATTGTAAAATCAATTGTAGAGTCCCAGTTCTGAAACAAGATGGAATAAATGTCCCTTTCTGTATACCTTCCACTAAAAGCTCGTTTTAAAAAATATAACCAAACCAATAGTTTTCACAAGACTAAGAAAATAAGAGTCAAAATAAGAAATGAAAGCAGAGATATTACAATGGATGCCAAAGAAATACAAAGAATCATAAAATTTTATTAACAACTATTCACCAACAAATTAGATAAACCTGGAAGAAATGGATAAATTCCTAGAAACCTAGAAACCAAAACTAAGTCATGAAGTCCAGCACCAGCTGGTGTCACTGGCAAATTCTACTAAACACTGAAAGGTAAATGATAACAATTCTTGAAATTTTCCGAAGGGGGGAAAATTTCTTCTACCTTATTTTACAAGTCCAGAATTAACTTGGTACTATAGCTAAATAATTACACTGTAAGAAAAATAGAGTACAGGCCTGTATCCCTGAAGATATGTGAGAAATATCAACAAAACATTAGCAAATCCAACTCAGCTCCACACTAAAAAGGATCATATACCATGAGCAAACAGGACTTATCCCTGGGATGAAATGTTTCAACATATGCAGATCAATCAATATGATATACCAACTATACAAAATCATAGATAAAAATCATATGCTCTTCCCCATGATGCAGAAAAGCATTTGAGGGGCATGCGGGTGGCTCAGTTGGTTAAGCCTCTGCTTTAGCTAAGGTCATGATCTCAGGGTCCTTGGATGAGCCCTCTGCCACTCCCGCTACTTGTGCTCTCTCTCTGCCCCTCCCTCTCTGTCAAATAAATAAATAAAATCTTAAATCTGTTCACAGAATGGAAGAATTAAAATTGTTAAAATGTCCATACCATCCAAAGACTTCTATATATTTGATGTAATTTCTGTCAATAGTACAATAGTAATTTTTCAAAGAATTGAAAAAACAATCACAAAATTTGTCTGAAACCACAGAAGACTATGAATACCCAATATTTCTGAAATTCTGAAAAAGAAAAACAACATTGGAGGAATTGTACCTCCTGACTCAAAGGTGTAGTAATCAAAGCAGAAGGTTATTGGCAGGGGTGCCTGGGTGGCTCAGTGGGTTAAAGCCTTTGCCTTTAGCTCAGGTCATGGTCCCAGGGTCCTGGGATCGTGCCCTGCATTGGGTCTCTGCTCAGCAGGGAGCCTGCTTCCTTTCTTCCCCTTTCTCTGCCTGCCTCTCTGCCTCCTTGTGATCTCTTCTGTCAAGGAAATAAAATCTTTAAAAAAAGAAGGGTTATTGGCATAAAAACAGATATACAGACCAATTGAAAGTCAAGAAATACACCCTCACATATACAGACAACAGAATAAACAATACTCAATGGCAAAAAGAACAGTCCCTTCAATAAATGGTGCTAAAAAACTGGATAACCACATACAGAAGAATAAGACCCCATCTTTAATAATTAGATCCTGGTATTAAAACACTCACAAAATATTAACTTGAAATGGATTAGAGACTTAAACATAATGCCTGAATCCATAAAATTCCTAGAAGAAAACATAGGGAAAAATCCCTTGATACTGGTCCAAGCAACAAGTTTTTGGATAGGTAACCAAAAGCACAAGTTACAAAAGTAAAAATCAAAATGTGGGACATCATCAAACAGCTTTTGCACAACAAAATGTAGAAGCAACATACAGGATAAGACGAAATATTTGCAAATCATTTATCTGTTGAGAACTTAATATCCAAGGGGCACCTGGATAGCTCAGACAGTTGAGCACCTGCCTTTAGCTCAGGTCATGATCTCTGGGTCTTGGGGGTTGAGCCCTCCATAGGCTGCCTGTTCAGCAGGGAATCTGCTTTTCCTGCCCTTTCCCTTGCTCATGCGCATACACTCTCTATTCTCTCTGTCTCCCTCTTAAATAAAGTCTTTCAAAAAAAGAGAAGTTAAATCCAAAACATATAAGGAACTCCCACGACTCAATAGCAATTAATCCATTAATCAATAAACAATCTAACTCAGAATAGGTAGAGAAACTGAAAAGAATTTTTCCAATGAAGACATTCAACTAGCCAGCAGGTACCTGAAATGGTACCCCCATGTCACTAATCAGGGAAATGTAAATTGAAATCACAATGAATTATCACCTCACACATGTTAGAATTATGGTCATCAAAAAAGATAAGGGATGAGTATTGATAAAGATATAGAGAAAAAGAAATCCTTGTACACTGTTGGTGGGAATATGAACTGGTGTAGCCACTAAAGAAAGGAGTAAAATAATTACAAATGGGAACTGCCATACAATCCAGCAACCCCTCTTGGTATATATTTTTATAAAAAAAGATCTCAAAGATATACCTGTACTCCCATGTTCAATACAGCATTGTTCACAATTGCCAAGACATGGAAACAACCTAAATATCTGTCAACAGGCAACTCAATAAAGAAAATGTGACATACAGATATAGATACACACACACACACACACACACACACACACAGGAATATTATTCAGCCATGAGAATAAAGGAAATTCTGCTATTTGTGACAATATGGATGGATCTTGAGGGCACTATGAATGAATGAATGAATGAATGAATGAATGAAATAAGTCAGAGAAAGACAAATGCTTTATGATATTATTTATATGTGGAATCTAAAAATGTTAGCTTACAGAAGGTTAAAAAAAACAAACAAACAAACAAACAAAAAATGTTATTACCAGGGCTTGGTATATGGGAGAACTCAGAAAAGTCACTTACAGGGTTTAACTTCCAGCTATAAAACAAATAAGTTTTGGAGATCATATGTACAGCCTGAGATTATATTTAATAATAACATAGTATATATTTTAAGATTGCTGAGAGTGTAATATTACACATTCTAACCAAAAAAATGTAATTGTATGATTTGATGACGGTATTAACACTGCAGTGATAATCATTTTGAAAATTATGTGTATGAAATCAAACCATTTTATAACTAAAATTTACACATTGTATGTTAGTTATATCTCAAAACTGGAAAAAAAGACACACTGAAGCCTTTACAGATAGATCACAATAAAATTCTAAATATTCAAGTAAGCCCAGGACAGCAGAGGAAAAAAAAAAAGAGAGCAATGAAAAATGAGGAAACAAACATAAAATAAAAAATACATGGGGAGACACCATATCAGCATTCAAATATAAGCATTTCATTAAAAAAAGTTTAAATTCGCCAATTTAGGACAGAGGTTGGCAAAAATGGAAAAATGACCTTTTAATGCCATCTCTATGAAACTTAATTCAAACATAATGATATAGTAGTTGAAAATTATATATACCAAGCAAACACCAAAAAAGCTAGAATAACTCTATTAATATCAAATACATTCAGAGCAAAAGAAAATTACCAGATACAGAGAAGGACATTACACAGTGAAAAAGGGGATAGTCCAATAACAATAGCTACCCAAAATATATATACACCAAACAAGAGAACTGCAAAATTTGTTAAGGAAAAACTGATAAGGCTGGAAGGAAAAACAGACAAATTCACAATCTTATTTAGAGACTTCAATGCCCCTTTTCTCAACAACTCACAGAGCTAGACAGAAATTCGGCAAGTATAAAGAAGAATTTGACTACACAGCCAACTGAAAAAACCCAATTGACTTTTATTGAATACACCATTCAACTACAGGAGAATAGTTTTTTCAAATATTCACAAAATTACCAAAACTGTATCTTGGACCATAAAATAACCTCAAAAATTTAAAATAATTAAAATTGTACAAAGGATTTTCTCTAACTATGGTTCATTCAAACTGGAAAGCAGGAATAGAAAGGTAACTGGGTATTTCCAAACAGTTGGAAACAAAACACTTTTAAATAATCCATGAGTCACAGCAGGAATTTCAAGGACAATAAAAAAATATATTGGACTGGAGAAAAACATGTAATGGATTGAATGAAGATGAAAATACAATATATCTAAATTCATGGGACAAAGTTAAATGAACACTGAAAGGGATTTTTATACCATGAAATGCTTATATTAGAAAAAAGGAAAGTCTCAAATCAGTTATAAAGTTCTCATATCAAGAACCTGGAAACATAAGAAAATAAATCCAAGGCAAGCGAAAGTACATTATAGAGAGAAGAGTAGGAATCAAAGGGATTAAAAACAATGACGACGACGATAACAACAAAAACAAAAACAAACAGAAAATCACTATATAAAAAGCTGGCTCTTTGAAAAGATCAATAAAACCCCTAGCAAGACTGAGAAAAAAAAGAAGACATAAGTAACCAATGTCAGGAATAAAATGGAATACCACCATATAACTTGCAGATATCAAGAAAATAAGAGAATACTGCCAATAAATCTACACATATAAATTTGACAACTTAGACAAAATGGTCTTTGTTATCATAATGCACAAACTAGCCTAACTCACCCAACATAAAACAGTTAATCTAAATAGCCCTACATTCTCAAGGAAATTCTAAGACACAGATCTGAAAAATTATCTATCTCTGGAATAGGTAAAGAAGTCTCACAGCTCCACAAGGGGAAAAAAATCCAATTAGAAACTGAATAGAAATATCTCACTAAGGTATATACATTGGTAGCAAATACTTGAAAAGATGTTCAGCATCACTAGTCTTGAGGGAAATTCATACTAAGACCATGTTGGGATATAACTACATGCCTATTAAAAGAACTAAAATTTTAAAAAATAGTGAAAATACTAAATACTGGTGAAGATGTGGATGAATTGGATTTCTCATACATTTCAATGGAAATGTAAAATGGTCCAGCCCCTTTGCAAAATAAGTTGACAGTTTCTTAAAGGACTATGAACACAGTTGCCATTTATCCCAGCAACAGCACACCTGGCCATTTATCTCAGAGAAAAATTTATATCAACAAACTGGACACAAATGTTTGGCACCTTTACTTGTAAAAATCAACAACTTGAAACAACCAAAATGTTCCCCAATAAGTGTGTGATTAAATAAACTGTACAATATTCACACCATGGGATATTACTTAGCAATTAAAAAAAAAAAAAAGAATATACCATTGACACTGCAACAACTTGAGTGGATTGCAAGAGCATTATTCTAAATGAGAAAAACTCAATCTCAAGAGACGCCATATTGTTTGGTTTTATTTACATAAAATTTTACAAATGACAAAATTATAGAGATGGAAAACAGATTAGTTGTTGCCAGGGGTTAAAGATGATGGGAGGAATGGGCACAAGAGAGAACTGCGGTGATGGAATAATTCTATATCTTAACTGGGCTGGTGATTACATGAACCTAACAAGTGACAAAATGACTTAGAATCAAGCATATATATTGCTCCAATGTCAATTTCCTGAAGTTGATCCTGTATGATAAGTATATAGAATATAAGCCTTGAGAGAAATCAGATAAAAAGCACAAAGGACCCTTCTGCACCATATTTACAATATTTCTAAATCTGTATTTAAAAATATGAAGTTTTAAAAGTCTACTATATTTCCATACACTGGCAATACAAAAATTGAAAATGTTATTAAAAGCAAAGCACTAAAACTATGATGCACGGAATAGAACCAATAGCAAAAGAAGTTGTAAAAGATAAAAATAGCTGGGGTTTTTTTTTGTTGTTTTGTTTTTTTTTTTTTTACTTCAACAAATGTAGGATATTGGACAAAACTCATTACCCACTTATGATGAAACTCACAAGGAGAATGAAAATAGTAGGAAATTCCTTAATTTTAGAAAGGATATTGACAAAGACCTACTGGAAACACCCTACTTCATGTGAATTATTTTTTTAGTACTTTTTTAAAGATTTATTTATTTGAGAGAGAGCAAATGCAAGGAGGTGGGGGTACAGGCAGAAGGACAAGGAGAGAGAATCTCAAGCAGTTTCCCTGCTGAGTGCAGAGCCTGATGCAGGGCTCCATCCCAGAACCCGGAGATCTTGACCTGAGCCAAAATCAACAGTCAACTGTTTAAGGAACTGAGCTACCCAGGTGCCCCTTCATGTGAATTTTTTAAAAGCTTTTCCCATCAGGGTGCCTGGGTGGTTCAGTCGGTTAAAGCCTCTGCCTTCGGCTTAGGTCATGATCTCAGGGTCCTGGGATTGAGCCCCGAATTGGGCTCTCTGCTCAGCAGGGAGCCTGCTTCCCTCCTCTCTCTCTGCCTGCCTCTCTGCTACTTGTGATCTCTGTCAGATAAATAAAATCTTTAAAAAAAACCTTTTCCCATCAACAAAAAGAAATAAAAGGTATTCAAACTGGCAAAGAAGAAGTCAAACTCTCTCTCTTCACAGATGACATGATACTTTATATGGAAAACCCAAAAGACTCCACTCCCAACTATTAGAACTCATACAGCAATTCAGTAGTGTGTCAGGATTAAAAATCAATGTACAGAAATCAGTTGCTTTCTTATATACTAAAAATGAAAATATATAAAGGGAAATTAGAGAATCAATTTCATTTACTATAGCACCAAGGACCATAAGATACCTGGGAATAAACCTAACCAAAGTGGCAAAGAATCTGTACTCAAGGAACTACAGAACACTCAAGAAAGAAATTGAAGAAGACACAAAAAGATGAAAGACCATTCCATGCTCTTGGATTGGAAGAATAAATATTGTTAAAATGTCTGTACTGCCTAGAGCAATCTATACTTTCAATGCCATCCTGATCAAAATTCCACCAGCATTTTTCAAAGAGCTGGAACAAATTTGTATGGAACCAGAAGAGACCCCAAATTGCTAAGGAAATGTTGAAAAAGAAAAACAAAACTGGGGGCATCATGTTGCCTAATTTCAAGCTTTAACTACAAAGCTGTGATCACCAAGACAGCATGGTACTGGCACAAAAACAGACACACTGACCAGTGGAACAGAGTAGAGAGCCAGATGTGGACCCTCAACTCTATGGTCAACTAATCTTCGACAAAGCAGGAAAAAGCATACAGTGGAAAAAAGACAGTCTCTTCAATAAATCATGCTGGGAAAATAACACAGCTATGTGTAGAAGAATGAAACTCAACCATTCTCTTATACCACACACAAAGATAAACTTGAAGTGGATAATAGACCTCAATGTGAGGCAGGAATCTATCAAAATTCTAGAGGAGAACTTAGGCAGTAACCTCTTCAACATCGGCCACAGCAACTTCTTTCAAAACATGTCTCCAAGGCAAAGGGAACAAAAGCGAAAATGGACTTTTGGGGGCTTCATCAAGATCAAAAGCTTCTGCACCACATAGCAAACAGTCAACAAAACAAAAAGGCAACCCAAGGAATGGGAGAAGACATTTGCAAATCACATTACAGACAAAGGGCTGATATCCAAGATCTATAAAGAACTCCTCAAATTCCCCCACACACACAAAACAGATAATAATATCCAAAAATGGGCAGAAGACATGGACACTTCTCCAAAGAAGATATACAAATGGCTAACAGACATGTGAAAAAAGGTTCATCATCATTAGCCATCAGGGAGATTGAAATCAAAACCACACTGAGATACCACCTTAAACCAGTTAGAATGGCCGAAATTAACAAGACAGTAAATAACATGTGTTGGAGAGGATGTGGAGAAAGGGGAACCCTCTAACATTATTGATGGGAATGCAAGTTGGTGCAGCTGCTTTAGAAAACACTTTGGAGATTCCTTAAGAAATTAAAAATAGAGCTACCCTATGACCCTGCAAATGCACTACTGTGTATTTATCCCAAAGATAGAGATGCAGTGAAAAGAGGGGCTGTCTGTACCCCAATGTTCATAGCAGCAATGGCCACAGTCACCAAACTGTGGAAAGTGCCAAGATGCCTTTTGACAGACAAATGTATAAAGAAGATACGGTCCATGTATAACTGGAGTATTATGTCTCCATTAGAAAGGATGAATACTCAACTTTTGTATCATCATGGATGGGACTGGAGATTATGCTCAGTGAAATAAGTCAAGCAGAGAGAGTCAATTATCATATGGTCTTACTTACTCACTTACTTGTGGAGCATAAGAAATACATGGAATACATTGGGAGGAGAGGAGAAATGAGTTGGGGGAAATTGGAGGAGGAGAAAAACCATGAGAGACTGTGGACTCTGAGAAATAAACTGTGGGGTGTGTGGGGTTGGGTGAGCCTGGTGGTGGGTATTAAGTAGGGCATATATTATTACATGGAGCACTGGGTATGATGCATAAACAATGAATCTGGGAACACTGAAAAAAATAATTTAAAAATTACAAAAAAAACAAAGTTTTTCCTGTGATACTGGAAATGAACCCAGGTTCCCAGTATAACAGCTTATGTCACATTTTCCCAGAGTTATGATCTGGGAACAATAAAAAGAAACTCAAAACCATACATTTTGAAAACAAAAAGAATAGTCATTTACAAATGACTGTGCTACAAGTGCACATACTGCATAATTTAATTTCTATAAGTTCAAGAAAAGAAAAAAATAATGCATACATAGAAAGTCATAACCATACCCTTAGTAAAAGAAAATAAAAGGGGGAACTAAAGAAGCTTTATGGTGTACTGACAACATTTCTCCATGTGGTTGATGGTAACACAACTGCCTTCACATTTTGAAATTTTATTGAGTCATAAAACTATTATTTGAGTACTCTTCTGAATGCATGTAATTCTTCAGTAAAAATGTTTACATATTAACAGTAGAAAGATAAAGTGTTATTAATTTCAATAACTTTAAAATATACTTCTGGCAGGATCCAAACAAAAATGCCAAAAGAAACTGGATTTTGGTAGTAATACTTTCCCCTGTTTAATCCTTCCCCAATGTACCAGGCTGTAAAAACTTTATAAAAGATATTGATAAATTTTCTAGAAAATAAATGTCTTCCCTTCCAAAGAAGTATTTCAGGAAAAAGTAAGTTCTCAAACTTATCATAAGATGCCAAAGAAGAAAAGAACATCAAAATAAAATTATAAACCAACCTCACTAATTACTATAACAGTTGCAAAAAAATTAACACTTTACAAATTCAAACCAATACTGTATTTAATCATTCCCAAATCAATTGGGTTTAATCCCAGGATGATTTATCAAAAGATGGATCAATTTTACAGAAATTCCCACTGTAATAGTAATAGATTAAAGAAAAACTATTTTATTTTAATGCATGCAGAAAAAAATCATTTGACAGAATGCAAAGAAATTATTCAATTGCTGGGTCTCAGAAATTGGCAATGGAGCTACTCTCTACTGCTACTCTCTACTATTTCAGGTTACTGTTTTTAGTTTATAATTGAGAAAAACTGTGAATTCAAGAGTATAAACTTTGAGTTTTCTTACTCTTTCAACCTTCTCATGATGAACCTCTAATTTCCACCCAGCACCTCTAATACTTACCACTAGAATCTTACACTCCATTTATCTCACTCATATCCAGACTTATTTTCAGGAAAAGAAATTTTCTATTTCTCACGTGGCCCATGTCTTCTGCTTCTGCCTAACATGGAGTAACACAGACTGGACTTACTCTCCCATATGAGACACTTAAAAACATGAAATAACCATTCTCAGAATCCTGGACTTCAGACAATGAAGGATACAGTAGTCTCTGAGACAGGAAACAAATAAATGGAGTGCTACAAGTATGCAGGCTTTTTTGCTGTGAGAGATTAGAGGCTGCAGCACAGAGAAAAGAAACCCGGATAGAGTCAGATGAACTTCCTCAGTTGAGGAGATAAAGCTGAGAAACTGGAGTGCCCAAGGAAGCTATCCTTCACACCACAGTCTCAAAGAGGAAAGACTTGCATACTCAGGTAATTGTCATAGTCTCTAATTTTCAAAATACCCACATTTGAAGAACCTAGATAAAAATGGAAATGGACTGAATCTAACAAAGACCTGAAAACTTCAGATTTAATCATTCCTTGAAAACAGATATAGTATCAAAATTATATAACTCCAGGGTTTTCATCCTAGAAAGTCTGACTCTAGATATGTCAACGCAAAATAAACAAATCTTTTAGAACTTCAGAAAGAGAAAGTTTCATTGGAGTCCAAGTTAGGACTGTTGCCTGAGATATACAATCTTTATGAAGAGTGTGCTCAGGAGAATGAATGTTTAATTTTATGGACTTGTTACATCAAGAGTTAAAAATCTGGGTTCCGGGTAGCTCAGTCAGTTGAGGGTCTGACTCTTGATTTTGGCTTAGGTCATAATCTCAGAGTCATGAGATCTAGCCCCATGTTGGGCTTCATGCTTAAAGGGGAGTTGGCTTGAGATTCTCTCTCTCCGACTCTCTGTCTGCCTCACCCTTCCACCTTCCAAATCTTCATGTTCCCATGCATGCACACACACTCGTACTCTCTCTAAAAATAAATAACTCTTAACAAAGAAAACTGTTGTGAATCATCATGAGCAAAGACACCCAGAAAATTATAAACTTTATCTTCTAATTTTTATATGTACAGAGCTTGGGATGTATGGGATCAGAACTTAATGTAAGAATAAAAATCTCTCTAAGTTTGAAGTATTTCTTTTAGTTTATCTGATACTGAAGCATAAGTGCAAGGTATGCTGGAGCAGAAAGAGTCTATGCTCTGAAGCCTGGTTAAGCCAGGTAAATTTTAAAGTATAGTTTCCCTGGGGGCCCAGAAGGAGGGCCCATGAACAATGAAAGTTGATTTCTTTTATCAAATATTCAAACCTGTGGAGGAAGTGTTTCTTAAACAGAAGCATAGAATCACATATCTTGCCCCTTCCTTGGGCAAGATCTCAGGGCCCTCCTAATGGAGGAAGGAGGCAATACCAAGAAAACCAATGGCTGGACACATATTTCTTTCTATGAAAGTCTTCCTAACATTTTCTTCTTCAAGCTGCATCTGATCAAGGAGGAAGATAGAGGAATGAAGAAAAACTCATGTCCCCATGTATAGGAATGGAGTTTTACTTCAAATTGAAATCCTGAAATTTGAGGGGTCCTCTTTGAGAATTTAGCATTTATTTATTTATTTTAAATTTCTTTTCAGTGTAACAGGATTCATTGTTTTTGCACCACACCCAGTGCTCCATGCAATATTCCCTCCATAATACCCACCACCTCACTCCCCCAACCTCCCACCCCTACCCCTTCAAAACCCTCAGATTGTTTTTTCAGAGTCGATAATCTCTCGTGGTTCACCTCCCCCTTCCATTTCCCTCAACTCCCTTCTCCTCTCCATCTCCCTATGTCCTACATGTTATTTTTATGCTCCACAAATAAGTGAAACCATATGATACTTGACTCTTTCAGCTTGACTTATTTCAGTCAGCATAATCTCTTTGAGTCCGGTTCATGTTGATATGAAAGTTGGGTATTCATCCTTTCTGATGGAGGCATAATACTCCATAGTTTATATGGACCACATCTTCCTTATCCATTCATCCATTGAAGGGCATCTTGGTTCTTTCCACAGATTGGCAACCGTGACCATTGCTGCTATAAATATTGGGGTACAGATGGCCCATTCTTTTCACTACATCTGTATCTTTAGGGTAAATACCCAGTAGTGCAATGGCAGGGTCATATGGAAGCTCCATTTTTAATTTCTTAAGGAATCTCCACACTGTTTTCCAACGTGGCTGCACCAACTTGCATTCCCACCAACAGTGGAAGAGGGTTCCCCTTTCTTCACATCCTCTCCAACATATGTTGTTTCCTATCTTGCTACTTTTGGCCATTCTAACTGGTGTTTAAGGTGGTATCTCAATGTGGTTTTAATTTTAATCTCCCTGATGGCTAGTGATGAGGAAAGAAACTGAAGAAGACACACAAAGATGGAAGACTGTTCCATTCTCTTGGAACGGAAGAGTAAACATTGCTAAAATATCTATACTGCCTAGAGAAATCTATACTTTTAATGCCATTCCTATCAAAATTCCACTGGTATTTTTCAAAGAGCTGGATCAAATAATCCAAAAATTTGTATGGAATCAGAAGATACCCCAAATTGCTAAGGAAATGTTGAAAAACAAAAATAAAACTGGTGGCATCACGTTACCAGATTTCAAGCTTTACTACAAAGCCGTGATCACCAAGACAGCATGGTACTGGCAAAAAAACAGACACATAGACCAGAGGAACAGAGTAGAGAGCCCAGATATGGACCCTCAACTCTATAATGAAATAATTTTCAACAAAGCAGGAAAAAAATATACAGCAGAAAAAATACAGTCTCTTCAATAAATGGTGCTGGGAAAATTGGACAGCTATAAGTAGAAGAATGAAACTCAACCATTCTCTTACATCGTACACAAAGATAAACTGGAAATGGATAAAAGACCTCAATGTGGGACAGGAATCCATCAGAATCCTAGAGGAGAACATAGGCAGTAACCTCTTTGATATCAGCCACAGCAACTTCTTTCAAGATATGTCTCCAAAGGCAAAGGAAACAAAAGCAAAAATGAACTTTTGGGACTTCATCAAGATCAAAAGCTTCTGCACAGCAAAGGAAACAGTCAAGAAAACAAAGAGGCAACCCACAGAATGGGAGAAGATATTTGCAAATGACAGTACAGACAAAAGATTGATATCCAGGATCTATAAAGAACTTCTCAAACTCAACACACACAAAACAGAAAATCATATCAAAAAATGGGCAGAAGTTATTTATTTATTTTTAAAGATTTTGTTTATTTATTTGACAGAGAGTGAGATCAGAAGTAGGCAGAGAGGCAGCCAGAGAGAGAAGGGGGAAGCAGGCACCCTGCTGGGCAGAGAGCCAGATGTGGGGCTCGATCCCAGGACCCTGAGATTGTGACCTGAGCAGAAGGCAGAGGCTTAATCTGCTGAGCCAACCATGCACCCCTGATAATTTAGCATTTAGAAATTATGTTAAAAGTTTCTTTACACAAAATAATTTGATTTCAAAGCTTAAATAATGTTGTTATTATTATATATTATATATATTATTAAAATTATTATTATAGTTATTATTATAAGGATATTAAAAAACACTGATATATCACAGAGAATTAAAAGAGGAAGCCACTGATCCCTTTATGACTGCAGGTAAAGGAAGAAATGTTTAAGAGGCCTTCAAATTCACAGCAATGTCTCAGCAACTTACTCTTCTGTCCATAAACAACACATTTTATGAGGTCACAGTTTTTGATTTAATATAACTTCATGATGTTTATCTGAGAATGCATCATATTCTGTTGAGAGATTTCTCACAGGAGCAAATCCTTCCAACCAAACCTTAATAGCAAATACTACTGCAAATGGATAATGTCAACAATTATCCAGTGGTTCTCAGTCAGGATTATGAATTAGAATTACCTGAAGCAGCTTAGAGTAAGAAGCACATTTCTGGGATTCATTCCTAGAATACTAATTCAGCAAAGCAATGATGGATTCATGTTCTTTGCTTTCTGAAAAGCATCTTTCAAGTTACACTTTGAAAAACTCTATATTCTCTATTTTATTTACCTTATTTCAAAATAGGAAGGTGAATTTCATAAACACTACCTTGAAATTCAAAAAAGTTCCTCTATTTAAAACCTACGGTGCAAGGGAAGCCTGGGTGGCTCAGTCGGTTAAGTGTCAGACTCTTGATTTCAGCTCATGTCTGGATCTCAAGGTCTTAGGTTCCAGACCCATGCTGTGCTCCACACTGAGCATAGAGGCTAATTTAAAAGAAAAATAAAAATCTATGGTGGAATTTAAGAGACAAAACAAGAGAGCAAAGGGAGAAAACAGAGAGAGAGATAGAGACAAACCAGGGAATACTCTAAAGTGTAGAAAATAATAACCAGAGGGGAAGTAGGTGGGAGGATGGGTCAAATAGGTGATGGGGATTAAGGAGGGCACTTGTGATGAACAACAGGTGTTGAAGGGAAGTGCTGAATCACTATATTGTATATCTGAAAATATTACACTGTAAGCTAACTGGAATTCTCCTAATATTTTATTTATTTATTTGAGGGGTTGAGAAAAGAGGCAGGCACACAAGTAAGGGGAACAGGCAGAGGGAGAAGCAGCAGCAGAGACTCTGCTGAGCTGGGGCTCCATCCCAGGACCCTGGGATCATGACCTGAGCTGAAGGAAGATGATTAAGCCACTGAGCCATCCAGGCACATTAAGTAACCAGAATTTAATTTGAAAAACAAACAAACAAACATACAATCTGCAGTTCCCTGTGCACTGACAATCACAAATTCCCTACAAAAGCCCATAGTTGGGGGAAAACTGGTGATTTTGCTCACTCATTTCCCTAACAATTCAAGCAGGCACCTCTTCCCATCCAGACAACTAAAATCCAGGGATTTCTGCATCTAAAGTGAGGGTGAAAGAGTACACACTATCTTCATGGATTTGGTCAAAGCAAGATAAAGAGCTGGGCACAGACTGCAGGTAAGAGCCACTTGGTTTAAATAAAAATAAAATAAATAAAAAATAAAAAAGATCAACTAGATAGATCTACAAAATCATGAACACCTGTGGGATCTAGTATCTATCAGCATTTACTAGGGACTGGTTCTGTGCTAAGCACCCTATGTGTGTGTAGTAATAAGAGAAAATACAAAATCCTTGGAAATCAGAGAAAAATTGAGTTAATAAGGGAAGTGTTTCCTAACCATGAGGACTGGATTAAATTTCCCTCTCCTGAACTCAAATATCATGTTTATCATTACCATAGACCTCACATGACAGCATATCTTGTGACCGTTTCCTTGTTTTTATTCCACTACACTGAGAATGTGATCTAATCTGAAACATAGTAGGTGCCTGACATTAACTGAACAAATGTATAAATAGTTACTAGACATATCTTGAAAAAAAGTGGCTATCTCTATAATCTACAAAGTCAATAGTCATTATTACACCAATAATAACTAAGGAAATTAATCCCAAGGCAGATAGATTTCCTTTTAACTTCTCTCTATACTCCCCCACTCCATGTTAACTGCACAATGGAAGCACTGCAGAATCTGAAATGGCTATGATGGGATTCTCCTCCCTAAAGAATGCAGTCTCAACTGAAATGGAAGACACTAAAAGACTAGCCCCTTCTCTCAGTCTTGTTCTCAGGAACTCTCTGGAAGCCCTCCATTTTGACATTTTAATTAGGATGACCTGTAAAACAGCATTCATCACCCCCTCCCTGAAACAACCACAATGTCTTTTCCCAGTCAGTTTTGGGACCAGACTGACTACAGCTGCTGACTGACCCACACAACTCTGAAATCACTGCCCCATCCCCGACTGATGGTTGCCCAAGGTCGGGACAAATTTCCTGAATCCAAAGTTCTCATTCCCTATTTGCATATGCTGTGACATCACCACAATACAGGCCCCAAGTACAGGGCCCGAGGAAGGAGAGCCATACCAGAAGCCTATCGGGAGAACACTCAAGATGGGCCATTATGTGGGGCCCATCAAGAAGGAGCCTTGCAGGAACATCACACAAAGAGGGGCACCGCGGGAGGACAACACCTGGGCATGATCTTCCACAAGGCGACCCGGCCAGAATGAAGACGCGATCCGGATCTTCAACACGACCCGGCGCCGCCTCCACCCGGGGCCTGCTGACGGCTCACCTACCTGATGGAGATCGAGCGTCCCCCACAAGTGGCCGGTGACATCTTCGGAGTCCGCAACAGGAAGCAGGCCATGCCTTGCAGGAGCCTCCGCTGGCAAGCACACCCACGTTTGTCAGGAAGGCCTCCCGGCCCTTCAGGGAGCTAGTAAGGCACACCTGAGGTCTCACACAGGCAGCCAGGCCTGGCCCCAGTCTGTGCTCCACCAATGGCCGACCCTGCCCCGAGGCCTTCTGGACAACACCAGCTGCCTCAGCACGGTGGAGCAGGAGACACGCAAGCACCGACGCCCAAAGGAAGGCACGCCAGCGCCGCACCACCTCCGGAGCGCTTTATTGGCGGCCGTCTGGGCAGCCCCCGCGGCCCTGGCCCAGGACTCCCTGCTGCGCCCGCACCTGGCTAACCACAGGCTCCACCACAGCCTGGAGCCCTTGCGTGTTCTTGCGGTGCAGACTGGGTGATGCTCTGGCAGACAGGTTTCTAGGACCCACTGCCCGCCTTAGCGCAACATTGACATTTGATGTTGTTTCTTCTGATGTTTATTTCAAGATTTCAGAGGCAACAGAAATGCCCTCCCAGCTGGGCCTTACTGGGCAGGAGGGAGGGGGTGGGGGTTGGGATAACGAACACTTTTTTTCCCGTTTGTTCAGAGGGAAACTCAAATGCTCCGCAAAATTTTTAAATAAAGGCATTAAGAGAAAAACATGAAACAGACTCCCATAGACATGATGTTCATTTATAACGGGATTTAACCTCTCAAGACACAATATATTTTCTTCCTTTTTTATTTCAATGTATTCTAGCATGTTTATAAATAAAACTTTTCACTTTCAGATTTTAACCCTGCTTTTGCTCTCTTCAATAATATACGAATAAGATATCATCGTCCTAAAAGCGATGTTGGTATCCACTCTTTCTTTGTTTTAATTGAAGTATAATTGACATACAATATTCCTAGGTCCCCTCAGGAAGTCTAGTTACTGTCAACTTACTAGGTTATTGCTGTGTTATTGACTATATTCCCTATGTATCACATCCCTGACATTTATTTTATACCTGGAAGTTTGTATCTCTTAATGCCCTTCAACTACTTTGCCCATATCCACACTTCTCCCATCTGACAACTGCCAGTTTCTTCTCTGTCATCTCTTTCTCTTCAGTTTGTTTGCTTTGTTTTTTTTGGTCTCCACATATAAGAAATCATAAGATATTTGTCTTTCTCTAACGTATTTCACTTACTATGATACCCTCCAGGTCCAGACATTTTGTCTAAGGGATAACACTTCATTTTTTTTTTTTTTTTTAAGATTTTATTTATCTGACAGAGATCACATGTAGGCAGAGAGGTAGACAGAGAGAGAGAGGAGGAAGCAGGCTCCCTACTAAGCAGAAAGCCCAATGCAGGACTCGATCCCAGGACCCTGAGATCATGACCTGAGCTGAAGGCAGAGGCTTAGCTCACTGAGTCACCCAGGTTCCCCACTTCATTCTTTTTTAATGGCTGATAAATATTCTGTATTATCCATTCACCTCTGTTTAGACACTGGTTAATTCCATATATTGTTTATTTTAAATAATACTGTAGTGAAAAGAGAGTGGAGCTTTAAGCTCTTTAATTGTTCACATACAGGGATATAATTGGTCATAAATATTGACACGGCCGAAGTTTTATGAAATTCCAAAACATAGTTTTACTGCAGTAGCAAACAAGAAGAAGATTCCTGAGAAATTTATCCCAAGGCAGTTTTCAAACTATATTCTTTTAGTGTTTATGAAAATGTGCGAGATTACAGCCATAGGAGAAGCCACAAGTACCCAGGAGCATGTTTCTCTTTATTGAAAACACTGTCCAAAATTATTAGAAATTTCATCCAGTTACTCAAGGAATCCAGTCATTGGCCAATTCTCTCCATTCATTTGATGTTTCAGAATCAACATACAAGAATATTGATTGAATTCTTTGACCATTAGTTAAGTTAATACAAATGTTAACTCTCGTTTATAATTATCTTTTTAGGATCCCAAGGCATTCAAAAACTCAGCATAAGATCTGGCTCTGTGGTACTCAAACACCCTTCCTAATAGATTCCATCCCAAGGGACAGAATCAACTCTAAGAAACAATGTAGATGTATGGTTTATTTAAAGTCTGTGGGTTAAAATTTATTAATTTCCTACTCCAGTGAATTTTAAATAGTAACACAATAGCTTATTTTACACCATAAAATATTAACCCATAAAATACCCTGTGTGAAAATTACCTTCTGGTAAAATACCTTGATTTACCTTGTGTGAAAATTAACTTCTGTAATTGAATTTCACTGACATACATTCATTTTTTTTCAATATAAAGTTTAAGCATAATATACATTCCCAAGAAAAAGTTTCTTTTTATATTAATAAGATTTTGAAATAGTGTCTTTTCCCTCCTCCTCTTAAAAACCAGGATAAAAATTGATAGAACATTTTATTCTCACATACCTTCCTTCTGCTGAATATTTCATGTCTCGAATGCTTACAAACTGACAGCTCTTAGTGTATTGAACTATAATTAGGAAATTCAAATCACTTTCTATAAATATTGTAAACAAAATAAACTATAAAGAGAAATCTGGTTTAACAAAAAGAAAATTGCCAAGTCCATTCCAAAGTGAATGTGTGGGTTGAAAGTGTATGTACATGTATATCTGTTTACATAAAGTTATATTACATAGTAATTACTATACAATTCTAATATTACATTACAATGCAGTTATATTATACTTATAAATTATATTTATAATACAAAATTATATAATAAAATTATAATATTATAATGTATTATAAATCTTAGAGTATAAGGTAGTGATACCATAAAGTGATATTATAGAATTTTATTTAAAGTATGAAATTATATAGAATAAAATTACACACATGATTTTTGTTGTAATCCACAACTATTTCTCTGTAATATAAAACAATACAAATTATACCAATAAAACATCAGGATGAAATCTTTATGCGGAACCCTATTAAAGAAAGGATATCCCCTAAATGAGTAAGAACACGTAAATATAAGGAAAGGTGGAATTCAGTGAGAAGTCACACGTTGGTTATACAGTTTCCTCATAGCTGTTTTCATCTCTGTATTTCTCAATGTGTAGATAAGAGGGTTCAAGAGTGGAGTAAAAATGGTATAAAACACAGACAGGAGCTTGTCCACAGAGAACCGATTGAAAGGCCACACATAAATGAAAATGCAGGGCCCAAAGAAGAGTGTGACTACCATGATGTGTGCAGAGCATGTAGAGAGTGCTTTGGATACCCCACCAGCAGCACGCTGTCGGACAGTGATCAGGATAACAGTGTAAGACACCAAGAGGAGCAGAAAACAGCTCATGGAGAGCAACCCACTGTCTGAGATCATAAGTATACCCAGGACATAGGTGTCCGTGCAGGCAAGCTTGATCACAAGAGGAAGATCACAGAAGAAGCTGTCCACCTCATTGGGGCCACAGTAAGGTAAATTCACAGTAAAGGCTACTTGACTGATGGAGTGCACAAATCCAATGACCCATGAAACCAACACCAGCCCCATGCAAGTCTGCCGGCTCATCATGGTCATGTAATGCAAAGGTTTGCATATAGCCACATATCTGTCATAGGCCATGGAAACCAGAAGTACCATCTCAGCCCCACCGATAAAATGCAAGAAGAAGATTTGAGCCATACATCCTCCAAAGGAGATGAGCTTTCGATCACTAAGAAAGTCCCTGATCATCTTGGGGGTGGCAAATGAGGCTAGCCATATATCTAAGAAAGATAGATTTCCCAGCAGGAAGTACATAGGAGAGGAGTGCAAGTGGGAGTCAGAAATTACAGTGACCACAATGATGAGGTTACCCAGCACAGTGGCCACATAGATCCCAGAGAAAAATATAAAGAAAAAATGCTGGAGGTGTTGTGAAGTGCAGAGTCCATACAACACAAATTCTGACACAAAGGAGTAATTCTGCAGCTCCATAATCTCAAGTTTCAGGTTGTGTCCTGAATCTATATAAAGAAAAGAGGTGGACATAAAAGGGTCTGTCAACTACCAGGCACATGAAAGGGATCACCTAATTTTATCTGAATGTAATTTTAATTTGTAAGACAAAATATAAAATACAATACAGAGATGATTAAATCCAAGTCCAACAATAGAGTTTGCTTGTCTCCATAATTAGGCTGTTTAGAATCTTCCTTTTAAAATATTTTTAAATCCACTTAAGATAAAATGTACCTACCTACCAAAATTCACCCATTTTAAGTGTGAAACATAATAATTTTTAAACAAATTTATGGACTTTTGCAGCCTTCTCTACAATGCTTGCTTTGAAATCTAGACAATCCAGACTCCTTCAGGGACTTTTGGTAGTAGTAAAATTATCTCTTCCTTCCACATTCATTTGCTCACTCAGAAGCTCAAGCATTCAGACCATGGCTATGTAACACCGAGTTTCCCATTCTCTCTTCAGTTAATAAAGCAATAGTATAAGAAGGGAGTTGAGGGAAATTGGAAGGGGAGATGAACCATGAGAGACTATGGACGCCGAAAAACAATCTGAGGATTTTGAAGGGGTATGGGGTGGGAGGTTGGGGGAGCCAGGTGGTGGGTATTATGGAGGGCACGTATTGCACGGAGCACTGGGTGTGGTGCATAAACAAAGAATTCTGTTACACTGATAAGAAATAAGTTTAAAAAATAAATTTTAAAAATTTAAAAATATTTTAGAAAAAGGAAATAAGTCAATTAACCTAAGGTTCGTACAGTTCCCCTGATCCCACATTTTATTACTGCTCTTGTCATCTCTATTAATCATCTGGGTTTGGGATTAAAAAGCCAATAACCGAATTCATTTGTAGATTTATTATGTATAAACTGACTACTTATTGAAGATTTTAGAGTGGCTTCAATTAAAGAAACATTTTCCAAAACCTCTCAACATGAACCAGAGCATAAAACCTATGCAATAATTTGAGGGAGGGGGTAGCTTTCACAGTATACATGAGTACTGATAATTTCAGCATTTGAATAAGAAGGTAGTTCTGAACTTGAAGAAGAACTGGGTTGGGATGGATAGGTCACATTATCAGTTTATCGTGAGTAATGAGGTGGTACCCCAGTTGTCTCACTAAGAGGAAGATATTGTATAAACATTTTTATAAAGACATTGAACAGAACTCTTCATGAGTAATTTTACAAATGATGCAGAACTGTCCCTTGTTAGAACTTTTACTATGTTGGCCCTTTACAAAATTGAAGACTGTAACATGAAATAATAGTTTGGTAAGGCTACTTAAAGGAAGCTAAAGTTACATGTTCCAGATTTGAAATATTCTAATCATGTGAACATGATATTGTGATAGAATTAAAAATCTGGAGGAATTCTATGGTTATTTTATCTGTTTTAGTCCACTTGAATACCACCAGTCTCAACCAGGTTTTTGTAAAGATAACAGAGATTCAGATTCTTTTGTTCCTCTTGAACTTTTATAAATGGATTATATCAAAATACTTAATTGCAAGATTTTTTTAGGAATAGGTGTTACCCCTCTTTAAAATGGGATTATATATCTGAAGTTAAACACTACTGAAGACAATTCAGGATCTCTTCACAAACTTAATTAGATAGCACTGATATTAGCTAACATACATATTACAGACCACAATGGCCACTCCTTTTTTGACATGTTTTTGCTCAAAGGCCGTTAAGAATTTTCACATATAAACCTGAAACATAAATGGGTTTTCTAGAGATTTCCCAAATGGAAAACTTGGGAAGCAAAAATAAAGAAATGTTTAACTTGTTATTGAATCAAAGATGCTCTGAAATTGGATATTGGTTATGGTTGCACAACTCTGTAAATATACTAATAACCATTGAATTGTACCCTGGAAATGAGTGGAGTTTTCGGTATATAAATTATATATCAATAAAACACCAGGTGGTGGGTATTATAGAGGGCACGGATTGCATGGAGCACTGGATGTGGTGAAAAAATAATGAATACTGTTTTTCTGAAAATAAATAAATTGAAAAAAATTAAAAAAAAAAGGAGGCAAGGAAATGAAAATAAATAAATAAATAAATAAAAGACATTTTTGAAAATGGATGCTAAAAAAAGCTGAATAAATAGACTTAAATAGGGCTCTGATTTCAGAGAACACGCTGTGATTTTCAAAGGCATTTTAAAGATCGTTAAATCTTAAGTTTATAATCAGAAACAATGAAGTTGATTTTGTATACCTGCAAATGCTACTTGGGAAACAAATATAACAATGACAAAATTTGATTTTAACTGACAAGTTAATATTATTTCCTCCAACAATTTTAATGTAAAAAAATAATGGAATGAATTAGTCTCTGGTTGACTTGTATGTTCAGACACATATTCACTAAATTTCTATCAAAGGCTGTTTACTAACCTGGGGTTAGATGTTCACCGCTGGTGCTGCTGATCCCTCAACTTTTTTTTCAAATCTACTATACCTGAATGAAACTTCTGAAAACATACATATTTTTTATTCTATAGAAGATTTAATAATCTCTTTCTCTTTCTCCTCCTCCTGGAAAATAATTCCAGAAAAGCATCACTTTAAGAAACTGGAGAACTTCAGACTTGAGTCTTCTTTGGACTTTAGATATAAATATCTATATCCTCTCTCCCATCAAATTAATAATCCCTTAAAGATGGGACATTGATGGCCAATTACCATAATGGAGCTTAGGGAATATTTTCAAGTGGAAATTTGTGCTAATAATTCATGTTCATTTCCCAAGTGAAAAGGAAGAAAGATTTAAAGACATCAGGTTCTATATAAACACAGGTACAATTACTTTAATAGTTTAAGCAGGATAATATATATCCTCATCAGGTTAATAGACTTTAAAATGTACCTTTCTTTCCTCTAGAAGATTAAATTAACAGGTTACATTTTAAAAATATACTGAAAATCGGCCAACCTTGCACATTATTTTATGTAACTTTGACAAAGCACAATATGTTGGAGCATCAGGTTTTTATGTGCCAAAATATTTGCTTTCTCCATATTTATATGTTCATGAATAATGAAATCTCTTAGTCTCTGGGTTATTTTGCACACTATTTATAATTGTTATCCCACTTACCTCCCCTAATCATTTGAGGTTAATTCGGGCTTCTTTTGCTAATGGTTGTATGCTTGATTACAAATATCCCAGAATTTTCTGATGAATGATAATCACATTTATAACAATTCGCACGACATTCAATTCCATATTAGGTGTATAAGCATAACCCAATTTATAAGGGATTTCACTAACAAGACAGCATCTTAGTAAAAAGTCTCATTTCCTATATTGGCTTTAGATAATTGTGTTTCACTTAAAGGGAATCACAAAGCTTTTCTAAGTTTGTTTCTCTTTTGAAAACACACAAATAATTATTGCTGAAGAAAAACTAAAATAACCTATATGTTGGGGCTCCTGGGTGGCTCAGTGGATTAAGCCTCTGCCTTCTACTCAGGTCATGATCTCAGGGTCCTGGGATCAAGCCTTGCATCAGGCTCGCTGCTCAGAGGGAGCCTGCTTCCCCCTTTCTCTTTGCTTGCCTCTCTGCCTGCCTCTCTGCCTACTTGTAACCTCTCTCTCTCTCTCTGTCAAATAAATAAATAAAATATTTTTAAAAAGAGGTAACCTATATGCATCAATTTAATTTGTTTTTGATATACAGCTATTATTTAGGTACAAGTATACTATGTAAAGCCAAGAATTGTTGAGAAGCTGCTGATAACAACCAGACTCAATGTTTGGTTTGGAGTTAGGAGAATATTTCCTAAATATCGTGATTAATATTATGTGTCAATTTGGAAGAATGTTGTGGAATGAAATTACCACAGAAATCGATGAATTCCAAGTAAAACAGATTTCCCTGCATGACGTAGGTAGGCCTTCCCCCAGTAGCTGAAGTTCTGAAGAGGAGAAAAAGACCAGTCTTCCCAAGCAAGAAAGAACTCTCCAGGAGGTTGTCTTTGAATTTCATCTGTACCATCAACCCTCCTGGGACTCTAGCCTTCCAGTCCACATTGTAGATTTAGATTCTAAACTTGCCAGGCTCTGAAAGACAGTGAGCCATTACTTGTATTAAATCACTCTCTCTCTCTCTCTCTCTCCCTCTCCCTCTCATTCATCCTCTCTCTATTTCTGTCACTGTCTCATCTCTCTCTCTTTCCCTTTCTCTTACCTGAAAACCCTGAACAATACCATAAATATAAAGTCAGTAATAGAAGATTCAGAAAGCAAAATACACAAAAATATGTAAAAAAAAAAAAAAAAAAAAAACCCCAAAACTTTGTATTTTAGGAAGCATCACAATAGAATTTAAATCCAACTACAAACTTGTTAACTCTGTTTCCAATCTTGTGACCCCCAAAGTCATTACATAGAGTTGTACAGATTTTAAGTGCTCTAGACTTACTGGTCAAAGGGTCTGTGGGAGCTGATATCCAGCCTGTGCCCCACCCTTCCAACAAACAATATATCCTAAATGAGCCTGGGTTTGTCCCCTGGAAGCACTTTTTTTCTAATCCATACAAAGTTCCAGTGTGGCTATTTTAGCCTTGATGACAAAACCCTGAATCTTTAATATAGAAAAAGTATTTATAAATCAGTAAGTGAGGCAAATTTGAAGAGAGAGAAGAGGAAATAATTTAAGAAAATTATTTTTTAAAAGAAAGAAGACTAATAGGCCAATAAACATTAAAAATTGACCTGGTTAAATAAAACTTAACAAGGCATATCTTTATTCACATATCAGATTTGGGATAAATACATCAAACTCATGGTCAGGTCTAATGAAAATAGTTAATTTCATAATAAAAATAATATAAATTTAAATAACACTTGATGTCTCTTCAGGGCTTTCTTTATGCCAGTACTATGTCAAGTTGATTCTTTCAATTAATCTTCACAAAAGTCTAATGAGAGAAACACCATCATTACCAGTGTAAAAATGAGGAGACTGGACACACACACTGTCAGTAGCAGAGCTGATGTTCTAACCCAGGTGCATGGGCTCTAGAATCTATATTCTTAACTGTGGGATACTGCTGTCCTCACTGTTAATATATATCAGGGGGCACCTGGGAGGCTCAGTTGATTAAGTGTCAGACTCTTGGTTTTGGCTCAGGCCATGATTTCAGTGTTGTGAGACTATGCTCACAGAGTTGGGCTCTACACTCAGCTAGGAATCTGCTTGAAATTCTCTCTGCCACTCTTATCCTCACCCCTACCCATGTGCTCTCTGTTAAATAAATAAAATCTTTAAAAAATGTAAATCAGCATAAATTTTTGATAGACACTTTGGAAATATAAATCAGTCTCCTTGAGAACTGCCAATAGATCTAGACCTAGTATTTCTATGACAAAAGAAGTCTGTTAAGAAGTGTGGATTAATAAATAAAAATCTATAACAATTTAATTTTTTCCACATTAGTTAAAATGAATTAAAGTAGATCAGTGTGTCATAAAATAATGACAAGAAAAACAAATTTTTAGTGCATATTTCAATATATTAAGAAAGGTTAATGGTGTTTTCTTAAAAAAAAAAAAAAAAGAGAAAGAGAGAGAGACTAGGCTATACATTTAGTACACATTCTCAGTAGCAGGAAGCACTGACTCTAAGCCAGTAGATGTTTCTCGTCTGGATCTTTGAGTTGGTTATATCATCACTGCCAGAAAACATCCTGATGCAGATTCTTTATATGTAGAAGAAGTAGATGTTGGAGAAACAGCCCCAAGAACAGTTGTCAGTGGTCTGGTGAATCATGTTCCTCTTGAATAGATGCAAAATTGGATGGTGATTTTACTTTGTAACCTGAAACCTGCAAAAATGAGGGGGGTAATATCTCAAGCAATGGTGATGTGTCCTAGTTCAACTGAGAAGGTTGAAATCTTGGCATCTCCTAATGGGTCTATTCCTGGAGACAGAATTATTTTTGATGCTTTTCCTGGAGTCCTGACAAGGAGCTAAATCCTAGGATGATTTGGGAGGATATCTAGCCTGATCTCTTTACTAATGATGTGTGTGTGACTACACGTAAAGGAGCTCCCTTTGAGGGGAAAGAGAAGGGAGTGTATAGGGCTCAAACTATGACCAATAGTGGAATAAAATAAAATTAAATGCTTCGTTTACTGAACTACATTGGAGTTGTATTGGTGAATGAAATAAACAATTGTCACAGTATTTACAGTATTTACAGTCTCACAGAAAATGCAGACAATTAAACATAAACAAAATGGTAATTTACAATAAGTCTAAGAAAAAAAAATCAAGGTAAGTAAGAGTGGAAATGCCGGAGTTTTCATTTTAAATATGATGTTAAGAATATGCCTCACTGAGAACAGGACTTTTGACCAAACACTTAAAGGATTACTTGGGAGCATCCATGTGTACCTCTGGGAAAAGCAAAACACAGAGAGAACAGCCAGTGCGGAGGCACTTACGTGGCTGCTGCCTGATGATATTCAAATAACTCCTAGAACTAAAGTAGAGTAAAGTGGAAAGTGGTTGGGATGATAAGCAACTGTAGGTGGGGCATAAATCCTAAAGGGCCCTGTAAGACACACCAGCACATGGCTTTCTCTTCTGAGTGAAGTGGTGAGGGTGAGTTTTGAGTAGAGGACAGGCATTAAAACAGCTCTAACTGCTCCTGTTGGAAAAGGCAAGGATGGAAGCTAGGAGGCCAGATAAGCAACAAGTTCACTAATTCAGGCCAACTCTGATGATGGCTCATTCCACAAATGTACACTGTAAGACAGAAGTAGTCAGATGCCAGGTTATTTGAAATTATAGCCAATAGGATTTCCTGAAGATTATTTTTTTTCAAGTTTTTATTTAAATTCCAGTTACTTGGAGAGTCCCAGATGACAGAAGAGTAGGAGGTCTTAATTTCTTCTGGTCCCAGGAATTCAGCTAGATGGCTATCAAGACATTCTGAACACCTGCAAAATCAACTGGACATGGAAGAAAAGAATTGCTGCAACTCTATGCATAGAAAAGCGACCACTTTCTGCAAGGTAAAAGGTGTAGAGAAGTGAATCTAAGGCGATTTATGGGAAAATAAACCACAGGGGCAGGGAGCCTCTGTCAGCTGGTACTAGCAAGTGATACAGTCGTGGAGTAGAAAATCAGAACTTTTAGAAGTCTGCTTCGGTAAGGGACGTTGTTCAGGCTGCTAAGTTAGACTGAACCCTAGCCTGTTCAAACTGGCTGAACCCCCTAGACCAGGGGTGCCTAAGTGCAGCAGAGCTCCCAGGCATCAGAGTGGAGAAGCCAGCTGCAAAGACTGAGCCCAGGAGTGAGCTCTCAGCTCAGGGTTGCCATAAACCAGAAACCACAGCACAGTAAGGCCACTGCTCTCTGACCAGAGGCCCAAAAAGTGGCAGAACTGGCAAGAACCCCCTTCCTCCCTGGGAGGAGTGGCACAGGAGTGCACCAAAGGAACCTACAGGGTTTCATAACTTAAAAGGGGGCCATGTGCCTGAGATAGAAATGCTGAGTCACAGATGAGTGAGCACAGAGTGTGGCTAGAGACCAGGGAGACAGGAGTGATTGATTGCTTTTCTCTGAGGGATCACTGAGGAGTGAGGCCCCGAGCTTTCAGCTCTGAGGACAGATATCAAGAGATTACCATTTTCATTCTCATCTTCTATAGGTGCAAATAAAGTCTTCAGAGAACAAAAACCACATATAACAAACTGGAGCAGATTGCTTAGCCTGGCCCTCTGGCAAGGATGGTACAATTCCACCTCCGGCAAAGACTTGAGAATCAATGCAACAGGCCCCTCCCCCAGAAGAACAGCAAAAGTATCCAGGCAAGACCAAGTTTACCAATCAATGGGAACTGCAAAACTCCAACAGTGAGGGAATACAGCTTATAGAATTCATGGCTTTTTCCCAGTGATTCTTTAGTCTTTCAACCTTAATGTTTTTTAAAATTTTTTCTTTCCTTTTTCAACCAATTTCTTATTTTATCAACTTCTTTTTAAAATTCTTTTTTATTTTAATTTTTCCAATTGTACTCTATCCCTTCATTGTATTTAATCATATATATATATGTATGTACATATGTGTGTGTGTGTGTGTGTGGTATCAGGTATTCTTTCTTTACAATTTTGGGATGCAGCTTCTACTAACAGACCAAAATACACTCAAAATCTAGTGTATGGCTCTGTTTTCTATTCACCTGTCTGATTATATTCTCTTTTTTTGTTGTTGTTTTTGTTGTTTTTCTTTTTCTTCTTCCTTTTTCAGTTTGTTTGTTTTGGTTTATTTTTTGTTTTTTGGACTTTTCTGTTTGTTTGTTAAAGTTGAAGTTTCTTAACTTTCATCTTTATAGTTACATTCTATGTTTTCAATGTATTTCATAAGTTTTTCTTTACAATTTTGAGATGTAGTTTCTTCTAACAAACTGGCAAAAATACACTCAGAAGATGGCGCATTGCTGTGTTCTGTTCACCTGTTTTTTATATCCCTTCTTTTTTTTTGGTACTTTAATTTCCATTTTTACAGTTACATTCTATCCTTCCATTGTATTTAACTTTATTTTTATACCCATATAAGTCTTTCTTTCTTTAAAATTTTGTGATCTATTTTTCTAAAAAAAAAAAACAGACCAAAATACACACAGAATCCAGTGTATTACTCTATTCTGCTCTCTCTCTTTTTCTCTCTCTCTCTCTTTTTTTCCTTTTCTCCAGTTTCAGATCTCATCTAATTTGTTTACTGTATATTTTTCTGGGGTCATTGTTCCCAGTATTTTGTTCTCTCATTCATATATTCTTCCCTGGACAGTATGATAAGATGGAAAACCCTTCCTCAAAAAAGAGAACAAGTGGCAGTACTGACTGCCAGGGACCCAATCAGTATGGACATAAGTAAGACATTGGAACTAGAGTTCAGAATAATGATTATAAAGATACTAGCTGAGCTTGGGGGGAAAAAGCATAGAAGATAGTGGGGAATCCCTTTTTGGAGAAATAAAAGAACTAAAATCTAACCAACTCAAATATTATTTATAAGAGCAATCAAAATGGAGACTCTAACTGCTAGTATTGATGAAGCAGAAGAGATAATTAGTGATATAGAATACCAAATGATGGAGAATAAGAAAGCGAAAAAAGGAAAGATAAACAACAACTGAATTCCATGGGGAGAATTTGAGAGATGTGTGATACCATAAGGTGAAACAATATTAGAATAATTGGGATCTCAGAAGAAAAGGAAAGAGACAGATGCAGTAGATATACTGGAGCAAATTACAGCAAAGAACAACCCTAACATGGTGAGGGAACCAGGCATCAAAATTCAGGAGGCACAGAGAATCCCTCTCAATATCAATAAAAATAGGTCAACATCCCAACAAATAATAGTGAAACTTAAAAATCTCAGAGACAAAGAGAAAATTCTGAAAGCAATGAGACAAGATGTCAGTAACCTACAAGGGTAGAAACATTAGATTGGCAGCTGACCTATCCACAGAGACCTGATAGTCCTGACATGATATATTTAGGGTGCTAAATGAGAAAAATATGCAGCCAAGAACACTTTATTAAGCTAGAATTCAAAATTCATTCAAAATAGAAGGAGACATAGAAGCCTTTCAGAACAAATGGAAACTAAAAGAACTTGTGATCACCAAACCAATGCTACAAGAAATATTAAAGGGTATTCTGGAAGTGAAGAAAGAGTTGCAAAGTAACATAGACCAGAAAGGAAGAGTCGATACACAGAAACAGTGATTTTATAGCCAATACAAATTCATATCTTTTAATAGTTACTCTGAATGTAAATAGGCTAAATGTTCCAATAAAAAAAACACAGGGTATCAGATTGGATAAAAAAGCAAGACCCATCAATAAGCTCTTTGCAAGAGACTCATTTTAGACCTAAAGACACCTCCAGATTGAAAGTGAGGGTGTGGAGAGCCATTTATCATGCTAATGGCCATCAAAAGAAAACTGGGGTGGCAATCCTTATATCAGACAAATTAGGTTTTAAACCAAAGATTGTAATAAGAGATGAGGAAGGTCACTATGTCATAATTAAAGTGTCTATCCAACAAGATCTAACAATTATAAATATTTATGCTCCCAATTGGGAGCAAGCAACTATATAAACCAATTAATAAAATTAAAGAAACACATTGATAACAATACAATAATAGTAGGGGACTTTAACACCCAACTCAACAGTAATACACAGATCATCTAAGCAGATCAACAAGGAAACAGGCCTTTGAACGACACAGTGGACCAGATGGACTTCTAAGCAGATCAACAAGGAAACAGGCCTTTGAACGACACAGTGGACCATATGGACTTCACAGATAAATTCAGATCATTCCATCTCAAAGCAACAGAATACACATTCTTCTCAAGTGTACATGGAGCATTCTCCAGAGTAGATCACATATTGGGTCACAAATCAGGTCTTAACCACCACCAAGAGACTGGGATTATTCCACACATATTTTTGGCCACAGTGCCTTGATATTGGACCTCAATGACAATAGTAAATTGGGAAGGAACTCAAATACTTGGAGGTTAAAGAACATCCTACTAAAGAATGAATGGGTCAACCAGGAAATTAAAGCAGATTAAAAATATATATATATAATAACAGTCACCAAACTGTGGAAAGAACCAAGATGCCTTTCAATGGATGAATGGATAAGGAAGATGTGGTCCATATACACTATGGAATATTATGCCTCCATCAGAAAGGATGAATACCCAACTTTTGTAGCAACATGGACGGGACTGGAAGAGATTATGCTGAGTGAAATAAGTCAAGCAGAGAGAGTCAGTTATCATATGGTTTCACTTATTTGTGGAGCATAACAAATAGCATGGAGGACAAGGGGAGTTAGAGAGGAGAAAGGAGTTGGGGGAAATTGGAAGGGGAGGTGAACCATGAGAGCTATGGACTCTGAAAAACAATCTGAGAGGTTTAAAGGGGCGGGGGGTGGGAGGTTTGGGGAACCAGGTGGTGGGTATTAGAGAGGGCAAAGATTGCATGGAGCACTGGGTGTGGTGCAAAAACAATGAATACTGTTACACTGAAAATTTAAGAAAAAAAAAAAGAAAAACAAATAATGTAAACAAATGAAAAGGCAGTCCTAAGAGTGAAGTAAATAGCAAATGCCTTCCCTAAGAAACCAGAAAAGTCTCAAATACACAACACAACCTTACACCCAAAGAAGTATGAGGAAGAATAGCAAATAGAGCCTAAGCCAAGCAGGAGAAGAGAAATAATAAAGATTAGAGCAGAAATCAATGAAATGGAAATCAAAAGACAGTAGAACAGATCAACAAAACAGAGCTGGTTCTTTAAAAGAATTAATAAAATTGATAAACCCCAAGCCAGGCTTTTCAAAAAGAACAGAGAAAGGACCCAAATTAATAAAATTATGAATGAAAGAGGAGAGATCATGACCAACACCAAAGTAATATAATTATAAGAACATATTATGGGCAACTACATGCCAATAAATTAGGCCATCTAGAAGAAATGGATGTATCCCTAGAAAAGTATAAACTACCAGAACTGAAACAGGAAGAAATAGAAAACCTGAACAGACCCAACAACAGCAAGGAAACTGAAAGTGTCATCAAAATCTCCCAACAAACAAGAGTCCAGGGATGGATAGCTTCCCAGGGGAATTCTACCAAATATTTAAAGAACTAATACCTGTTCTTCTGAAGCTGTTTCAAAAAAAAAAAAAAAAAAGAAAGAAAGAAAAAAAAAAAGAAATAGAAGTGGAAGGAAAACTTCCAAACTTACTGTATGAGGCTAGCATTATTTTTATCCCCAAACCAGACAAAGACTCCATCAAAAAGGAGAATCACAGACCAATATCCCTGATGAACATGGATGCCAAAATTCTCACCAAAATACTAGCCAATAGGACCCAACAGGATCCTAATCCAATAGGATTATTCACCACAACCAAGTGGGATTTATTCCTGGGCTGCAGGGGTGGTTCAACATTGCAAATCAATCAACGTGGTACATTACATTAATAAAAGAAAGGACAAGATATATATAATCCTCTCAACTGATGCAGAAAAAGCATTTGACAAAGCACAGCATCCTTTCTTAATTAAAACCCTTCAAAGTGTAGGGATAGAGGGAACATACTTCAATATCATAAAAGCCATCTATGAAAAGCCCATGGCAAATCTCATTCTCAATGGAAAAGCTCTCAGTATTTTTTCCTGATCCCCAGGTCAGGAACACAGCAGGGATGCCCACTCTCACTATTGTTGTTCAGCGTGGTACTAGAAGTCCTAGCCTCAGAAATCAGACAGCAAAAAGAAATAAAAGGCATTCAAATTGGCCAAAAAAGAAGTTAAACTCTCACTCTTGACATGATACTTTATATAGAAAACCCAAAGACTCCACCCTAAAATTGCTAGAACTCAGACAGCAATTCAGTGAAGTGTCAGGATATAAAAATCAATGCACAGAAATCAGTTGCATTTCTATTCACTGACAATGAGACTGAGAAAAGAGAAATTAAGGAATTGACCCCATTTATAACTGCACCAAAAACCATAAGATATTTAGGAATAAATGTAATCAAATAATTAAAGAATCTGTACTCCAAAAACTATAGAATATTCATAAAAGAAATTGAGGAAGACACAATGAAATGAAAAAAAAATGTTCCATGGTTGGTCATGGATTAGAAATACAATTATTGTTAAAATATCTATGCTATCCAGAATAGTCTACATATTCAATACAATCCTTATCAAAATACAATCAACATTTTTCACATAGCTGGAACAAGCAATCCTAAAATTTGTATGGAACCAGAAAAGACCCCAATAGCCAGAGGAATGTTAAAAAAGAAAATCAAAGTTGGTGGCATCACAAAGCCAGACATCAAACTGTATTTCAAGGCTGAACTCCTCAAGATAGTATGATGTTGGCACAAAAACACATAGATCAATGGAACAGAATAGAGAGGCCAGAAATAGAGCCTCAACTCTATGGTCAGCTAATCTTTGACAACTGGAAAGACTATCCAAAGGAAAAGAGACAGTCTCTTCAACAAAATGGTGCCAGGAAAATTGGACAGCCACATGTAGAAGAATGAAGTGGATCATTTTCTTGTGTCATAAAGAAAGATAAACTCAAAATGGATGAAGACCTAAACGTGAGATAAGAATCCATCAAAATTCTAGAGGAGAACAAAGGCAGCAATGTCTGTGACTTCAGCCATAGCAACTTCTTGCTAGACACATCTCCAAAGAGATACACACACACACACACACACACACACACACACACACACTGGAATATTACTTAACCATCAGAAAGGATGAATTCCTACCATGTACATTGATATAGATGGAACTGGAGGGTATTATGCTGAGCAAAATAAGTCAATCAGAGAACGACAGTTATCATATGGTTTCATTCATATGCGGAATATAAGAAATAGGGCAGAGGATCATAGGGTAAGGGAGAGAAAACTTAATGGGAAGTCATCAGAGAGGGAGAAAAAATTATGAGAGACTCTTAAATATAGGAAACAAATTGAGCGTTGCTGGAGGGGTGGTGGGTGGGGGGATGGGGTAATTAGGTGATGGGCATTAAGGGGGGGTTAAATGCTGTGATGAGCACTGGGTGGTATATGCAACTGATGAATTACTGAACTCTACACACTGAAAATAATGATGTATTATATGTTTCTCTAATTAAAAAAAAAAAAAAAGTCAGTTTTGTCTGTTGTATTAGCTTCCTAGGGCTACCATAACAAATTACAACAAATGATACAGCTTAAAACTACAAAAATTTATTCTTTCACATTCTGTATGCAGAAGTGTGAAACCAAGTTATCGGCAGGGTATGCTTCCCTCGGGAGGCTCTAGGAAAGAATCCTTCCCTGGCTCCTCCAGCATCTGATAGCCTCAAATGTTTCTCAGTTTTTCCTGCATAACTCTAAACTCTGCCTACCTATGTCTTCATGTAACTTTTTCTCTGTGTAGTTCTACATCCTTTTTTGACTGTTAGGGGCACTCTCACTGAATGTAGGGACCATCCTCATCCAGTCAAATTTCATTTAGATCCTTACCTTAATTAGCACTGCAAATACCCTCAACAAGTAAAATCACATTCTGAAGTTTCAAGTAGACATAAATTTGGGGGGAAATTATTCTAAATACAATGAGGCCAGACACTTGTTTCCTGGGCTATTTTCGAGGCATAGCAGAGCTATCATTTTATTAATTGCTTTGTTATCTTTGCATTACACTCTTACATTAATTAATTCAATAAATGTAATTTTAAAATTAAATTTTTACCTCCATTTTCTATTTATTCACTGACTGTAGAAACTTACTGGGGACCAGTCCGTAACAATTGTCTTGACATATCTGATCATACCAGGTCCTAAATAGTGACTCCTTGTCCAGAAGAATACTTAAATCTAGATTGTTTCAAGTACTGCTCTCTACACTACCCCACCCACTTCAAGGTTTCAAGAAAACCATTACCCTCCTCTCATGTACATAAGCTGTCCCTAAGCACAATAGAGCAAGTCGGCTTTAAGAATGATCCCTGCCTTCTTATTGGGTTGCACTTCTGATAATAAAACTGTCTTTGCTTCAAAACCAGGGTTTCAGAAATTGGCGTAATGTAAATTGGGTGCACGGACAAATTTGAATTCCCTAACAAATTTGGTGAGCCAGCCAGGACTGGCCTGTGGCAATTATATTTATAATATAAATATAAATATATAATAAATAAAATAAATCATTTTAAAAACTCAATTCCTTTGAGTGACTCTTAGAGTTGAAAGTTTTTGTATCACGTTTTGACTCAAGTATATGAGAGCAATACATTAGCCTTTGCATATTTGTCTGTGGAGTCAGCTTCCCGGCCCTCTATTTTAAACAATTGCTGGATTTGGAAAAGAGGTAATTTACAATGGGTTTCCAGAATTTGGTTAATACTGTTAGAGGCAGCACAAAATTATAAAGACATGCATAACTCCTAAAAACAGACTTGTTGGAATCTGTTCCTTTCCCTCCTAGCTGTGGAAAGTTAGGTAAGTTATCAAAGCCTTCTGCTCTGTTTCCTCATACAGAAAATGGGGATGAAAACAGCATCTCACTTATAAGACTGAGAAATTCAAAGACTTCCTAGATAGCCTAATCATTTACTTAATTAATTTTTCAAATACTGTCCTTTAGAGACAGATGGAAGAACTGCTTTTGGCCACTCTCTCTTTAGTAGCCTCAAATAAGTCCTATTTTCCTTTAGACACACCAACCAACCTATCTGACCAATTATGCTCAAAGTAAAATCATTTGGCAGGACAATTCTGAGCAAAGGGTTCAGCCTTGCAAATTAAAATGATGAGAAGTATATATATATATATTTAGTTCCTCTTGAAATTTGGAAGGTTCATCCATACTTTTAGGAAGTTAAAGACTTAGTTTTGTAAATTTATGGCAGGCAATAGATTTGAAAATCATGAACAATGATTTTGAAATATGGATAATTTCTAGGTACTAGTCTGCTTTGCCTTTTTCAGAACACTCTAACTCTTAATGGTGACCTAATGAGTTTTGATGTCCCCTGGAATTCTGGACTTAGCTGATGGGTATTAGCAGATGGGAAGCCCTTAAAATAACATTAAAATTTGTCTGTGAAAATGGCTATTTTGGGTAATAGTGAGATGGTAATCAGCTTGACTGCCTCTTTGGAAGGTATAGGCTGCATATTTGTTGCCTTTGGGGGACTGCAAAGACTCCAGACTATTCTTATAAATCCTTCCTAATTCTTGCTTTTTGTTAAAACATGAATGAGAAACACAGATTACAGCCACTAGGTGGCAAGCAAACATCTTGTAAACTTCCAGTTTTTGCTTAGTTTTAACATCTAACTTTATACTAATTTTCTTAGATTTCTTCTACAGTTTTAAAAGATTTACCTCTATCCATTGGAAATGTTCATAATAGCTCCAGTGAAATTAACAAATTTTTCCATGTCAAATAAGCCAAATGTGATTGGTAGTTGTTATCATCCCAAATACATGTTATTTTTATTAAAATGTGTAAAATATTCACCATATTGTAGAAAAATTAAAATCAGTAATTCTCCTTACTAGTGTACAGATGTGTCAGATCTTTTGTGACATATATCTATTTTGTTCTTTAGCATTCAGGAAAAATTTCAAAAGGTATTTAGTCCTTGACATGTCATGATCTAAAATATCAAATAAGATGTTGAAAAATAATAGTAGAACATAAGATTATCATAGCTAAAACATTATGCTGAGTGGAAGAAGCCATGTTCAAAGGCTCCTTATTCGCACAGCAAAGAAAACAATAAACAAGCTAAAGGGCAACCTGTGGAATGGGAAAGGATATTTGCAAATGACATAACTGTTAAAGGGTATCCAAAATATATAAAGAACTAATACAATCCAACAACAAAAATCTCCAAATAATCCAATTACAAAAAGTCAGGAGATATTTTTCCAAAAAAGACATCCAGGTGGCAACAGACACATGAAAGATGCTCAATATCACTCATCATCAAGGGAATGCACATCAAAGTTACAGAGATACCACCTCACACCTGCTGGAAGGGCTAAAATTAACACAAGACAAAATATGTGCAGGCAAGGATGTAGAGAAAGGGAAATCCTCTTGCACTATTGGTAGGAATGCAAACTGGAACAGCCACTCTGGAGAACAGTGTGGAGGGTCCTCAAAGAATTAAAAATAGAACTACCTTATAATCCAGCAAGTGCACCGCTAGTTAATTACCCAAAGAATACAAAAATACTTAATACGCTATTTATATCACCATTATCTACAATAGCCAAATTATGTAAACAGCCCAAGTGTCCATTGACTGAAGAATGGATAGGAAGAAAGAGATCTATCTACCTATCTATCTATCTATCTAGGAATATTATTCAGGCATAAAAAAGAATGAAATGTCACCATTTGCAATGGCATGGATGGATATTTGGCATATTTGGCTTAGCATAATACTTGGTATTATTATTATTATGTATAATATACTTTGTATTATGCTAAGCCAAAGTCAGGCAGAGAAAGAATATGTGGAATTTAAAAAAAAAAAAAATTGAGCAAAGGGGAAAATAGAAAAAGAGAAGCAACCAAGGAACAGATTCTTATCTATAGAGAACAAATTGATGGTTACCAGGTGGTGGTTGGGTTAAATAATCATAGGGATTATGGAGGGCACTTGTTGTGATGAGTATTGGGTGTTATATGGAGGTGCTGAATCACTGCTACACACCTGAAACTAATATTACACTATATGTTAACTAACTGGAATTTTTAAAAAAGCTTTTAAACAGGTTATTTCATATATGATTCTAATTATATGATAGTCTAGAAAAGGCAAAATAGGTGTAAAAAACGGATTACTTTTTTCAGAGCCAGAGGATAGGAGAGAGGTGGACCACAAAAGAGCACAGGGGAATTGGAGGGTTGACGAAATTCTCCTATATTCTCAATGTGATAGTTACATGAATATGCATTTTTCAAGACTCACAGAATTCTATACTAAAGAATGATTCTTGGAGCACCAGTGTGGCTCAGTTAGTTAAATGTCCGACTCTTGATTTCAGCTTAGGTCATGATCTCAAGGTTGTGAGCTCAAGCCTTCATCAGGCTTGTACTGGATGTGGAGCCTGTTTAAAAATTCTCTCTCTCTCGCTCTCTCTTTGTCCCTCCCCAGTCATGCATGCATGCATTCACTCTCCCTCAAGAAAATAATAAATAAATAATAAAGAGAGTGATTATTTTATGTTCGTAAACTGTATTTTGAAAAAGAAAATAAAAGCTTGATACTGCTACTAAGAATTAATTGTAGACTTTTCAGGAGTATCAATCACCTCTTACCCTTCCCCTCCCCCCAAGGACTCTGAATCAATTTACCCATGGATTCAGAAACAAGGCAGAGCCCATTATTAGTGTTATCACTGATAAAGTTGAGTTGAACTTTCAACCATGTAATATAGTACTGTTTACAAATTTAATTCACTCTTTCCATCCAAGGACTGTAAGCTTTCTGAAACCCTGGATGTACCTCCTGGCACACTGTGGGCTCACAAAATATGTGAAGCAAAGTTGGAAGCACTGTATCTGGGCAAAAGAGTGACTAAAAGTTAATACACATTAACTTTAATACACTTTAACATTAGGGATTATCTACTTTCTATTTTTTTTTATTAAAGTTAATACATATTAACTTTAATACACATTAACATTAGGGATTATCTACAAAGTGTATTTTTCTAACACCAAATAGTAATTAACCAGGCACTCAGCTAAATGGCTATGTGAGGCATCATCTGTATGCATTTTCTACATATAGATTCCCAATAATAGCTACAACTATAATAGCAGCAGTAATAACGACAAGTTTGAAAATAAGCTAAGTAAAGAGAATTTATTAATTTTTTTTCAAATTTGCATGAGAAGAAGCAGTGAAGAGAGGATTTAAATGCATGTCTTCCAGACTCTACATGTCATGTGTTTAATCACTGAAAGTGACAAAAAAAGGGGTTTGCTCTTTAACAGTTACACCTACTGGTTCCTTTCTTAAAATGTCCACACAGAAATTATTTCTTCAGAAACATCATCTACAAAGTGTGTTTTGAATTTGTATGTCGAGTCCTTATCTTCTTCATGGCTGATTTTATTTCTTTATTCCTTAATGTATAAATAATAGGATTTAAGAGAGGTGTGAAAATTGTATAAAACACAGAGAGAAAGGGCCATACATACATAAAGATACAGAGGGCAAAGAAAAGAGTCACAACCGTGATGTGTGCTGACAGAGTGGAGAAGGCCTTGGCCGAACCACCGGCAGCACGGTGCCTGACTGAGTATATGATGATCCCATAGGAGACAAGCAAGAGGAGAAAGCAGACCAGGGGCAGGAGGCCACAGTCAGCAACAACCAGCCATTGTAGCAGGTAGGTGTCCTTGCAGGAAAGTTTAATCACAAGGGGAAGGTCACAGAAAAAGCTGTACACCACACTGGGACCACAGAAGGGCAAATTTAAAATGAAAGCCATCTGACTAGATAAATGCACAAATCCAACTGTATAGGAGGATAACAGCTGCCAAACAAGCACTCATGGGCTCATGAGGGTCACGTAATGGAGGGGTTTGCGTAAGGCAACATACCTGTCTATTGCCATGGCTACAAGCAACATCATCTCACCACCCCCACCCCCAAAGAGGTACATGAAGAACATCTGAGAGTAACATCCCCACCAAGAGATGGTCTTTCGTTTTCAGAGGAAATCCACAGTCATCTTAGGGGTAGCAAAAAAAGGCAGGCTCATATCAATACAGGAGAGTTTCATAGGCAGAAAATACAATGGTATGTGAAGGCATGAGTCAAAGGTCATTGTGACCAAGATGAGGAGGTTTCCTAACAAAAACCTGGCACAAGACCACAGAGAATCCTAGGAAGAATAGAATCTGAAGATTCTGAGATTTGAAAAGTCCCTGCAAAATGAACTCGAACACCACTGAATGGTTTGCCCTTTCCATGTTGTCAGCTTTATCCCATCGTAAGCAAAATGAGTGAGAATCATAGGCAGAAAAGCTGTGGTTACAGAAAGGATGGTTCATGTTGGTATCTAATTTTGATACTTAGACTGGGTACCTGAACTTAAAACACCTCCCACTTTTAGGTGGTGATTTTGTTAATGATTTCTGAAATGGCCAAGAGAGTGTACCAAAAAGTAAGGGGAATTCAAAATATACATTTCTGAAAGACAAAAATGAAAACAGCACATGAAATCATCATTGTATTGTGAACCTGGAATCCAAAGACCTCATTACAACACCTAGCTGAGCTACTTATTGAGGGCAACGCAGGACAAGTATCTCCTTTCCAGGGTTAAGTTTACCCTTCAGTAAAATAAAAACAACCAGACTGCATGGTATTGAATGCATCTTTGTGCTGTAAAGATGTTCATAAATGCGATTATGATGGTGGTGGGTTCTACATTCATAGAATAATATTGATTTTTTTTTGTCCTGGAAATGATAAATGCAGAAAATACAGCAAGGTTTCCAAAGACCCATATTTTGAAAGAGATTCTGGTAAGGAACTATTAATTAAACCTTAAATTATGTCTTAACTTGTAAGTTTTTGTGTCCTGAGAAATGTATCTCCTCTTTCCTTCTCCATTCTTGCATGAAACCCTCAGAACTCATGCTAGTATCAGTGATGGTTATCGCACCCACTTTGTAAGAGTGTAATCGTGTAATTATATATATGCCATATATTATTATATATATTAGCCAGTAACCATAACAACCATATATAATAACCATTATATATATAACCACATATATATAACCATATATATATACCACTAACTATATATTAACCATATTATATATTAACCTTATTATATATATATATATATAAACCAATATATATATATTAACCACATATATTAACCATATATATAACCATTATATGTATATTAACCATATAATATATGTACCAAGGATGCCCAGGTCCACAGAGAAATGGAACTGAACTTACTTCATTTTCATTTTGTATTCACTCATTCACTTGTTGATGGCTATATAAAGGATTGCTGTTTGGACTATGCATTTTATTCCTCACAAGCTTCAAAATGACAAAATGGGGTGGCTTGAGGTAACTGTTTCATTTGGATAAGAGAAACACAGTTCTATCACTACAGTCATCTAAATTTATGCCATAATTTCCCCATCAGCCCATGCTTATAATACCAATGGTTTTACTGGTTTGTTCAAAAAGATTATTTTCATCATTAATGGTTTCTTGGTTATCTAGATTCTTATAAATCTCCTTCAGCAAACAAAATATAGTCTTCCTTTTGTGTCATTATTGCTTACCAGAGTGGAGAAAATACTTTTAGGGGAATGTGCCCCATGTGAATCTGGGGAATAGCCTTGCATCTCCTTATCCTGTACTCCCACCAATTCTCTGCAATTTATGTTCCCAATCATCAGAAATAGAAGAAGCATCATGATGCTGTGCACTCTGTTTCTCTGAGACACCCCTATGGGTACATTCATCCAACAGAGGATGCATTTTTTTCCCCATATACACATGTCCTCTAGCCAACTTCCTACTCTGAGAACCTGGGATTGATGTAAAGTGCTAAGTCTTATTTAACATATAAAGTTATTTCTTTCCGTGTCTAGGACGGTTATATCTCCTTTCAGCTTTAACCTTTTTTATTTTTTCTGTTGAACTGGTTTTATTTAAATTTTTTATTTAAATTTTACAGAAACCTGATTGAAGTATGTCACTGTAAGTCCAGTAACAATTCTACAAAAATGCACATATGATGCCAGAGTTTCTTAAAAGCAACTAATACCATATTCTTGCCTTGAAAAAACATGCATTTATGTCAGCTGCCACACGTTGGCCAAAATCCATCTCCACAAGAAAAGACAGTCCATCACAGTAAGAAAACTAGTTGTGAACATAGGTTTAAAAAAAGAGGTTTTCTGGTTAATGTAAAAGAAGGGTCAGTACCTTTCTGGAGGAGCCCCTCAGCCCTGGGAGGAGTGTACTTTATGCCAGCTGGGAACACGTGGCCTCCTTGGCAGTCCTGGGAGGCCAGGTTAAATCCTAACCCTTTAAGGATTCATACTTTTGGAATTCTCATTTTCGAAACTGCATTCCAAGAGAAAAGGACAAACTTCAAATACACATGCAGTAGTTTATACACATTCTAGCATCTAGAATACTGTATGACTACTCAAACATCTATTGAAGGAGTGGATAAATGAATGGCATATATAATGAATATTCAGGATCTAGATTAAAAACAGTGTTAATGCAAAATCCATGTAAATTAGGAACTTTAGCCTATTTTTAATTGTCAAATTGAATGTAAGCAATTTTAAATAGAAACAGAATAACTGTTCTAAAAAAAATTGTTAGAAGAATTTTCCTTAATTTACTTTAGAAAAATATCAAAGTAGCTTATACTAATGGAAGAGAAAACATGCCACACATAGCAGAATGATAACTCTTAGCATTTTATTTCCTGGATAGCCTTTGAGAAAAGTAATATACACATTAGCACAGTGTGTGTGTTCTGAGTGTGTGTGTGTGTGTGGGGGTATTAGTATATATTTACATTTATATGTTTTTTATTAAGACAATAGTGTTCGATAGAATTTATTGAGAGGATAGTATTCACATGCATACTTATTTTCCTTGGGTTTGTCAATATGTTAAAATTCTATTCCTATGAGTAGATGAAAATCTACAGCATTTTGCAACTATATAGAATTCAATTTTGTTGATAATGCACAATGTAAATGCCCATGAGTACAGTTTTCTTTAAGGAATTGAGTATTACTCATAAAACTTTGTTTTCATTCTATTACTGTCTTCTTTAAAAACCTACAATTACATAACTCTATTATCAATCCCTAGTTCTCCAAGGCCTTCAAAATCAGCCTCTTACCACTCTAGATATCCAGCACTGTTTTCTAATAGTGCAAAAACACAATTTCTGTTTTAGTAGAAACAAATTCATGGCTTTCTGCATTCCCCTCCCATTTTTTCCTATCTCTACATGTTTTCTTCTTTTTAGTTAGATGAATTTCTCCATCCATATAACCATATTCTTAGGGACACCTTGAGACTTCTTTTCTATATAATAGAACTTTCCCTAGTACAAAACCCATAACAATTTCCACTGTACTACGGTCTATCTCATGTGCTCTACCATTTACATAATCTCCAGGTATACTGTGTGCAGTAGGTATTAATATTCTGAAATTGAAGTAACACTAGAACAAGAGCTAGGCAAATCTGTTCTTATGTGAGTTCCTCATTTCTGCTTTTGTGATTCTTCTTTCCCCAGATCATTTTTAAGCTCCTTGAAAATAGACAAATTACTCATATTCTCCACAATACATGCTATAAAGGCTATCAATAGAAATGTTGATGAAGTGAGTAAAAACAGACATATATTTAACAAGAAAAACTTAAAACTTATGTCTCATTAATCAGCCCATTTTGTTGAGATTCTCAACGAGTGACCCTTTGCTTATTTGGGTAGTCTGAACAATATATTTCCCTTTCTTTCAATGTGTTAGCCTCACACAATTTGTCCAATTTCATATGATCTAATCATGAACTCAGAGCTTCAAAAATATTGTTGCTATTATTGGATTCTGCTCAACTTCTAGAAATCTTAAATATGTAAAAGTACTTAACTTGTAGGCTCACACACACTCTCCTTTCATCACTATTTATAATTTTAAAATATTGAAACCCTCTAAATAGCTAAGTTATTCAGTCCCTATGTTAGAGACCTGCTATGCATCATTATGCAATACACTGAGGATATTTATGTGCTAATTTTAATTAAGTAAAAGGAAAGGTTAATTGATCTATGTAGAACGTTTTAAGTGATATATATTAATGAGGCTGGAAAATGTTCAGAAGTATTATTAAATGGAAATAATCCAATTTTGAAATTATTTACAAAGACTGATTAGACCTTAAAAAAAAAAAAAAGAAATGGTGAAAGTATGCAAAGTAAGAAAAAAGAAAAAAGAAGGAACTTTCAAGAGAACACACTGAAGTAATTAAGATTGAATTGCACTTTTTTTCTACTTCTATCTTTTAATTTTCATTAGTGTCTATTACTTTAATAATGAAAAGAGAAATGCTCACAGAATAATGGAGCTAAATACTAGTAGACCTACTACGAGACTGAACAAAATTTATTCAAAAGAAAACAGATTGATTTAAAAAAACAAAAATGACAGTGATGGGGACATGTCAAAGGAGTCAACTGAAAGAGCTCCCAAGAACCAAAAGCCGGAACTATTTGAGTGACCAAATTAATAAAGTAGTATTGGATTATAACTCAGAGTGTAAAATAAAAATTCATGAATCTACACTGGTATAAATAAATAATTCAACAAATAAATAAGTAGAGAAGATAAAATTTTCCCATGCATTAAAATTTCAAATAATTTATGTAAATGTTTCATGTTCAAAGAGGTAAAGCATAGCACCCCATTCCTTAAGTGGTCAGTGTGCATAACGACTTCCTTCCAAAGAGGACAGGATGAGAAGCAAGGGAAAAGGTAACTTGAGAGTAAAGAAACCTGAAAGACTGCCTCACCCAGGTAATAAAAGTCAACATTAGCAACAGTGATTAGTCACACTGACATTATGTATCCATGATAGGATAAAATGGCACTTACTTCGGTGGACTTCCTCCCCCAAATCTATAACCCCAGTATAATCATTAGGAAACGTAAGACACATTCCAATGCAGCAGCATCCTGTAAGACACCCAACCAATAATAGTCAAAACCTTCATGGGCATCAAAAATGAAGACAGTCTGGGAAATTGTCACAGCCAAGAGGTACCTAAGGAGACATGAAGAGTAAATCCAATGTGGTATCCTGGATAGGATTCTGAGAGAGAAAATGGACATCAGATAAAAACTAAAAAAAATCTGAATAAAGTGTGGACTTTAGTTAATAATAATGTATAAATATCAATTCATTAGTTCTAACAAATACACCACAATAGAGGAAAATGGATGCAAGGTATATGGGAACTCAATGTAACTATGTATGAAATTTTCCTGTAAATCTAAAAATAAAGTTTACTAATAACAACAGAAAAGAAAAAAAAAAAAAAAAAAAAACAACAACAACAACAAAAATCCCACAACTTTTTGGAATACTGCACTAATGATATAAAACTATGGAATAGATAGTTTTATTGAAAGTCAAAGAATTTTTCTATTTTTTTTGTTTTGCTTCTCTTTTGAGAGTTTAACATGCACTAATCTATAATTTTCCTTTAAAACACATTTCCTTTAAAACACATCTTTTTTTAAAAGATTTTATTTCTTTATTTGAGAGAGAGTGCAAGAGAGAGAGCATGAATGGGGGAGGGGTAAAAGGAGGGGAATAAATAGTCTCTCTGATGAACAAGGAGCAAGAAAGAAAAGAGAAAAAGTTTGTTTTCGAAGCAAATATTTGGGTTATCTGACCAGCATCATCCTTTCCCACAGAAACAAAGTTCCTTAGCTTTCTCCTCACTGTAAACAATTTTCTGGCTATTCTAAAATGGCTGAGGAGAAAAATATATAAACTCTGACATCAACATTTTAATTCTAATGCATAGACTCACATGCAATTAAACTGAGCATTAGAAGTAGAAATTTATTTTTTTCAACATTTCCTTAGCAATTCGGGATCTCTTCTGATTCCATACAAATTTTTAGGATTATTTGCTCCAGCTCCTGGAAAAATACCAGTGGAATTTTGATCAGAATGGCATTAAAAGTATAGATTGCTCTAGGCAGTAGAGACATTTTAGCAATGTTTATTCTTCCAATCCAAGAGAATGTAATGGTCTCCCATATTTTTGTATCTTCTTCAATTTCTTTCATCATCACTAGCCATCATGGAGATTCAAATTAAAACCACGTTGAGATACCACCTTACACCACTTAGAATGGCCAAAATTAGCAAGACAGGAAACGTGTGTTGGAGAGGATGTGGAGAAAGGGGAACTCTCTTACACTGTTGGTGGGAATGCAAGTTGGTGCAGCCACTTTGAAGAACAATGTGGAAATTCCTCGAGGAATTAAAAATAGAGCTTCCCTATGACCCTGCAATTGCACTCCTGGGTATTTACCCAAAGATACAGATGTAGTGAAAAGAGGGGCCACCTGTATCCTAATGTTTATAGCAGCAATGGCCACGGTCACCAAACTGTGGAAAGAACCAAGATGCCCTTCAATGCACGAATGGATAAGGAAGATGTGGTCCATATACACTATGGAGTATTATGCCTCCATCAGAAAGGATGAATACCCAACTTTTGTAGCAACATGGACGGGACTGGAAGAGATTATGCTGAGTGAAATAAGTCAAGCAGAGAGTCAATTATCATATGGTTTCACTTATTTGTGGAGCATAACAAATAGCATGGAGGGCAAGGGGAGATGGAGAGGAGAAGGGAGTTGGGGGAAATTGGAAAGGGAGGTGAATCATGAGAGACTATGGACTCTGTAAAACAATCTGAAGGGTTTGAAGTGGCGGGGGGTGGGAGGTTGGGGGAAGCAGGTGGTGGGTATTAGAGAGGACACGGATTGCATGGAGCACTGGGTGTGGTGCAAAAACAATGAATACTGTTATGCTGAAAATAAATAAATAAAAAAAAGAAGTGGAAATTTATTCATAGGCAATCATATGGAACAAATTATGAAGAGAAAAGACACACTGTTATTAATCTACTAGTTGCCTGACCTACAGAGAGCAGTCTGTCCAACTACTTGAGAATATAGGAGTGATTTATTCTATTATAATGTACTTTTTAAAAAAAAAAGAACTTGTAACCTTAAAACAGAAGAACCTGAAATAAAAGCAATTATTTCTTAAGTCAGATTTGCTAAAAATCATGTTCTTGTCCACATAATACTAGACAACTTAGCTGACCTTTATTTGTCTGCTTGTTGACCACAATGGGATAAACTGAAGTATTAGACCTGGTAGGTTTATAAGCACAAGGAACAACACATTTCTTTGAAAACAAATGCAAAATTTCATTCAGCCACTTACTTCCTGAGGAGGCACTGTTTGTCATGAATTGCAAATGCTCTCAAATGTTTATGGGTAATGATATTGACATCATGAAGTTTGACATGGAAACTCTTTACCAGATGGAAAATAAAATCACTTGAAGTATATCAAAGTATACTCAATTATTTAATTTGCCCTGCATTGTCACACTTATAATGAGAATACACTGTGTCTGTATGATAACTAGAATGATAAGGCCTTCTAGCACTCTCTAATGTCGTCATAGTGTTCAGTTCCTAAAGGACTTTCAACATTTGATTCTACCTATGAACAAAGAAATTAAAAGCCCATATCTAGAAACGGTTCTATATTGTTTTGATGTATGTTAAATCCTCCCCTATGACTTACCGGTTTTACAGTGTTTCAGTGTTTCAGAACATTACTTGAGTCAGGCACATTGAAACCTGGAGAGCTGCTCTTTCCAAAAATAATGGTATATCCTTAAAATAATGACAGATATGAATATTTTACTTAAAAAAGAGCCATATAGGGTGCCTAGGTGGCTCAGTGGGTTAAGCCTTTGCTTTTGGTTCAGGTCATGATCTCAGGGTCCTGGGATGGAGCTCCACATCGGGCTCTCTGCTCATCAGAGAACCTGGGTCCCCCTCTCTCTCTGCCTGCCTCTCTGCCTACTTGTGATCTGTCAAATAAATAAATAAAATGTTAAAAAAAGAGTCATATGTATTGAGAGAGTGGTGATAAAGAAATGTATTTTGAGACCTAACAAAACCCAACTGATGATTAAATACCAGTGGGAATTATTAAAGATGTCATACTGTTTTCCATGAGTTACAAGAAAGAAAACTTTTTCTGGCATTGCATACTTACCAAAATTTTTATGTTTTATCAAGGAAATATAAAACCACTATCAGGTTGGGAGTGTTTTAATATGAAAACTTACTTAAAGAATATTAAAAAAGATCAATCATAAACATATACCTACCACTTACTGTATACTAACTTTAGGCCTGGCACTGTTGTAAACATAACTGGAGCTATCAAAACAGAAGATATAAAGATAGAAAGCTGAGGGAATTGTAGTCCCACCATTTCCTTAATCCCATGTCCAGTTCCAGGAAATATTTCCTGTAGAGTATCCCCTTTTTTCTCTTCCATATCCAATTAAAAAATACATTTATCCAATACAACCAGCTAGATCTTCATGCCTCTCCACTCTAGTCTGAAGTAACTTTGAACTGCCTGCTTCCATTTTCAGTGAGACCACTGCTCCAAGAGTAATAGGACAAGTGATATGGAGTGCCTGGGTGACTCAGTCAGTTGAGGGCCGACTCTTGATTTTGCCTCTTGCCTCTGGCTCTGGTAATGGTCTTGGGTAGTGGGATTGATCTCTGCTGACCAGCTCCACACTCAGAGCAGATGTCGGCTTCAGGTTCTTTCTCTCACTCTGCCCTCCCCCAACTTCTCTCTCTCTCTCTCTAAATAGATAAGTAAAATCTTAAAAAATAAAAAATAAATGTGATACAGCCTTGTAATCCAATGTTTGTTCAATTCTTTTTGTAGATTAGTAACAGTCAAGTGCCTTTCTTGATCAGAGGAATTTCTCCCCACAAAACACACTGATAGACTCTCCAATATTATAAAACTTTTATTTTGTTCATGGTGGCTTCTTCTGTAAGGCTATTATGGAACCATGTATCACAGTCCTTAACTCAAGGAATGAGTGGGTGAGCACTGGCATGCTCTGTCCCAGGGAACCCCGAGGGGGCATCACAAATTGAGAGCATAGCTCCTGGCTGGGTTTGCCAAAACTTGCCAAACAAATCCAGATAAACTCATGGCAAAAGAAGCCAGTAACTGGAGACAAGGATTTGGAAAAGAGGGAAAAAATTAGTTCTGGTACCTATAGCTGGGTGAGGTGGCTCAAGCCTTACAAAAGACCTCTCTGCTGGCAAGACGGACACCTAGAGTTTTCTAGGAGAGGTTTAGGAAACTACCTGCAAGACAGCAGGCAAGGAGCACATGATCACAGGTGGGGGTTGGTATGTGTTTTTAGTCCCTGATCATGTCCAGCGAAGGGGACTTGTGGGTGGTGGTCTTCTAGGCATTCCATTGCTATGAGATAGGGCTTTTTTATCTAGAGGTTGGGTGTTTCAGTCATAAGAGATAACTGCTGGGGTCTAGAGTTGAGCAAGTAGGCTTGCTAACAAGAGGATTAGCAAATCCTAGAGCTGAATTGGTGTCAGTTCCATTGAATTCCCATTTTTAGATCATTGGGACTTGTGGAAAGAGTCCAGTATGATCCATTTTTTGTTTCTGTGCAGATAAATCTGCCTTCAGATTTCCAGAGAAATCTTGTCTTCAGGGAAATCTGCCTAAAATTGTCAGTTGACAGCCTTCCTATGAACACTGAGTTAAGTACACAGTGTTAATGGCTTTGCTGGGTGAGACAGAAGTAGGTCCACTTTTTCTCTGCTTGGATGTTTCCATGCCATTTTATTTCATCTCCAATAGTTGGCTCAGGAATCCCTAAAGCATCTGACAAAAATCTTAGCATTCCAATCTCCTGCCTCAGTACCATGTCTTTCTTGGGTGGTTTCTACATGACTTGTTTTAATATTTCTCTAAGTTCCCATAAATGTGCTCATGACTGAATGCTTGAAATGAGAGTGGTTTTAGTTTCTAATTACCTATGGCCAATTTACTTACCCATACAGCAAGATTCCCTGGCTTAAGTGACTATCAACAACTAAAGGTATCATTGAGCCATGAGCCTAATTACTTCTGCAATACAAAGTGAGGGGCATTTGACAGAATCCATCATGCTGATCTCCCCTTATCATTTTCATCAGAGTTTGACTGTCTTCAGGATTTACTGTGGCTGATTTATGAAGAACAACAGCCTTCATTATGGAAACTACGTCAATAACCAAAGAGCATGTTTTGATTTGATCAGGAAAGGGACAAATAGTTTAAACCTGGAATATGTCCACATTAGTAGCCATTAGACATATATGGTTATTTTAGCAAACTACTTTTTCTTTCTTTTTTTTTTCTTCTTTTGTTCGTTCCCTCCTCCTCTCCTCTCCTTTCTTCCTTCTTCTTCTCCTTCCTTTCTCCTTCTTTGATTCTGTTATTCTGTCATTCCAGTCCCACTTCTTTTTCTTGGTTCTTCTAGACTTTATATTATGCAATTTTAAATTCACATTCTAGTACCTTTAAATAATATTATACCGTTTCACCTATACTGAACTTCTCTATCCTCTAACCTCCTTTGTACCATATTGCCGTGTCATACTTCTATTTGCACATATTATAATTGTGGTAGTCATTAAGCTTCGTTTAACATTTGTGATGGCCATGAAATATTTAATCTGTTGTTCACTCAAAAATGTCTTTTTTTCACCTTTAAGTTTGAGAAGATAATTTTGGTATAGAATTCTACTTTGAAGTTTTTTTTTTTCTCTCTTTTCACATTTTAAAAACAGTGGGCATAGTTTCTGAAACTAGAGTTGTCAATATCTTATTCTTCTGTATATATCTTTTTCTCCTCTGACAGATATTAATATTTTATAAATTGCTCAATTTCAGCATTTATTGTATGTCTTGAGGGGATTTTTTTCATGAAGCATTCAAACCTAATTTCGTTCTGTGATTATTAAATATTTTTTTCTTTTAAAACGTTAAAAAAAAAACAAGTATATAATCTTGAACAGATAAATGGATACTCTGATGGTAATTACTATCACAAATTTGCACAAGCTCAAATGAGTTTTTATCTGAAGGCCTTGATATATTGTTTATGATAAAAGTTTTATGGGGTTTATGACAAATATTTTTATTTAGCTATTGTAATGAAGAAAGTGAAGCATAGAAAAGACTTAAAATTGCTAGCATGTCCTTTACCATGTCCTACAAATACATGGATTTATCAGTCTCTTACTGATAGAATTACAGTTAAATAGAAAGAAGAAAAAGATGTCGTGCTTTCCTACTATAGTTTCTTGTAATTACTTTTTAACTTGTAAGGAGAAAAATTAAAATTTCATGAAATTATTAAAAAATTTTAAAAATAAAACATTGGAATGTTTCAGTCATTGTCAATGCCTCAAGGTAGTGCAATAAGAGATAACTCCTGGGTTCTAGAGTTGAGCAAGAAGGCTTGCTAATGAGAATTAGCAAATCCGAATGACGAATAGGTGTCAGTTCCATTGAATTCCCATTTTTAGACCAATGGGGCTTCTGGAAGGAGTCCAGTATAATCCATTTGCTGCTTCTGTGCAGGACCTTGTATTCAGAGAAATCCACTTTATATTATCATCAGATGATTTCTCCCTGTGGACACTGAGTTAAGTACTCAGTGTTCAGACTAAAGGCTTTGGAGAAGTAAGGGAGAACTATGTACCTCTTTTTCTCTGCTTGGATGTTTCCATGTCATTTTATTTCATTACCCCCAATAGCTGGCTCAGGAATCCCTAAAGCATCTGACAAAAATCTTAGCATTCCAATCCCTTGCCATAGTACCACATCTGTTTTGTGTGGTTTCTACATTTGTCTTAATCTTCCTCTAATTCCCATAAAGGTGTTCATGACTGAATGCTTGAAATGTGAATGGTATTAGTTTCCAATTACCTACACCCAATTTACTTACCTGAAATGTACTCTATTTAAATTTACTTTACTTAAATGATCACATTCTAGTACCTTTAATAATATTATACCATCTCACATATAACATACTGAACTTCTTTATCCTCTTATCCCTGTACTATATTGTCATGTCATACATTTATTTGTATATATTATAAATGTAGTAAATTATCATTACAGCTTCATTGAACATTTCTGATGGCCATGAAAAAATCTTTTATTTGTGCAAAATGTTCTTCTTTCACCTTTAAGTTCATGAATATGAACTTAAGATTTCTACTTTGAGAGGGTTTTTTTTTTTTTCATATTGTAAAGATAGTTTCTGGAAAAGAAGTATAGAATTGTTAATTTCTTGTTCTTCTATATATAATGTATTTTTTTCCTTTAACAAATTTTAAGACCTTATAAATTGCTCATTTTCAGCATTTATTGTGTGTCTTGATTTTCTTTCTTTTTTCCTGACACACCCAAACCTAATTTTGCTCTGTGAATTTACACTTTCCATCAGAATTATTTTTAAACATTATTTTTCAAATGTTTTTGTTCTGTCACCTTTGAATCTAGTACCACATGCATTGGATCATTTGATTTTTTTTTAAGATCATTTGATTTTTAAAAATTTATTAATTTTTTAAATTTTTTTAAAAACATATAATGTATTTTTATCCCCAGGGGTACAGGTCTGTGAATTGCGAAGTTTACATACGTCACAGCACTCACCATAGATCATTTGATATTTTTATAGGTCACTAAAATTCTGTTAATTTTTCCACAATTTTTTTGGCTTTTGCTTTAGCTTTAGCTTAAATGATTTCTGTTTTCTATCTAGGGATTTTTGTTGTTGATATTCTTTTGTCTTTGCAATGGAATCTCTCAATTTCTATATTTTAAAATTCCATTTGACTTGTATTTTTTCTAAGAACCTGTTTTACACTTTTTTTAATGTTTGTGGTACATTCTTTTTTTTAAATTTTTTATAAACATATAATATATTCTTATCCCCAGGGGTATAGGTGTCTGAGTCACCAGGTTTACACACTTCACAGCACTCACCAAAGCACATACCTCCCCAATGTCCATAACCCCACCCCCCTTCTCCCAGCCCCACTCCCCCCAGCAAACCTCACTTTGTTTTGTGAGATTAAGAGTCACTTAGGGTTTGTCTCCCTCCCAATCCCATCTTGTTTCATTTATTCTTCTCATACCCCCTTAAGCCCCCATGTTGCATCACTACTTCCTCATATCAGGGAGATATGATAGTTGTCTTTCTCCGCTTGACTTATTTCGCTAAGCATGATATGCTCTAGTTCCATCAATGTTGTCGCAAATGGCAAGATTTCATTTCTTTTGATGGCTGCATAGTATTCCATTGTGTATATACACCACTTCTTCTTTATCCATTCATCTGTTGATGGACATCTAGGTTCTTTCCATAGTTTGGCTACTGTGGACATTGCTGCTATAAACATTTGGGTGCATGTGCCCCTTCGGATCACTACCTTTGTATCTTTAGGGTAAATACCCAGTAGTGCAATTGCTGGGTCATAGGGCAGTTCTATTTTCAACACTTTGAGGAACCCCCATGCTGTTTTCCAGAGTGGTTGCACCAGCTTGCATTCACACCAACAGTGTAGGAGGGTTCCCCTTTCTCCACATCCTCACCAGCATCTGTCATTTCCTGACTAGTTAATTTCAGCCATTCTGACTGGTGTGAGGTGATAGCTCATTGTGGTTTTGATTTGTATTTACCTGATGCCCAATGATGTGGAGCACTTTTTCATGTGTCTGTTGGTCATTTGAATGTCTTCTTTGCAGAAATGTCTGTTCATGTCCTCTGCCCATTTCTTGATTGGATTATTTGTTCTTTGGGTTATGAGTTTGCTAAGTTATTTATAGATTTTGGACACCAGCCCTTTATCTGATATGTCGTTTGCAAATATCTTCTCCCATTCTGTCAGTTGTCTTTTGGTTTTGTTAACTATTTCCTTCGCTGTGCAAAAGCTTTTGATCTTGATGAAATCCCAATAGTTCATTTTTGCCCTTGATTCCCTTGCCTTTGGCAAAGTTCCTAGGAAAATATTGCTTTGGCTGAGGTCAAAGAGGTTGCTGCCTCAAGGATTTTGATGGATTCCTTTCTCACATTGAGGTCATTCATCCATTTTGAGTCTACTTTCGTGTGTGGTGAAAGGAAATGGTCCAATTTCATTTTTCTGCATGGGGCTGTCCAATTCTCCCAAAACCATTTATTGAAGAGGCTGTCTTTTTTCCATTGGACATTCTTTCCTGCTTTGTCAAAGATTAGTTGACCATAGAGTTGAGGGCCTATTTCTGGGCTTTCTATTCTGTTCCATTGATCTATGTGTCTGTTTTTGTGTCAGTACCATGCTGTCTTGATGATGACAGCTTTGTAATAGAGTTGAAGTCGGGAATTGTGATGCCACCAACTTTGGCTTCCTTTTTCAATATTCCTTTGGATATTCGAGGTCTTTTCTGGCTCCATATAAATTTCAAGATTATTTCTTCATTTCTTGAAAAAGATGGATGGTACTTTGATAGGAATTGCATTAAATGTGTAGATTGCTTTAGGTGGTATAGATATTTTCACAATATTTAAGCTTCCAATCCAGGAGCATGGAACATTTTTCCATTTCTTTGTCTTCCTCAATTTCTTTCATGAGTACTTTATAGTTTTCTGACTGTAGATTCTTAGCCTCTTTGATTAGGTTTATTCCTAGGTATCTTATGGTTTTGGGTGCAATTGTAAACGGGATTGACTCCTTAATTTCTCTTTCTTCTGTCTTGTTGTTGGTGCACATAAATGCAACTGATTTCTGTGCATTGATTTTATATCCTGGCACTTTACTGAATTCCTGTACAAGTTCTAGCAGTTTTGGAGTGGAGTCGTTTGGGTTTTCCAAATATAGTATCATATCATCTGCGAAGAGTGATAGTTTGACTTCTTCTTTGACAATTTGGATGCCTTTAATTTCCTTTTGCTGTCTGATTGCTGAGGTTAGGACTTCTAGTATTATGTTGAATAGCAGTGGTGATAATGGACATCCCTGCCGTGTTCCTGACCTTAGTGGAAAAGCTTTCAGGTTTTCTCCATTGAGAATGATATTTGTGGTTGCTTTTTCATAGATGTCTTTGATAATATTGAGGTATGTGCTTTCTATTCCTACACTTTGAAGAGTTTTGACCAGGAAGGGATGCTGTACTTTGTCAAATGCTTTTTCAGCATCTATTGAGAGTATCCTATGGTTCTTGTTCTTTCTTTTATTGATGTGTCGTATCACATTGATTGATTTGCAGATGTTGAACCAACCTTGCAGCCCTGGAATAAATCCCACTTGGTTGTGTTGAATAATCCTTTTAATGTATTGTTGAATCCTATTGGCTAGTATTTTGGTGAGAATTTTCGCATCTGTGTTCATCAAGGATATTGGTCTATAGCTCTCTTTATTGATGGGATCCTTGTCTGGTTTTGGGATCAAGGTGATGCTGGCCTCATAAAATGAGTTTGGAAGTTTTCCTTCCATTTCTATTTTTTGGAACAGTTTCAGGGGAATAGGAATTAGTTCTTCTTTAAATGTTTGGTAGAATTCCCCTGGGAAGCTGTCTGGCCCTGGGCTTTTGCTTATTTGGAGATTTTTAATGACTCTTTCAGTCTCCTTACTGGTTATGGGTCTGTTCAGGCTTTCTATTTCTTCCTGGTTCAGTTGTGGTAGTTTATAGGTTTCTAGGAATGTATCCATTTCTTCCAGATTGTCAAATTTTTTGGTGTAGAGTTGCTCATAGTATGTTCTTATAATAGTTTGTATTTCTTTGGTGTTAGTTGTGATCTCTCCTCTTTCATTCATGATTTTATTTATTTTGGTCCTTTCTCTTTTCTTTTTGATAAGTCTGCCCAGGGGGTTATCAATTATATTAATTCTTTCAAAGAACCAGCTCCTAGTTTCATTGATTTGTTCTATTGGTTTTTTTTGTTTGTTTGTTTGTTTGTTTGTTTGTTTTGGTTTCTATTTCATTGATTTCTGCTCTGATCTTTATGATTTCTCTTCTCCTGTTGGGTTTAGGGTTTCGTTCTTGTTCTTTCTCCAGCTCCTTTAGGTGTAGGGTTATGTTGTGTACCTGAGACCTTTCTTGTTTCTTGAGAAAGGCTATATATTTTCCTCTCAGGACTGCCTTTGTTGTGTCCCACAGATTTTGAACCTTTGTGCTTTTATTATCATTGTTTCCATGATTTTTAAAAATTCTTCATTAATATCCTGGTTGACCAATTCATTCTTTAGAAGAATGCTGTTTAGTCTCCATGTATTTGGGTTCTTTCCAAATTTCCTCTTTTGACTGAGTTCTAGCTTCAGAGCATTGTGTTCTGAAAATACGCAGGGAATGATCCCAATCTTTTGTTATTGGTGAGTCTTGATTTAGGACCGAGGATGTGATCTATTCTGGAGAATGTTCCATGTGCACTAGAGAAGAATGTGTATTCTGTTGCTTTGGGATGAAATGTTCTGAATATATCCGTGATGTCCATCTAGTCCAGTGTGTCATTTAAGGCCTTTATTTCCTTGTTGATCTTTTGCTTGGATGATCTGTCCATTTCAGTGAGGGGAGTGTTAAAGTCCCCTACTATTATTATATTATCGTTCATGTGTTTCTTTGATTTTGTTATTAATTGGTTTATATAATTGTGTGCTCCCACGTTGGGGGCATAGACATTTAAAATTGTTAGATCTTCTTGTTAGACAGACCCTTTGAGTATGATATAGTGTCTTCGCCATCTCTTATTATAGTCTTTGGCTTAAAATCTAATTGATCTGATATAAGGATTGCCTCTCCTACTTTCTTCTGATTTCCATTAGCATGGTAAATTCTACTCCACCTCCTCACTTTAAATGTGGAGGTGTCTTCGGGCTTTAAAATGAGTTTCTTGTAGGCAACATATAGATGGGTTTTGTTTTTTTATCCATTCTGATACCTGTGTCTTTTTATTGGGGCATTTAGCCCATTAACATTCATGGTAACTATTGAGAGATATGAATTTAGTGCCATTGTATTGCCTGTAAGGTGACTGTTATTGTATATTGTCTCTGTTCCTTTCTAATCTAGCACTTGCAGGCTCTCTCTTTGCTTAGAGGACCCCTTTCAATATTTCCTGTAGAGCTGGTTTGTTGTTTGCAAATTCTTTCAGGTTTTGTTTGTCCTGGAAGCTTTAAATCTCTCCCTCTATTTTCAATGATAGCCTAGCTGGATATAGTATTCTTGGCTGCTTTGTTTTTCTCATTTAGTGCTCTGAATATATCATGCCAGCTCTTTCTGGCCTTCCAGGTCTCTGTGGAGAAGTCTGCTGCCAATCTAATATTTTTACCATTGTATGTTACAGACTTCTTTTCCAAGGCTGCTTTCAGGATTTTCTCTTTGTCACTAAGACTTGTAAATTTTACTATTAGGTGATGGGGTGTGGGCCTATTCTTATTGATTTTGAGGGGCGTTCTCTGCACCTCCTGAATTTTGATGCTTGTTCCCTTTGCCATATTGGGGAAATTCTCCCCAATAATTCTCTCCAGTATACCTTCTGCTCCCCTCTCTTTCTTCTTCTTCTGGAATCCCAATTATTCTAATGTTGTTTCATCTTATGGTGTCACTTATCTCTCAAATTCTCCCCGTGGTCCAGTAGTTGTTTGTCCCTCTTTTGCTCAGCTTCTTTATTCTCTGTCATTTGGTCTTCTATATCACTAATTCTTTCTTCTGCCTCATTGATCCTAGAAGTGAGAGCCTCCATTTTTCATTGCACCTCATTAATAGCTTTTTAAATTTCAACTTGGTTAGATTTTAGTTCTTTTATTTCTCCAGAAAGGGCTTTTATATCTCCCGAGACGGTTTCTCTAATATCTCCCATGCCTTTTTTGAGCCCGGCTAGAACCTTGAGAATCGTCATTCTGAACTCTAGGTCTGACATATTATTAATGTCTGTATTGATTAAGTCTCTAGCCTCGGTACTGCCTCTTGTTCTTTTTTTTTTTGGTGAATTTTTCCACCTTGTCATTTTTTCCAGATAAGCGTATATGAAGGAGCAAGTAAAATACTATAAAGGTGGCAACAACTCCAGGAAAATATGCTTTAACCAAATCAGAAGAGATCCCAAATCATGAGGGGGGAGAAAGGGGATAAAAAGAGGTTCACAAAGAAAGAAAGAAAAATGAAAAAAAAAAGAAAGAAAAGAATTTAAAAATGATAACAAATAAAGAAAAGTATAAAAAGAAAAAAATATATATATATTAGATAAACTAGTTTAAAACATTAAAAAAGAAAATGATCAAACTTAAAAAAAATTTAGCATAAGAAGAGAAAAAAATTAAAAATAAAATAAAATTAAATAAACTGCAAGACTAAGGAATCATAGGGAGAAAGCCATGAGTTCCGTGCTTTGCTTTCTCCTCCTCTGGAATTCTGCTTCTCTCCTTGTATTGAAACTGCAGTCCTTGGTAGGTGAACTTGGTCTTGGCACGATTTCTTGTTGATCTTCTGGGGGACGGGCCTGTTATAGTGATTCTCAAGTGTCTTTGCCCCAGGCAGAATTGCACAGCCCTTACCAGGGACCTGACTGAGTAACCCGCTCGGGTTTGTTTCAGGAGCTTTTGTTCCCTCAGTGCTTTCCGTAGAGTTCGGGAGGACCGGAATACAAATGGCGGCCTCCTGGTCTCCGGCCCGGAGAAGCCGAGAGCCCAGGGCCCCACTCCTCAGTGCGCCCTCAGAGAACAGCACCCAGTAATTCCCATCTGCCTGACCTCTGGCCATGCTCCAAGCTCATCGAGCCTGTGACCGGTTCAAGGTAACCCCGAGCTGAGAGCTCACTGTCAGCTCTGTCTCTGTAGCCAGCTTCCCCCTTCTAATACCTGTATGCTCTGCAACACTCAGACACCCCTGATCCTTCTGTGACCCTGCGGGACCTGAGGCCATGGTGACCCCACGTGAGCTTCATGGGCTTCACCCTGGTTTAGCCTCTGGAGCGATGTCCCTCAGTGGAACATACTTTTAAATGTCCCAATTTTGTGCTTCATTGCTCCGCCGCTTGCTGGGAGCTGGCCTCTCCCCCTGGGGTCTATCTTCCCATCGCTTTGGATTCATTTCTCTGTCAGTCCTACCTTTCAGGATGTCATCGTTTTTCTGTTTCTAGAATTGCTGTTCTTCTTCTCTTAGATCTGCCGATGGATTTGTAGGTGTTTACAATCTTTAGATAAGCTATCTAGCTGATCTCCTGCTAGCTGAAGTAGTCTCAGCCTGCTACTTCTCCGCCATCTTGACTCCTCCCCATTTGACTTTTTTAATGTCTTTTATTTTTTCTGTCATGTTTATGTTTTCCTATAATTTCCTGATTATTTAATAAAACCTGTTTTTAGAACAGACACATAGACCAGTCAACAGAGTAGAGAGCCCAGATATGGACCCTCAACTCTATGGTCAAATAATCTTTGATAAAACAGGAAAAACTATACAGCGGAAAAAAGGCAGACTCTTCAAAAAATGGCACTAGGAAAACTGTACAGCTATATGTAGAAGAATGAAATCGACCATTCTCTTACACCGTACACAAAGATAAACTCAAAATGGATAAAAGACCTCAACATGAGACAGGAATCCATCAGAATCCCAGAGAACATAGGCAGTAATCTCTTCGATATGAGCCACAGCAACTTCTTTCAAGATATGTCTCCAAAGACAAAGGAAACAAAAGTGAAGATGAACTTTTGGGACTTCATCAAGATCAAAAGATTCTGCACAGCAAAGGAAACATTCAAGAAAATAAAGAGGCAACCCACGGAATGGAAGAAGATATTTGCAAATGATAGTACAGGCAAAAGGTTGATATCCAGGATCAGTAAAGAACTCCTGAAACTCAACACACACAAAACAGACAATCATGTCAAAAAATGGGCAGAAGATATCAACAGACAGTTCTCCAATGAAGACATACAAATGGCTACCACAGACATGAAAAAATGTTCATCATCACTAGCCATCAGGGAGATTCAAATTCAAATCACATTGAGATACCACCTTACACCACTTTGAATAGCCAAAATTAGTGATACAGGAAACAACATGTGTTGGAGAGGATGTGGCGAAAGGGGAACCCTCTTCCACTTTTGGTGGGAATGCAAGTTGGTGCAGCCACTTTGGAGAACAGTGTGGAGATTTCTTAAGAAACTAAAAATAGAGCTTCCCTATGACCCTGCAATTGCACACTGGGTATTTACCCCAAGGATACAGATGTAGTGAAAAGAAGGGCCACCTGTACCCCAATGTTTATAGGAGCAATGGCCAGGGTCGCCAAACTGTGAAAAGAATCAAGATTTCCTTCAATGGACGAATGGATAAGGAAAATGTGGTCCATATACACTATGGAGTATTATGCCTCCATCAGCAAGGATGAATACCTAACTTTTGTAGCAACATGGATGGGACTGGAAGAGATTATGTTGAGTGAAATAAGTCAAGCAGAGAGAGTCACTTATCATATGGTTTCACTTATTTGTGGAGCATAACAAATAGCATGTAGGACAAGTGGAGTTAGAGAGGAGAAGGGAGTTGAGGGAAATTGGAAGGGGAGGTGAACCATGAGAGACTATGGACTCTGAAAAACAATCTGAGAGTTTTGAAGAGGTGGGAGGTGGGAGGTTGATGGAACCAGGTCGTGGGTATTAGAGAGCGCATGGATTGCTTGGAACACTGGGTGTGGTGCAATAACAATGAATATTGTTATGCTGAAAAGAAATAAAAAGAAAAAAAAGCTATATTGTCTCTAGAGTGGGAATAGTTATGTTCATGGAGCTAAGTAAAGCTAAAATCCTAAAGTATGCTTACAGTCATAAAAAAATGTATAAAATGCTAAAGTCAACTGGGTAATAGTGGCAAATACATTTGCATTTTAGGAAGTTGATGAAAAATTGGAAGTAGTTTCATTGGAAAAGAAATGGGAATCAGTGGTACTGAATTAACTGAGAATATTTTTGTTTCTTCAAACCATGTACCCAATCCCACATCTTTTGCACTGCCCTCAGATGTCAATTCTAAAAAATAAAATAAAATACATGAAAAAAAAGCAAAAAAAAAACCCCTGTTTTTGGAATCTTTAAAATTCTGTCATCTTAGTATTTTTGAATACGGTTTTCTTGGTTATTTTTTTCTCTTGGATATCTTAATTCTTCTTGCAATTTTTATTAAATATTTTATATTTAAAATTTTATATTAAAATTTCACGTTTAATATTTATATATTTATGTTTGTACTTATTATTACTCAAATGGAATATATCAGTGCTTCTCAACTGAGGGGGATTTGGTAATATCTAAGGATATTTTGGGGTGTTCCATATGGGGACAACTATTGGCATGTAATGGATAGAGGCCAGGAATGCACCTAAATATCATAGAGTGCTCAAGGCAGTCTCCCACAAAAGAGAATCACTGAGCCTAAAATGTCAATAATGACAAGACTGAGAAACCCTACCATACATTATGAATATTACATTATTGCATTTTTTGGTATATTTCCAAAATAAGAACATTGTTGGGAATACATATTTGAAATGTCTTCTCTGGTATGTCAACTTTTCTTTTTTTAAAGTTTTTATTTAAATTCCAGTTAGTTGATATACAGTGTAATATTAGTTTCAGGCATACAATGTAGTGACTCAACACTTCCATACAATACCTATTGCTTTTCACAGCAAGTGCACTCCTTCATCCCCAGCCTCTAATTCACCCATTCCCCCACCCACCTCTCCTCTGGTGACTATCAGTTTGTTCTCTAGGATTAAGAGTATTTCTCGGTTTGCCCCTCTCTCTTTGCAAGTACTCATATGCTTTGGACACAAAGGGGTAAGTAGATACTTCACAACTGGAAATATTCAAAAAGTAAATAACCATATGAAAAGATATCTTACATCATGAAATATCAGGAAATAATAATTAATTCACAATGAAGATTCCAATATATCTTAAAAAATTGCTAAAATTAAAAAGGCTTCATAATACCAAAATCTTGTAAGTATGTAGAACAACCTGAACTCTACACCACAAGAGGGAGTGTAAAGAAGTACAGCCACATTGCAACTCTCTGGCACTTTTTAAAAGACATGCCTACCCCATGATCTAGTAATTCTACTCCACAATATATCTAAGACAAATGTGTGATTATGCCCATAGGAAATATACAAGAATGACTATAACAGTTCTGGAAATAATACATAAACCCCATTAATGAATATGTTATTTTCTTTAGTGTCTGAGCTACAAATATATGAAGTAATCAATTCAGAGATGAAAAAAAAAAAAAAAAAAAACACGTAGTTTTAGATATTGCTGACCAAGCTGATCACTGAAATAATAGCATTATTAGATAAAGTAGTTGGTTGTATAGGCCATAGACCATTTGTTGACATCATAACCATAGGCAGTCCAATATGAGAAAGAAGAAACTAGTCAGCTATTGCTTAACAAGAAAGAGATCAAATAACAGCAAATTGCTTTCATTTTAACCATGAAGTATTCTGGCACAATGCAGTATCAACAAAGCTTACAAATCCAAAAGGAACTAATTATAGAAGAAAATTAGAAAGGTATTAGAGAGATGTGACCCTTAGGAACCAGTTATTTCCATTAAATGGTACTCTTCTCTTCACCTTTATTCAGATGATAAGATTAATGAAAGAGATTTTTGTGACCATCAAAGTTTTATAACAAGTTTTCTGTTATCTCATGTTTCTAAATTCTTCTTACTCTGGGCTTTGGAAAATTCAAAGTTATCCACACTTTAAAGAGACACTCTGTTTCTATGTCTGCATCTGCTCACAGAAACATAGTTATATTGTTTGGTTGATAATGCATTCTTTCTGTCTCTCTTTTTTTAATGTTCAATTAGCCAATGTATAGTACAGCATTAGTTTTTAATGTAGTGTTCAACAATTCATTAGTTGCACACAACACCCAGGACTTATCACCGCACGTGCCCTCCTTAGTACCCATCACCCAGTTTCCCATCCTCCCTAACGCCCTTCCTTCTGTAATCCTAAGTTTGTTTCCGGGAATTCAGAGTCTCTCATGGTTTACCTCTCTCTCTGATTTCTTCCCATTCGGTTTTCTGTCTCTTCTTTATGGGGAAAATCTACACACTAATGAGAGATTCTGAATAATCTAGCTTGCCAAATGTATGACTTTTAATTGCTGAGGGAATTCATTTATAAGATGCAAGATTTTCCCAGGGTCATTAATTGACAAATCCGTCATGTTGTTTCTGTGGTTTCAAAATAAAAGGGAGTTCTCCTTCATTAGAATGGGGACACACAAAAGGAACATGGAAGAAGTGGGGATATGTGAAAAACTCCTGAGTCTCAATGACTTTCAGTTACAACTCCTAAAGCAAGAATAAGGTATGGAGAATAAAAGTTAGAGATTTTTCTATGTTTCCATTTCATTAAATAAATTATTTGCTTAAAAAATTTCAAATTTCAAATGTAGAACACGTTTAATACATAATATTTGTGATAAATCAAGAAATATAGAAAAATATATACCAGATACGTAATTATACATCCAAAATACAACACTAAAACACTTTGATGTATGTGACCTCAACGTATATTTTTACTGAAATTAAACTCTCTTTTTCATATATTCAACCATTGTTTATATATTTTCTTAAACATTTGGCATTTTAGCTTGGCTTATTTTTATAAAGGTCTCTTGAAATTTTCCATATCAATGTATAAGAATTTGATATTAAGGACATATATATATTTGGCTACTTTTCTCCAGTTCAGCTTTTGCCTCTTAGAATTTTGAGTATGTTTTTGAGAGCTTGCTCATCTTCACTGAATAAAATCTAAAAAAACCTTAACTTCTGCGGTTTCTGCCTTTGTCATGATCCTAAGCCAATATATAAAATATAACAAAGCATGATATTCACTTATTTATTTCTATTATTTATTGTTTGAACTATTATTTGTATACTTAAGTATTTAAATTCATTTTTATTAACCACTGTGTAGCTCACCAGCCTATTTATTCCCAAGTAACTGCAACTTTATCCTAAACAGTATTTTTAATATAGGACTCTTTTACTAAAAAGTCTTGGGTGTTTTACATCTGTTTATTTTTCTATCTATTCTTAGTAAGGAAAAGTATCATTTCATTACTCTATCTATGTAACACATTTTAAAATCAGAAGATTTGTCTCTCTCATTGTTGTTTTCAAGAATTGTCCTGGAAATTCTCAGAGGACACTTTTGGAAAGGCTGGTGGGAAAAGGGGACAGAAGACATCTTGCCTTTTTTGGTGAGTTGCTTTGTCACAAGTGGATATATGACACAGAATGTATTTCCAGTCCTGGCTGTCTATAATAGATTGCCAAATCCATACTATCACCTTTAGTGCTGCTGCAACTCTAAATGTAGAGCCAGCATAGCCTGTTACTATCCCAAGCTGCAAGTTATTTACAGATTATTTTGCAAGTTCTTTACAGCTATATGTAACATAAATGACTTTCTGATTTGAAATCCCTAGCTAAATATCAACTACATTTTGGGGAGCATTGATTATTTATCTAGGATATAATTCAACTTCATTAAATTTTACAGAACCTGACTTATAAAAATTAGACTCTGCATTAACACTAAAATCTAATAGACCAGAGGTAAGCACTCTTGATACTTCAATGAATCTATATTTCTCTGAGATTTCTCTGGAATTTGTATATGGGTGCATAATTTTTCATAAAATGCGATAATAATCTATTTAAAATATTTAATATAATGACATTTTAAAATTTAATAACATATCTTACACATTTTTCCATATAAGCACATATAGATTTCCATTTTAAATCATTCTATTAATGACAGGCTTTGGAGGAGATTTCCAAATATTACTTATTAAAGCTAATAGTACAATAAGTATTTGGCCATTTCCCTGTGAAAACTTATACTATAAATCACAGAATTGAGGGTTCTTTTTAAAAATGTTGCAAAGTGAAATCAAAATATAATGGCATGCCACAATTTTTTGTTTCTCATGTTGTTAATTTTAGCCATTCTGGCAGGTGTGAGGAGATATCTCATTGTAGTTTTGATATGTATTTCCCTAAAGATGAGTGATGTGGAGAAAATTGAAATTGGCTACATTTCTACCTACCTACATTGTTGGTAGGAATGCAAGCTGGTGCAGCCACTGTGGAAAATGGTATGGAAGATCCTCAAAAGGTTAAAGATAGACCTACGATAGGATCCAGTGATTGTACTACAAGGTATTTACCCAAAGGATACAAAAATTTGAATTCAAGGGTGTACATGCACCCCAATGTTTATACCAGCATTATCAACATAAACCAATTATGGAGAGCCCAAATGTCCACTGACTGATGAAGAGATAAAGAGGAAATGGTGTATGTATGCAATGAAATATTACGCAGCCCTCAAAAAGAATGAAATATTGCCATTTGCAATGACATCGAGGGAGTTAGTATTATGCAAAGTAAAAAAAAAAAAGTGCACTTTCTTTTTTTTAATTGGAGTATCCTTGAAACATGACAGTATATTAGTTTCAGGTATTCAACACAGTGATTCCACAAATCTATATGTCATACTCTGCTCAGCTCAAGTGTAGCTACCATCTTTCACCATTCAACCCTATTACAATACCATTGACTATAGGCCCTGAATTTTACTTTTTGTTCTCCCATGTCTTATTCATTCCAAAACTGGAATCCTGTGTCTCTCACCTTTACCCATTTTGCTCATCCTCCCACCCCTATCCCTTCTGGCAACCATTAGTGTGTTCTTTTATATGTGGAATCTAAAAAACAAATCAAAACAACAACAAATCAAATGAATAAAGAAACAAAAAGCAGAATCCAACCTACAAATACAGAAAACAAACTGATCGTTGCACCATTTTTAGAATAGCAATTCTTCAGTAAAAATAATTTCTTTCTCAGAATTTTGTTATGATAAGATATCATATATTCATTTTTACAAGCCACACCCAAAATAATAAGATGTTAAGTGAAATACACTATTCCAGTAGTTTTTGTTTTATTTAAATCTGTGAAGCAAAATGATGAAAATACAAATATTTATTTACTCTAAATAATGGTATGAATATCTCAGTTATTTTATTATTATACTTTTCCAAATTCTTACATTTCAAAATATTTTAAAACTATATTATATCTATTTCTATGAATGAAGTCTTCAGATATAAACTCTTTTGTGTTTTTTTTTTCCAATTCTTCATTTTTTTCAGATATCACTTTTTTTTAAGTCTCAAAAAATTTGTTTTGCTACTACTATCTCTTCGTGGATATCTGTCTTATCTTCCTCGATACTTTACTTCAAAATTTCTGGCTGGCATCACTCATGCTTAAATGGATGTCATTCCACATGGGTCTGCCTTAGTCATCTAGAAGTGCATGGATCTGTTCCCTACAGATCCTCCTTTGTTTATCAGAACTTTACAATCATACTCTCTTACAAATAATATGGATGCTATACCATATCCATTAGGATCCATTCTTGACAAAGAATGTAACTTAAGCGAGGCAGTAGGAAGCTAGTGGCAAGCATCCATTTATGCTATATCTGAGCACTGTACCTTCCTATCTACTAACTTCATATAGGCTTAGAGGTAAAGTCAGAGCCCATGGGAGAAGACCCAGACATCTGAGTCTTTTATCCACCTTATGGAAAAAGAAAATGAGAAGCCACTTCAATTTGGCCAACCCTAGATTCAACTGTCCAAAATTCAGTGTTTATTATGACTGCTCATCTGATTTTCAGCAGCCACTACAGAATTGACTCTGAGACTTGCCATATTTTATATTCCATCTACTTTCATTTTTCTTGATCCTATTTTTCAGTTAGAAAATCACTTTGGCATCATCTTCACTGATAGGCAGAAATAGATTTCAAAATGGAAAGGGTCCTCCTCTTCTTTGCCCATGGATGACCAACAAATCTATACCTTATCCTTGAAAAAGGTGGCGAAGAACTTCTAAATTATTTCACCAACTCAGATACTCACTCTTCTCAAGATTAGTGCAAATATGAGCTAAGTAATGCCAACTATAATTTTCTTCAAATGTCTGAGTTTATGGCAGAAATTCCTCATAAGCTTTGCTAAGACATTCTGTCTATTCTTTTTTTCTTAAATTTTGGATTCAATGTTGTTCAAAACTTTTGATTCTTTTTGCACATTTCAGTGGATTTTAGGGAGCAAAGTTAAGTGTATATATATATTTCATCTCTCAACTTTAATTCACTGATTTTAATCTATTTTGATTTTGTTTTAGGTAACATATGCCAACAGCCAAACAAATGGAGAAACAAAATCACTCCATGGTGTCTGAGTTTATTTTGTTGGGCCTCGTAGAGTTTCGTGAGTTACAGATTTGCTTTTTCTTGTTTTTTTCCATTATCTACATAGCCATTGTATTAGGCAACCTCATCATTATCTTTGTGGTAAAACTGGATCCTCACTTACACTCTCCCATGTACTTCTTACTGGCCAACCTCTCCTTCATTGATATGTCCCTGGCCTCCTTTGCTACTCCTAAAATGATCTGTGACCTAATTAGTGAATATAAGGCTATCTCCTATGAAGGCTGCATGGCCCAGATGTTCTTCCTTCACCTTTTAGGTGGAAGTGAGATGATGTTGCTTGTAGCCATGGCAATTGATAGATTCATTGCCATTTGCAAACCCCTCCATTACAAAACTATCATGAGCCACCGTGTTTGCATAGGACTTGCACTTCTGTCCTGGACCACTGGTTTTGTGCACACTATGAGCCAAATGGTGTTCACAGTGACTTTACCATTCTGTGGCCCCAATGTTGTGGATAGCTTTTTTTGTGATCTGCCTCAGGTCATCAGACTTGCTTGTACTGACACTTATATCTTGGAATTATTAGTCATTGCATTTAGTGGACTACTTTCTTTGTTCTGTTTCATCTTTCTGTTCATCTCCTATAGCATCATTCTGATTACTGTCCGGCATCGCTCCTCCAACAGGTCTTCCAAGGCTTTATCTACTCTTTCAGCCCACATTACAGTGGTGGTACTGTTCTTTGGTCCTTGCATCTTTATCTATATATGGCCGTTCAACAGGGTGTCCATAGATAAGATCCTTTCTGTGTTTTACACAATTTTCACTCCCCTTTTAAATCCAATCATCTACACATTCAGGAATAAAGACATGAGGAAAGCAATAAGAAAAATAAAGACCAAACAAGTGAGTTCCCGATCAACCTTTTAACTGAAACATTACAATCATCAAAGTCATTATCATCATTGTTGTCATTACCATCATCATCCAAAGATAGGAGGTATTTAATTTTGTATCAACCATAAGTCACATTTTTGGGAAATGGTAATCCTTCCCTACACAAGTATATATTTGCAATAAAATATCCTGAATCATGCATCCAAATACAAAACTATTCAATATAATCCTATTCTTATATGTTGTAATTTTCAGTTTTTTATAAAATAAATGAGATTCTAAATAAGTATTTATTGAGTTCTTATCATGGGTTAGGCACTTTGCATGTGTTTTCTCTTAACTTTACAGCAATGAAAATAGAGCACATTATTAATATATTCTCAGTAGAAAACTGAGAATTCTTTCATTTAATGAACTTGCTACTGTAAGTACTAGACTGGGAATCAGATCCTCCCTCTAACTTCAAATTCTATACTTTTATAATAGATTGATTTTATATTAAAAATTTAATAACATTCATAACTTTGTGTCCCATCCCCTCTTTTACATGCTTTCAATAAATAACTCTTTCCAACAAGAAAATAAATTGACCTGAACATCAAAGTCACCAGCCATTTCAGTCTCTTTATATCTCTGATTTCATAGAACTTATTAAGCCAACTCAGAAGACTAATTCCAATTATCAAGGTATACTAGCATTAGTGTTACTCAGTGAGGTAGGAAAATCATGTATGAAATTCAAGTGATTCTCTGTGTTGCCTCATAATATTTGCATATCAAGTAATAAAAGCAAATGAAAATGTTTTCCACAGTGGCTTCATCAATTTACATTCCCAAAAACAGTGCAGAGGGATAACATTAATGGTGACTAGGGGTGACTACATGCACTGAGTAATGTATAGAACTGCTGAATCAATATATTGTACATATGAAACTAATATAATATGTTTATTGTATTTCAATAAAAAAGTAAATGAGAAGGGCATGAGCAAATAAAATTTTAAATTTAATTCACTCCACCAAGTAAATAATCCTCATTATTGGAGATATTAGATGAAGACAAAAGAAGAAAGCAATTGGAAGTAAAAGAAAATAACAAAGGACAACTGAGTCTCAGGACCCATTAGTAGGAAAATGATGATTACAGTAACTAAAATATGTTCCTCCTGAGTTGTGTATTATAACAATTGTGTATTTATTGTATTTATTAAATTCCTTTTTTAAAATTTTTCCTCGCCAAGATGTTGGTGATTAATTTTACCATTTAGTCTCTAGGTTACAGAATATTCCTGTGAGATTATGACTAAACTAGAGGAGATCCCAACACTCCATTGAGATGGATATAGTAAGTTATGAGAATATTTAGCTTTATTATTGGAGAAAAATGGGATAATGTCTTAATTTGTATGTAGGATAAGTGAATCTTTAGGTTGAAGTAACTGTCATTGATTGGAAGTTTAAATAAAAGTGGAATGATGTGCATGGATGCTGAGAAACCAAATGGAAAGATGATTCTGGATGTTTTTCTTTTGACTATCAGCCCCTTATTAGCTCTTCTATAGTCCTCTCTGTATAAGAGATAGCTATAAGCCTGAAAATTACACTTCCTGAACTCCCTTGCAAACTTATTTCTATCAGGTTCTATCAGTGAGAGACATTAATATGATATTGGAGGGCAAGAAAAAAAGGAAGCTTTACATTCCTTTGCTTTGGGATCAGGTAGCAGTAGTTTGGGCAGCTGTGGACTTCAGAATTATTTTGGGGGACTCAACAGCATCAGAAAGTGAAGGATCCAAATTTCAACAAGTGCATGAGCTCTTATCTTCTTACTCAGTAATAGGATAAAGGTTTTAGCATCACTAATGATGACACTGATCTGGCAACATTTATGGGTTCTGGGTAATGTCTTTTGCTCACCCAGCCTTCAAGGTAGAAGTTTTTTATACTTACCCTCAGTAATATCATTTTCTCCTTTCTGTTCCTCATTTCTTAGCTGTAAATTTTTATTTTCAACTTTTTACTGAACCATTCCCTGGTTATCTTGAAGACATTTCAAGCCCAACATGTAAAAACTAAGTAAGTTACCTAACTTCCTAAACCTGTTATTTTTCCTGCACTCCCTATTTGAATTAATAAGATCTTGATCAGATTAATGGTCCGATCTAGAAGCCAAAATTTACTATTACATATATACTATCCTATTACATATATACTGGTGCAGTTAATGGTGCTGTAATTCTTCTGAGACTCTATTCACTTTTTTTTTTTTCTGTTTTACAACTGTTCTTAAGATTGTATAATTGCTGGGGTTACGGACATTGGGGAGTGTATGTGCTATGGGTGAGTGCTGTGAAGTGTGTAAACCTGGCGATTCACAGACTTGTACCCCAGGGGATAAAAATATATTATATGTTTATAAAAAAAATAAAAAAAAAAAATTAAAAAAAAAACTTTCAAAAAAAAAAAAAGATTGCATAATTGCTACAGATGTATCTTCAAGTTCCCTGGTTTGTCCTTCTGACTGCTCATATCAAATGGTGAGCTCCTCTAGTGACTTCTACCTTTGAGTGAATTATTGTACTTTTCAACTTCAGAATCTCCACTTTAAATGTTTTTTTTTTATTTTTTTTTAAAGATTTTATTTATTTATTTGACAGACAGAGATCACAAGTAGGCAGAGAGGCTGGCAGAAAGAGAGAGAGGAGGAAGCAGGCTCTCCGCGGAGCGGACAGCCCGATGCGGGGCTTGATCCCAGGACCTTGGGATCATGACCTGAGCCGAAGGCAGAGGCTTTAACCCACTGAGCCACCCAGGCGCCCCAGAATCTCCACTTTAAAAAAACAATAATTTCTACCTGTTTTGATACCCTCTACTTTGTGAGATATTGTCATCCTTCCTCTACTTCTCTGGACATGCTTTCCTTTAGTTCTCAGGATATATTTATAATAGTTACTCTGAAGTTTGTTTTTCTGCTAAGTGCACATTGGAATCCCCACAAAAGCAGTTTCTGATAAGCTTTTATTTCATGTAGTGGACATAATTGTGTGCTTCTTCATATGTCTGATCAGTTTTGGTTAAAACTGGACATTTTTGGGGGCATCTGGGTGGCTCAGTGGGTTAAAGCCTCTGCCTTCAGCTTGGGTCATAGTCTCAGGGTCCTGGGATCTGGCTCCACATCAGGCTCTCTGCTCAGCAGGGAGCCTGCTTCCCTCTCTCTGCCTGCCTCTCTGCCTACTTGTGATCTTTTTGTCAAAATAAATAAATGAAATTAAAAAAAAAACCTGGACATTATTTAATTTATTTTTAAAGTGTTTTATTTATTTTTGAGAGAGGGACAGAAAGAGAGAAAATGCATGAGCTGGGGGAGCAGCAGAGGGAAAGGGAAAAGCAAACTCCCCACTGAGCAGGGTGCTCAATCCCAGAACTCTGGAATCATGACCTCATGACCTCAGCTGAAGACAGATGCTTAACTGACTAAGCCACCCAGGCACCCCAAAACTAGACATTTTTAATAATGTATGTAGCAACTCTGATTACTGATCCCTCTCCTCTCCAATATTGATATTAGTGGAATTGTTTGATTGGTTGCCTTTTAGTTCCTTGGCTGAATCAACTCTGAAGCGTATTGTTCCTGCAGTGTGTATCCTATGATGTCTCTGCTCAGATTTTTTCCTTGTGTTTAAGGTTTTATTTTTTATTATTTAATTTAATTTATTTTCAGTTTTCCAAAATTCATTGTTTATGCATCACATCCAGTGCTCCATGTTTTTAATCACCAGCTTAGTTACCTTTGGGACATCATAAACCACTTACTGTTTGGTGGTTTTGCTTAAGTCTCCTAGGCCAGGTAGAATTTTACCCTTAACTAGCAGACATGTTGTGTGGCTTAGAGGCAACTATCACAGTTTAGAGTTTACATTTTTGCCCATTTATTGAGGGACTAATAGCTGGATGCTCTGACTCTAGTGTTTCCTGAGAGATGCACAGACTTCAGCACTCACGCTGTCTTCCTGACTAACAGGAGTTTGTGTGACTTTTTTTTTTTTTTTAAGGTTGGCTTCCTAGAAGTTGCTCTTGGTTTGGTGTTGCTCATTTTTCAGAGATAAAGCTGAGATAGAGCTATGGAGTTTTTCATCCTTATGGTATGCCTGTCCTTCTGTGCAGAGCCTGAATACCATTGCACAGGAGTTGAGGGCAGGGACACAGCCCATTTCTCCCTAAGTGACATCCTCCTGTGTTAGTGGGCACTAGGGAAGCAAAAGTCTTGGTCATCTCAACTTTCCCCTTCTGACATGCACTTCAATTCTAAGCTGGAGGAAAGGGATGCTAAGTGGGGGGGGTGTCTTGGTGTTCTTAGCCTGCCATGTATAGAATACAGTTGTTGTTATTTATTGCTGTGTTAAAAAAAAAAAACATTTTAAAATGATTGCTATTTTTATATTTCATTTATTTTTTTAATGATTTTTATTTATTTATTTATTTGAGAGAGAGAAACTGCACATGAGAAGAGGGGAGGGGCAGAGGGAGAGAGAGAAGCAGACTCCTGGCTAAGCAGGGAGCCTAATGTGGGAATGGATCCCAGGATCCTTGGATCATGACCTGAGCCAAAGGCAGACATTTAACCAACTGAGCCCCCAGGTCCCCTGTGCTAAGATTATTTAGTATGAGAACCACCCTCTTACAAATTTTTAAGTGCAGGATGTAGTACTGTTACCTTTAGGGGCACTGTTTTATAGCAGAAATTCCAGAATTTGATCTTGCATAGCTGAAACTATATACTCATTGAACAGCAACTCCCCATTTACTCCTCTGTCTAGGCTCTGGCCACTACCATATTATTTTCTGTTTCCATGAGTTTGACTGCTTTAAATACCTTATATAGGTGGAATCTCTGTTACATAAATAGATGTGGAATGGAGAAAGATAACCTCACTGTTTCCTTGGTACTCACCTGTAGTACAACCTCTTCAACACTTAAGTCCTTACCATTCCAGGGTAAAACCTAAGAACAAAATCTAGCCTGATTTGTGCAGAGAGAGAATCCCTATTTTCTTCACCATACCTGCACAGCAGAGTAACCAGAGTACAGCAGAAATGAGCTTCTACAATATGGAGCTCTGAAAGGAGACATGGGGTCGGGGGAGGCTTAAATGCTAGACTACTATTCTTAAGATTTAGTAGATTTTCTTAAAGGACCACTTCTCTATTTTCTATATGGTTTGGCCAATTTCTAAAGACTGTACTTTTTCTTTCTCTGAAAGATTCACGAATGAAGTGTTTGTTTTGTTGGGAGAGAAAGTACACTAGGCTCATCACTCTGCTAGTCCAAAAGTTTCTACCTTATCTGATTCTGATATAGAGCATCTGCAAACAGTATTATGGAACTCACCACTTACTCTGTTCAATGTGTCATCATTTCTGTACAATCTGTTAACAAATTTTCATGATTCTACCAGATTATTTATTTATTTATTTTTTAAAGATTTTATTTATTTATTTGACAGACAGAGATCACAAGCAGGGAGCCTGCTTCCCCCTCTCTTTCTGCCAGAGAGAGAGGGGAAAGTAGGCTCCCCACTGAGCAGAGAGCCCTATGCAGGGGCTTGATCCAAACCCTGGGATCATGACCTAAGCCAAAGGCTTAGGTTTTAACCCACTGAGCCACTCAGGTGCCCCTCTACCAGGTAATTTAATCAGAACCTCTTCTCCATTACCCTCCAAGGCCTTAGGTCACACTTTCATCATTTTTTATGTAGATTATTAAAATAACACAGTAATTACTTCACAGCACTACTACCATCAGCCTGTGAAAACTCAATTCTTTCAGTCTACCATTTCAAGTACTCCCCACTAATTATAGAATATATTCTAAACTACTTAGATATTTAAGACCCTTCAAAGTTCTTATTCTAACCTAACTTTCTGTCCCCATCAAAAACTCTCCCTTCTTTGGGGACTCTGAGAAACAAACTGGGGGTTTTAGAGGGAAGGGGGGTGGGGGGATGGGTGAGCCTGGTGGTGGGTATTAAGGAGGGCATCTATTGCTTGGAGCACTGGGTGCGGTACATAAGCAATGCATCTTGGAACACTGAAAAAATAAAATAAAATTAAAAAAAAAAAAAAAAAAAAAACTCTCCCGTCTTCATCACCCAAGTTACCACGTACTACAAACATACGAGCTATTTTCTCTTCATTCAATAAGTCAGAATATTCTATGCTTCCATACCTCCCTACATATAATTATTTCTGCCTAGAATTTTCTTCCTGCTTCTCTGTGCAGCCAATCAATGCCTACCATTAAAGACAAAGTTGCCTTTTTGAGGAAAGATAGCCTCTTTTAGAAGAAATTTTCAATTTAGGGTCAGTATTGAATAATAAGATTCTGAGATCCTTTAGGACAGGCTCCTGACATACATTATGGGCCCAAGAAAGTTTGAGACTTGCTGAGTTCAGTACCTATTACAAAGCCTCACTCTAGCCACTTGAGAACTAGTTGTAAAGCGTTTCCTTATATCTTAGAGCAATATCTGCACTATAAGAACTTACACAACTTTAATTTTAAAGTTAAAAAATCAAAATTTTGTTTCCAGAATTTTCTTTAGTGGAAATCAAAGGACAGTATATTTAACACTAGAGAGTAGAAGGATATTAGAGAACAGAAAGCAAGTTCACTCAATAAATTGGCCAAAAGTAAGAAATTAAATGAAGAGTGAATGCTAAATGCAATCCTTATCACCAGAGAATATGCAGTGATGCATTTGGGAATATTGAACATTTGAGGACAAGAAAGGAATACTTGATGAAACACAGAATTTTACCCTCACCAGTAATAGAGGGTGAATATTCATTCAAGAAGTAAAGAACTGCAATTGTGGGAAGTACAGACCAGGAGGGGTATTGATTGGGTCAATATCCATTGTTGAACCAAAAGAGAAGATTTAATTAAACAGTCATTACAATTTATTTAAACCCACCATCCCAAAGGAGGATGAATACATTTTAAGCTGTTTCTAGCCAATTTATCAAATATACAGAAAAAATGTGAACATTTATTTATATGTCTCAACTTGAAAAGATAAGTAAGATTCATTAATATTTAATATTCAGATTATTTTTGGTACTCAAAATTAGTCTGTATAATACCTGGTCACATTACTTATGATATTTAAGTTGGTCTGTCTGAAAAAGTATGAGTGAACCAAAAGACAGAGAGATTTAGAGCGGTTCACTTTGCAGTTATTTGCTTTGAACACATTGCTATATATTACAGCTTAGGTGTGCCAAAATTGGGAGAAGGGAAAACTGAAGGATTATGTTATTTCATTTGAATTTGATTTGTTCTCCAAAACTTTATAAGAAGCTTAATTAGATTTGTGTTAATAAGCTTTGCATTGAAGATAATTCTAGTTATAAAAACTCACATAAATGATTATAAAATGATGGGGTTGACAATTTTACGCATAATATGAACCTGTCAGCTTAATCACAAAGTAAAAGAACAAAAAGTCGTGAGAACTGACAATAAGCTGGCTAAAAACATTCCAAATTATTGACAAACATTATTTTACAATATGAATTTACTTCATTATTATTAATAATGAACCTGATAATCTATACTGTACCTTGATATATTAACTAGTGATCATAAGCAAAACATTTAAAAAGTAAATATAAAATTCATAAAGCTCTATACATTTTTTGCAGTATTAATATTCACCAGCTAATAAATTAAGGGTTTCAATTTTTTACTGAACATATTCTTAAATGTTTCTTACTAATAGCAAAAGGATAAAAGCCACATTCTACTGAGAAAATAATTCTGTTTTCAGCCACTGTAAAAATGACTTACACAAGCAGTAAGACAATAAATAAAATGCATTTCTTATCAGCAACAATATCAAGAACACAGAAAACATTCTAATGTTTTCGTTCATTTCACAGAAAACATTCTAATGATTTCAAATTAAATGATTTGTGGTGGAATCAGATTTGTCTTATGAGAAGGAGTTTCGCATTATACAAAAGTATGGATGATTTTAACCTCTATATCTAATCATCTGTCATCAACTGTAATGACTCCTATGATAAACATGATGTCTTGACAAAAACCACATTAAGCCATAGGTTAAGTGGTGAATTTGACTGGAATTAAATAAGAACTTGCATATAAGTGACAGCAATATCAACCAATTCGAAAGTTATTCACAAAAACCTTTGTTGACAAGTTACTGAAACAAACATTGAAGCCTGTGTGCAAAGTACACCAAGATCATCAATTATGATTAATTTTATATGAAACCATTTTGTGTCATATAGATATTCTTCAAAAACCACATAATTATCGAATTAAAATAAGCATAAAACAGTTGTATCATCAATGTATCATTTCAAATTTTAAATTACTTAGCATAATTTATTTAACTGTCTTTTAAATTTTCTACTTCCTGAATATATGTAAGTTGTATATAATATATGCTGTCAATTAATTTATAGCATATAGAGTTCTACTTTTATGTTTAGGATGTTATGTTCAGCCTGGAAATTATTTATAATAATAATTAATAACTATAATAATTATTACTATAATTAATAATTTAAAAATTACCAAACGTCGTCAGAAGCAAGGTAAGAGGATAGCTTAAAGTAATACGATGGAAAACAATCATCCATTAATTCAAAGATGTCTAGAATTCCTATAGTACAATCAATGAACACTCTCCCACCCAGTGTGATCAAGCCAATGTCCAGAGAGAACCGCAGCATGTTGCAGGGCCAGAAATTAAGAGTAAACTTCTCTCCTGGTCATGCTAGGGCAATAGCCTCAGTGCCCTAACAACTCCCACTGAAATATGGATTCCCAGAGCCCCAACACATCTGCGTCCAAAGTGATTCATCCTCATGAAAGAAGTAGAAGATAGTATATATATTCATATACACAGTATCACAGACAGTGAAAAGCTGATTTATAATTTTTATTATCCCCTCGAACATACTGTTCTTCATATTGTATCTTTAGAACAGGTAAGTGGAAACATCATAGAGAACTAATTTATTAGAGGTTTAATATAATGAACATGGTATTTTAATTAATTTTGTGTTGGCTGGGAGGAATACGTTGTGGCTTTTGAGATATCAAATTCTCTCTCACTGGGAGATCACATTACTATTTCACAGTAACATACAGCCAGGAATTTTTATACAGATTTAAATATATGTTCTCGGGGCACCTGGGTGGCTCAGTGGGTTAAAGCCTCTGCATTTGGCTCAGGTCATGATCCCAGGGTCCTGGGATCGAGCCCCACATCGGGCTCTCTGCTCAGCAGGGAACTTGCTTCCCTTCCTCTCTCTCTGCCTGCCTTTCTGCCTACTTGTGATCTCTGTCAAATAAATAAATACAAAAAATCTTAAAAAAAAATATATGCTCTCAACATGATATTGACATGATACTGACAAGTAAAACTTGTCAGTAGATGGTTAGTAATTAAAAATGATAACAAAAGTTAAGAAAAGCAAATTGTGAGCAACCTATTAACTCAGGCTACATTGAAAACAATGTAATAGCTAAAAACTCAATTTTTTCTTTTACTCATTTCAGGTGCTGACAGGACATGTAAATAAGCACATCATAATGAGAGCTAAAGAAGGAGTAGCCAAGGGAGAATTAATGACCAGAACTAGATAGCTAGAAAATTATCTGTATAAAACTGACAATTACACCACAAATACAAATGAAAATCTTAAAGAAATAAATAGGGAGAAGTCCTGGGGTGCTTGGATGGCTAAGTCAGTTAAGCATTCAACTCTTGATTTCAGCTCAGGATCTCCAGGTTGTGAGATTGAGCCCCACATTAAGCTCCACACTGGGCTCTGTGCTACATGGGAGTCTGCTTTGGATTCTACCACCCCTCCCTACCCCTGGCTCTCTCTCTCTCTCATCAATCAATCAATCAATCAATCAATATTTTTTTTTTAAAAAGGGAGAAGTCCCTACAACATGTTCATATTCAAGGGAATGAACGAAAGTGTGAATAATTCAGGCATCTCAATTATGAGTACTTAAAATAGTATGGAAAATAGTAACAAACTTCTTTAACAAAAACGACAAGCTTCCAAATACATAAGATAATCAAAAATATAAATCATAGAGGGGACATTAAAAAATTTAAATTGGGGCACCTGGGTAGCTCAGTCAGTTAAGCATCTGCCTTTGGCTTAGGTCTGATCCTGGGGTCCTGGGATTGTGCTCTGTGGGGGGCCTTACTTCTTCTCTTTCTGCCTCCCACTCCCCCTGCTTGTGCTCACTCTCTCTGTCAAATAAATCAATAAAATCTTAAAAAAATAAATTTAAACCTAAATTGGATCAGATATGCAGTATGTCGACTATCTCATAGTGAAATATATTTGAGTAAAAGCAGCCGGATAGTACTAGAAAACTGTTTAAAACAATGAAACTAACATATTAACAATAATTTTAACTTAATAAAACAAAAAGTAGTAGTTTGAGTTTCATTGAATATAATTAATATACTCTGAAATTTGCCAACTTTAAATATACATTTCAATGATTATTATATTCACATAATTATGCATCCATCACCACAATCTTACTATTAATCATTTCATCACCACAGAAAGATAACTCTGCCCACTTACACTCACTCCCTAGCTCAAGGTTACTCTAATGCACATTCTGCTTCTATAGTTTTGTGTTCCATGAGATATTTCACATAAATAAAATCATACATGTGGCCTATGAGTCTTGCTTATTTTATTTAGTATAATGTTTTTGAGATCCTTCAGTACTTTACCATAAGTATGCATAAATTTTGAGAAACATGAAATAAGTCAAAATTGAAATTTTTCTTTTTTCTTTTTTTTTAAGATTTTATTTATTTATTTGACAGACAGAGATCACAAATAGGCAGAGAGGCAGGCAGAGAGAGAGGAGGAAGCAGGCTCCCCACTGAGCAGAAAGCCTGATGCAGGGCTCGATCCCAGGACCCTGGGACCATGACCTGAGCCAAAGGCAGAGGCCTGAACCCACTGAGCCACCCAGGTGCCCCAATTTTTCTTTTTTCTTAAAGTCTTAAAGTGCTGACAATGAAAGAGAAAGTATTTACTCAATTATATATCTTTAATGTTTTTATTCAAATACCAGTTAGTTAACATACAGTGTAATATAAGTCTCAGCAATTCAACACTTCCACACAACATCAGGTACTCATTAAGACAAGTGCAATCCTTAATCCTCATCACCAATTTAACCCAACTCCACCCCACTCCCCTCTTGTAACCCTCAGTTTGCTATAGTTAAGTGACTCACTTGTTTTTAGATTAAGTAACATATATATATACATGTAAGGAAGAGCAGAAATGCTCATATTCAACTAAATAAAACAAGTCTTGGCTTGTTCCTTTCTTAATGGGGATTTATATGGAGAATTCTCTGGATTGTAATCTTGGATTTAGATGATGATTCAGATTCAGTGCATGCCATCTTTCTGTACCTAGTCAGAGTATTACACATATACCATCTCACCTACTACCACATTTCTTTAGGGTGGTCCTACATCTAAGATATGGGAAATTTATTTAATTATGTGGACCTACACTTTTCATTTGTTAAATAAGATGTAAAGAAACTATCTAACATATAATTATTTGTCCTTCAATTTCCTCAAAAGCACATCATAAATGGAATAAAAGTAATTATAATAAAATGTGCAATTGCTTATTGAAGAGGAAGACAATTTTCTTCACTAATAGAATTTCTGTCTAAACTATATTATTTCTTTCCTTTCATTTATATTGCTTTTGTTCACTCATAATATAAGAACAGGTATATTAAGTGGAGAACTAAAGAAACAGTTTTAGAAACTTGCTTGGGAAAGGAAGGAGAGGAATAAGAGAAACAAATGTTGGGAAAGCTATTGACATAAATGAATGCCAGCTTTCCCTCTAAATTAAAATGAAAAGGCAAAATAAAGCTGTAATGTAGGATTTATTAATACTAATTGCATTATGCTTAACTGTATTTATTTCATATCCAGGTTTTTCTGTTGTCTTTATATCATGGGGCATGAAATTCTATGTAGCAAATGTATTCATCCCAAAATTATAGTTGGCATATTCAATTCATCTAAGAATCATCAAGACTTGCATTTCTCCAAAGTGCATGAAATCATTACAATTACTTTCACAAAGGTCTCCAAAGCAAAATTCCTGCTCACTCACCTGATAATCATGAAACACAGACCTTTGAAAAGGGTGTGCTTGGTGGCTGTCCTCTGTGTGCTCTTCCAGACCCACTGTCATCATTCAATATCTACTCTCTCTACTCCTGGACATTTATTGACAAGAATATCACTTTCATCTTAATTTTCATTAATTGCATTATCCAATTCTTAAAATTCTTAAAAAGTATCTAAGATAGGAATGTAATTGAAGGAATTAAGGCTGGATAATGGTGGTAGGACATTTTGATAAGGGCCTGAGTAGAAATAAAGACAAGGAGAAAGATACAGGTTATTGGATAAAAGAGAACTTCCTATGCACTTTCTTATTTGCATTCAGTCACTTTTCTAAATATATCACTCCTCCTACTCATAGTTTTAATATTTTCTGCCTATAAATCCTCACATATGCTCTAAGACTTCTCCCTTTTGTTTACTGACCATGAGGATTATGTTTATTTTTTAAGTGTTTTGAAGACAATAACAAGTGAGCCTGAAGCTGTAGCTGAAAGTGTCACTTGGAATTGGTCTCCATTCTTTTAAAATTCTTACTGTGTGTCACATACAACATGTACTCACTTAAATATTTTTATTTGGTTTATTCCTACTTTTTGTCTGATAATTATGTATCTCTAGATTGTCTCTTGAAGCAGGGCAGTGATTTATTCTGTATAAGAAAATACAGTGTAGGGGCACCTGGGTGGCTCAGTGGGTTAAAGCCTCTGCCTTTGACTTGGGTCATGATCCCAGGGTCCTAGGATCAAGCCCAGCATCAGGCTCTCTGCTCAGCCTGGATGGAGCCTGCTTCCCCTCTCTCTCTCTGTCTGCTTATGATCTCTGTCTGTCAAATAAATAAATAAAATCTTAAAAAAAAAAAGAAAGAAAATACAGTGTAATTAACTGTAACATAGAAGGATTCCAATATACCTGTTGAAGCATATTTCCTAAGGAATTCACATGGAACATATGAATTCAATCAATACTTGATAACTTGACCATAAATATATATTTATTTAATTTTGGAGGCAATATGTTTATTAATATGGACCCTATTCATGATCAGACTGACCAGGCTTGAATAACAGTTTTGACCCTTGTTAGCTGTGTTCCTGTGTCATTAAAGACTTCTATAATATAGTTTCCTTATATGCAAAATGAGGATAATAATATTCCCCTCTCATGATCGTTATCAGCATTGAATGCATTAATGTATGTGAAACACTTAGGACAGAATTCAACACACAGTAATCACTTAATAGTTATTGATCCTTTAATCACTCTAGATCCTATGAACAATGTCTAAAAAACCAAGTAAAGACTCTTTAGTATAATATGTTAAAACCAAAGTAAAATTTATATTAGGGTTGTATCATTTCATTATTTACTTCATTATTATTTATTTACACACAATGCATACATTCCTCACTGTAAACAATAGTAATACAGGAATTGAGAAAGGAAGTTCATAAAGATCTAAAGATGAGTCCATTTTTGTGACATTCTCAGTACACTATACAACAGGAACTAAAAAGCAAATTATTTTTAATGAAGTAAAAGACTTTCTTCCTTGGACAAATTAGCCTCTATGTTGTGTGTGTGTGTATGTATGTGTATGCACATGTACATTTTCTTTATTTTAGAAATTATTGAATGATCAATAAATGACTTCAGTAGCATAAGACAATTCTATTTCCTAATCTTCCAAATTCTATATTCCTTAAATATTGTTGTAACATGATCTCAAAAGGTGATAGCAATTGTGATAATAGGAGGCAAATATCTATTTACCTAATTTTTCTAAGTGAGCAAATTAGTTTTCAATTAGCAATAATCGCGCCTCGGATAAACCTCATTGGCTACGATACTGCCACTGCGCAAAGCTTAAGAGCAAATTAGTGATAGTCAAGGTCAATTGATAAAAGAAATCATTTGATTGAATAAAACAATAGAAAAGCAAACCTCTACTCCATCAGTACTTTTTAATTGCTGCATATCTATAAGAATATTGTTTCAAAGTGATGTGATCCATAAAATAATTTCAAATTACAGATGGTGATGCTGAGATGAAATTATATATCATATGGTTGCACTTAATTGTGGAGCATAAGGAATAACATGGAGGACATTAGGAGAAGGAAAGGAAAAGTGAATTGGGGGAAATTGAAGGAGTAGACAAATGATGAGAGGCTGTGGACTCTGGGAAACAAACTGAGGATTTTGGAAGGGAGGTGGCTGGGCGATGACTAAGCCTGGTGGTGGTATTAAGGAGAGAATATATTGTATGGAGCACTGAGTGTGGTGCAAAAATAAAATTATTAAAAGTAAAAATAAATAAAATAAAATCCTTGACATTTATACAAAAAAGCAGGAAATTTACAAAAGGTAAAAATATAAAATTATATATTCTCACATCACCAACTACTATCAAGTAGAAATAGGTAAACATCAGTGTTAATTGTGGCTTTATTTTTTCTCATTCTTTTTTTTTTCTTTTCCCTTAATTGGAGCCTAACACAGGGATTAAACTCACGACCTTGAGATCAAGACCTGAACTGCAATCAAGACCTGAGGTGAAATCAAGAGCCAGACACTTAACAAGCGGAGCCACCCAGGCACCCTTTATTTTCTTTGTATAAAAGAACTTCTGGAACCTTTTTGAATCAAGTAAATGGATCTTAAAAATGGATCTGTAGTGACTGAGTTTATTTTACTAGGATTTTCTGGACAATGGGAACTTCAGATTTTCTTCTTTGCAACATTTTCCTTAATCTACAGTGCTACTATGTTGGGAAATATTCTCATTATGGTCATAGTGACAATTAGTTCCAACCTTCATTCTCCCATGTATTTCCTCCTTGGAAACCTCTCTTTTCTGGATATGTGCCTCTCCACTGTCACAACACCGAGAATGATCACAGACTTACTCAATGAACACAAGACCATCTCCATATGGGGCTGCATGACCCAGATGTTCTTTATGCACTTATTTGGGGGTGCTGAGGCAACTCTTTTGATAGCCATGGCCTTTGACAGATATGTAGCCATATGCAAACCCCTGCACTACAGGACAATCATGAACCAGAGACTGCTGAGTGGATTTGTAATATTTTCATGGACAATTGGGTTTGTACACACCATGAGCCAGATGGTACTAACAGTAAACTTGCCTTTCTGTGGCCCCAATGTCATAGACAATATATTTTGTGACCTTCCCCTTGTGATTAAGCTTGCTTGTACAGACACATACACCCTGGAATTCTTTGTCATTGCTGACAGTGGGCTGCTCTCATTCATCTGTTTCATCCTCCTCCTTGTCTCCTACACTGTCATCCTGATCACTGTACAACAAAGATCATCCGGAGGGCTCTCCAAGGCTCTGTCCACACTGTCTGCACACATCATTGTGGTCACTCTGTTCTTTGGACCTTGTATCTTTATCTATGCCTGGCCATTCAACAGTTTTGCAGGCAATAAAGTCCTTGCTGTATTTTACACTGTTATCACACCCTTACTGAATCCTATTATTTATACCCTGAGAAATCAGAAAATGCAAGGGGCCATGAGAAAATTACAGTTCCAACATGTTATCTCTACACAGAACTTCTAGATTTGAGTACTATATAATTAACAAAACATTCAAATACTGTGCTAACAGAAGTTGAACAGGTTGTATATAGTATACACTTTCACTCTTTGAGTGACCAGTGCAGAAACATAACCTGTGCAGAATATTATAAAATATTTTAATTCACATTTACTGCTGCTAAAATACATAATGACAATGACTCACCTACAGTAAAATAGACTTTTGAAATCACTAAGCACTTTCTGATAGATATTCAATATATATTTGTTAGTGAAGAAATAAATATTTAAAAATATGGCGAATACTAATAGGGATAATTTTAATAGATAATGAAGTGTTAATGACATTCATAAATTTATACTATCTTTAAATGGGGTACCAGTACAAACCATAAGTGAAATAATCTGAACAACAAATGAGAAAGATATGATTTTAATCTCTTGATCCAATGAGACAAAAAAGTAATAATAAATAATTAAATTTGACAGTAGAGTGAATATAAAATGATAAAGAGAATATTAAGATACCAGAGTGAAAGAATCAATGCAAGAACAATTTCAGTAGAACTAAAAAGGTAGTCTTGAAACCAAAAGCTCCAAGAAATAACGTTAATATGTATAGTTGCCTTTCAAACCTCAATAAATAAAAGTAGAAGCATATTTCTTGATTTTAGGTACTATATCATGTAACTTTTTCTTTCCAAGTGCTTTACATGAACTACCCTTAAATTTGCCTCTGGTAAATTTATAATCCTTATTTTAATTATCAATTGAATCTGATTTGGTTGTGAGTGTTGAGGAAGAAGCAGTGCATGCAAAATTGGGAATCCCATATGTATTGATGATAATATTAAGTATTCTTTCCTAATTCAAGACACCAAAGTTTCTTGTTTCCTCTAGGCAACAGCTTTCTAACTTAAGCACTGTATAAGTTCTTTCCTCCATTGAATGCATTCTCTACCAGCACCCAGAGTCGTGTCATTAAAATGCAATTCTCAATGTTTCCTTCCTGGCTAAAACTATTTTGTGGCATTAAGACACAGGTTCATATCCTTCATTGGCTGTCAAAACCTATCCTGCCTCTGGAATTGATCTCTAATATACTTTTTCTTTCATAATGTTACATCACAGTGACTTTCTTTCAAATTCTCTAAGTGCCAGGTGTCTTAATTTAGAACTATTTCCAGGCTGTTTCATTCACATAGAATGAACTTCCTCCACTTCTACACCTAGCTAACTTCCTCCTAGAGTATAGAACCCAGAAAAAATACCACATTAAAAAAAATATTTTTAAAAGTTTTATTTATTTATTTATCTATCTATCTATTTATTTATTTATTTATTTATTTTAGGGGGTGAGGGGCAGAGGGAGAAGACCCAGAATCCCAGGCAGACTCCCTGCTGAGCATAAGGTCCAATGCAGGGCTCAATTCCCTCACCCTGAGATCATGACCTGAGCCAAATCGAGAGTTGGAAGCTTAATGACAGAGCCACCCACATACCCCAAAACCAATTAAGTATTTTAAAGAAGATAAATAAATCACATTTGAGGTCCAGTATGAAGCTTCAGCTCTATTCCAGAATGGTAAACCAGCAATGAACCAGTGGCCACTGTAAGAACATCTACAGAATACTCTTGTCTAGAGATCCTACAAATTTGGGAAGTACTGTCATTTGGGCTTTGTGCCCTAACTGGGATGGATATTACCTGGAGGCTATGCTCAGTGCACAGTTTCTGAGAAATTAAAGAGAGAGAGAGAGAGAGAGAGTATTAGAAGAAAGCCTATCTAGGAGAAGCAGACAGCGAGAAAAAACTGTTATCCAAATTGGATTCAGAATGTAGATGAAAATAAATGGGTCCTTCACAAAGGTTGGGCTTGTCATAATATTCTTTGTATATTCCCACACACCAGTGTGAGAATTTTCTTTTAACTTGTTACTTAAAGATATACACTCAGGCATTTGGCAAAAGTAAACACAAATACTTGGTGAAAAAAAAAATGTTACTTGAAAACAAGTTACACTGAACTCTCAGAGAAAGGTTTAAAAAAAAAAAGCAGTGTACTGCTATTACACAGGGATATTTTTAAAATTTTTTCATTGTGGATAAGAACAAACTTAATTGTAGAACTATGAAGTATTATTAAATTCAAAATAACATACAGATTCAGGACCTAAAATAGATGAGAGAAGAAAACTTCTGGAATGGTATAAAGTAGCAGGCAAGCTTGAATCCTGGGGACATGGCTGGAGTAGAAGGACTGATAAGCAGGGTAGCCTAGGGGAAATATGTATCAGAAAACATCCTCACATCTCTTCCTGTACTGGTACTGCTGCCTCCAACTTAGCCACTAAATCTGCCAGTGAAACATCAAACTTACCACACAACTCACCTGCCTCCTCTGTTACCTCTTTAAATGTTTTTGGATTTCTTCTCTCCCTCTCTTTTTTCCAAGCTATTGATTTCTTCTGCTTTCAATATCAGCAATTTATGATTAAGGAAAAAAGACTGTAAGTCACAGGTTGTGTTATACTATCAAGACCTCTAAGGCTTGCCTAAAATATTGAAATCTCATTGTTTCCTAGTTATCCCTTCTTTGCTAACCTAAATATAAGAGATACACTGTTTACTATTACATCATGTAAAATGGAGATAGTTTATTTTTAAAATTGAGATACTGTTATTTTTTTAAAATTTCAAACTAAAATAACTCATTTTATTAAAGTTTAATAAATGAAAAAAGGTAAAGAAGAAAAAAAATCATAGAGAAAGGTTTTTTGGTTTTTTTTTTTTTCATTATTAGGATTTAGAAAGGTGTAACCTATATAGTTTCTAGTGGGTAGCAATCTAACTGGTCACTCATGCATTGCTTCAGAAACACTGAAGGATGGAAAAGAGAAGGGCCTCGCATATCATAGTAACTTGTTTGGGGAAGTGTCTTCAGAATAAATATGGAATATGGAAAATGTATAAATTTCCTTAAAGATATGGCTCAAGAATATTGTAGACAAAACGTTGACGGCACCAGATGATTAATTTAATCCTGTGTGTGATAAAATACAGGAAGACAGAGAGATCCTAAGAAGAAATTCTTATATAAGTTTTCAAAAGATTTTACAGAAAATATGGAAGTCCTAGGACAGTCTCTCCCACTGGCAAAAACAAACAGAAAAAAAACTTCATGAAATAAATAACTTCAGAATAAGGAATAAATCAATGACGTGGCTCTAAGTCCATTTGATAAGCCTTCAGAAACACCAGAGACAGTGCCTAGTAGAATCTTGGCTGGAAAATAGAATCTCCAAGAATCTTGCAGGTTTTTTCCACATTAGCTAAGAACACTTAAAGCAGAAAAACATCTGTCTCAGAAAGAATTATAGATGTGGCTTTTGGAGCATGAAGCATACACAAAAATTATTTCTTAGATATGCACAAGGCTTTTAAGAGAAAAATTCTGGCAAAGCAAAAGCTACGTTGGACTAAAAAGGACAGAGAGTGCACAATAGAGTCCTCTCAGCAAAAGGTTTTAAAAAACACTACAAAGAAGATGACATCCAAGTAGCAAACATTTGACAAGTTTCTTGCTACCATTCCTCATCAAAGATATGTAGATCAAAACTACAAGTAGATGTTACTACATGCTAACTTGAACTGCTAAGTTCAGAAGACTAAAAATATAAATTGTTGTGAAGATAAAAAACATGTGTTTCTCTCATATCTTGACAGTAGGGGTGTAAAATGTTATAGTCACTATAGAAAGCAGGGTCTTTTCTCAAGCATTAAAAATATCCTGACCCTATGTTCCAGCAACCCAACTCATATAAATAGGACCACAGAATATGTATCATTTATATTATTTTCAAAAACATACAAAACTAACCCATGTTGATAAAAATAAGAATAGTGTAATGCTGGCTTCATAGAAAGAGTCAGGAAGTTTTCCTTCTGCTTCAATTTTTTGAAACAGCTTCAGGAGAATAGGTGTTATTTATTCTTTGAAAGAAGTTTGGTAGAATTCCCCAGGGAATCCATCAGGTCCTGGGCTCTTGTTTTTTGGGAGGTTTTTAATCACCACTTCAATCTCGTTACTAGATATCGATCTATTCAGGTTGTCAATTTTTTCCTGGTTCAATTTTGGGAGTTTGTAGTTTTCCAGGAATGCATCTATTTCATCTAGGTTGCTTAGCTTATTGGCATATAACTGTTGATAATAACTTCTGATGATTGTTTCTACTTCCTTGGTGTTCGTAGCGATCTCTCCCTTTTCATTCATAATTTTATGTATTTGAGCTTTCTCTCTTCTCTTTTGGATTAGTGTGGCCAATGGTTTATCGATCTTATTGATTCTTTCAGAAATTCAGCTTCTAGTTTCATTGGTACATTCTACTGTATCTCTGGTTTCTACCTCATTGATCTCAGGTCTAATCTTGATGATTTCCCTTCTTATGTGTGGAGTTGGTTTGATTTGTTGTTGATTCTCCAGTTCTTTAAAGTGTAAAGACAGAGCACCTGGGTGGCTCAGTGGGTTAAGCTGCTGCCTTCGGCTCAGGTCATGATCTCAGGGTCCTGGGATCGAGTCCCACATCGGGCTCTCTGCTCAGCAGGGAGCCTGCTTCCTCCTCTCTCTCTGCCTGCCTCTCTGCCTACTTGTGATCTCTCTCTGTCAAATAAATAAATAAAATCTTTAAAAAAAATAAATAAAGTGTAAAGACAGCTGGTGTATTCTGGATTTTACAATTTTTTTTTTAAGATTTTATTTATTTATTTGACAGAGAGAAATCACAAGTAGATGGAGAGGCAGGCAGAGAGAGAGAGAGAGGGAAGCAGGCTCCCTGCCGAGCAGAGAGCCCGATGCGGGACTCGATCCCAGGACTCTGAGATCATGACCTGAGCCGAAGGCAGCGGCTTAACCCACTGAGCCACCCAGGCGCCCCAAGGATTTTACAGTTTTTTTGAGGGATGCTTGGATAGCTATGTATTACCCTCTTAGGACCGCCTTTGCTGTATCTCATAGGTTTTGGATCAAAGTATCTTCATTCTCATTGGTTTCCATGAATTGTTTCAGTTCTTCTTTGATCTCCTTGTTGATCCAAGCATTCTTAAGCAAGGTGGTCTTTAGCTTCCAGATGTTTGATTTCCTTCTGAACTTTTCCTTGTGATTGAGCTCCAGATTCAAAGCATTGTGATCTGAGAATGTGCAGGGAATAATCTCAGTTTTTTGGTATCAGTTGAGTCCTGATTTGTGACCCAGTATGTGGTCTATTCTGGAGAAGGTTCACTTCTCCAGAAGTGAGAAGAATGAGTATTCTCTTGTTTTAGGGTGGAATGTTCTGTATATATCTATGAGGTCCATCTGGTCCAATGTGTCATTCAATGCTCTTGTTTCTTTATTGATTTTCTGCTTTGATGATCTGTCTATTTCTCAGAGAGGCGTGTTAAGATCTCCTACGATTAGTGTATTCATATCAATATGACTCTTTATCTTGATTAACAGTTTTCTTATGTAATGGGCTGCTCCCATATTGGAGGCAAAGATATTTATAATTGTTAGATCATCTTGGTGGATAGTCCCTTTAAGAATGATGAAGTCTCCTTCTGTATCTCTGACTATAGTCTTTAGTTTAAAATCTAATTTGTCTGATATGAGAATCACTACCCCAGCCTTCTTTTGAGGCCCATTGGCATGAAAGATGCTTCTCCATCCCTTCACTTTCAGTCTGGGTGTATCTTTAGGTTCAAAATGGGTCTCTTGTAGACAACATATGGATGGGTCCTGTCGTTTTATCCAGTCTGCAACCTTGTGCCATTTTATGGGTGCATTTAGGCCATTCACATCGAGGGTGATTATTGAAAGACAGTCTCTTCAATAAATGGTGCTGGGAAAACTGGGCAGCTATATGTAGAAGAATGAAACTCGACCATTCTCTTACACCGTACACAAAGATAAACTCAAAATGGATAAAAGACCTCAATGTGAAACAGGAATCCATCAGAATCCTAGAGGAGAACATAGGCAGTAATCTCTTCGATATCAGCCACAGCAACTTTCAAGATATGTCTCCAAAGGCAAAGGAAACAAAAGTGAAGATTAACTTTTGGGACTTCATAAAAATCAAAAGCTTCTGCACAGCAAAAGAAACAGTCAACAAAACAAAGAGGCAACCCAAAGAATGGGGGAAGATATTTGCAAATGACAGTACAGACAAAAGGTTGATATCCAGGATCTATAATGAACTCCTTAAACTCAACACACACAAAACAGACAATCATATCAAAAAATGGGCAGAATATATAGACGGACACTTCTCCAATGAAGACATACAAATGGTTATCAGACACATGACAAAATGTTCATCATCACTAGCCCTCAGGGAGATTCAAATTAAAACCACATTGAAATATCACCTTATACCAATTAGAATGGCCAAAATTAGCAAGACAGGAAACAACATGTGTTGGAGGGGATGTGGAGAAAGGGGAACCCTCTTCCACTGTTGGTGGGAATGCAAGTTGGTGTAGCCTCTTTGGAGAACAGTGTGGAGATTCCTCAAGAAATTAAAAAATAGAACTTCCCTATGACCCTGCCATTGCACTTCTGGGTATTTACCCCAAAGATACAGATGTCATGAAAAGAAGGGCCATCTGTCCCCCAATGTTTATAACAGCAATGGCCATGGTCACCTAACTGTGGAAAGAACGAAGATGCCCTTCAACGGACGAATGGATAAGGAAGATGTGGTCAATATACACTATGGAGTATTATGCCTCCATCAGAAAGGACGAATACCCAACTTTTGTAGCAACATGGACAGGACTGGAAGAGATTATACTGAGTGAAATAAGTCAAGCAGAGAGAGTCAATTATCATATGGTTTCACTTATTTGTGGAGCATAACAAATAGCATGGAGGACATGGGGTGGTAGAGAGGAGAAGGGAGTTAGGGGAAATTGGAAGGGGAGGTGAACCATGAGAGACTATGAACTCTGAAAACCAATCTGAGGGTTTTGAAGGGGCAGTGGGTGGGAGGTTGGGGTACCAGGTGGTGGGTATTATAGAAGGCATGGATTGTATGGAGCACTGGGAGTGTTGCAAAAATAATGAATACTGTTATGCTGAAAATAAAAAATAAATATAAAAAATTTTTAAAAAATAAGAATAGTGGTTATTTTGTGGTATGTCATTGTCTGAAAAAGATCTAAAGGAACTTTCTTATGTGTTGTAAAGACTCTATCTCCCTTTGTCATAGTCAGAAGGTACATACATGCTCAAAAACCCAACTAACTGTATACTGAAGGTTTGTTCATTTTATTGTATATAAGTTATTCACTCAGTAAATTACAGAAAAAGTTAGCATGTACATGCATGTACACACTTAATATTGACCCTCTACTTACATTTATGTTAATTTTTCCTTTATGTATTCAAAAAATGACATATTCAGCTTTAATTGTTACATAATACATTGGGATAGCCTAAAAATTATAAACAACTTATATTTTCCTCATTAGGGAAAAATTCAAAGTTATAATTAATGAACTGAATAATGATGAGCAGGTATATAAAGAGTTAGGATACTCTTTAAGCTTCAACATGAAAAGTTCCCCAAGATATACTTTAAGTGAAAAGTAAGGCACAAGATATTACATGATATGTTTCAAATATATGTTCAAAAGAGGGAAAAAGAATGTACATAAATATTACTTACACAGTCACAATTTCAGAAACTTACACAAGGAATCGATCTTTTCTTCACTTGCTCCATGGGTTATTGTAACATGTAACATAGGTGACTGTGATGGGAAGATTTCTCATTGAACATATTTTTTTAATTTTAAAACCATGTGTATCGGGGCACCTGGGTGCCTCAGTGGATTAAGCGTCTGCCTTTGGCTCAGGTCATGATCCCAGGGTCCTGGGATCAAGCCCCACATCAGGCTCTCTGCTCATCAGGGATCCTGCTTCCCCCTCTCTCTCTGCCTACTTGTGATCTCTGTCTGTCAAATACATAAATGAAATCTTTAAAAAAAAAAATGTGTACCTATGCAGACATATTTTTCTTTTTTTCTTTTTTTTTAATTTGAGATTTGAATCTGTTTTATTACAGTCTTACAAAGACAGTTTCTACACTCTTTACACAGCATTCTCAGAGAATTTAGCATTTACTTTGACAGCAAAGCTGTGGAAAGAAAGGTTCTGACTGAGTGGTTATGGACGAGAAACCAAGTAAGAAGCTTGACTTTAAGGAATAATTTGTATCCTGTTAATTGTCCTATGGGTCTTAATGAAATGAGATAAACAATAATCCATTCTTAGTGGGCTAATGAGGCACAACATCTGAAAAGTTGGCATGTATATTGGAAGTTCCTTGATGATGAATGATGTCGAACATCTTTTCAAGTACCCGTTGGCCATCTGTATGTCTTCTTTGGAAAAATGTCTATTCAGAGCCTCTACTCATTGTAAAATCAGACTGTGTTTTGTTTTGTTTGGCTATTGAGTGGTATGAGATCTTCATGTATTTTAGATATCCACTCTACTCCAAGTCCTATTTCTTTTTTTTTTTAAGATTTTTATTTATTTATTTGACAGAGAGAGATCACAAGTAGGCAGAGAGGCAAGCAGAGAGAGAGAGAGAGAGAGGAGGAAGCAGACTCCCCGCTGAGCAGAGAGCCTGATGCGGGACTCGATCCCAGGACCCTGAGATCATGACCTGAGCCGAAGGCAGCGGCTTAACCCACTGAGCCACCCAGGCGCCCTTCCAAGTCCTATTTCTATGTTCCCTTTTCATTGACTGGCTCCACCATTCATTTGGACAGGCTAGTTTATCTCTCATCCTATCAACCACTGAATTTTGAAATTTTTACCTTCAAAACATCTTTTGAATTCTTCTGTCAGTTTCCACCATAGTCTGAACAACATTTTTTTTTTTTAATGTGGAATACTGCATTATTAGCCTTTAAAATGGCTTTCTTATATGCAATCTGACCTTCACCCTGGCAGAATAACCCTTTCAAATATGAATCTGTTGATACCACCACTTAGACAAGACACTTCAGAAATTCCCCTTTGCATTTAGGATAAAGACTATTTCTTTTTTTTTCTTAATTTTTATGCAAACATATTTCTTATACAAATAATAAATGTATGTTTAAAACAACAGTTTTTTTCCTACTATTAAACTAATCTTGTCTGAGTCATTCCCATATTGCTAAATTGCAATGCTAGTCATGCTATTCACTTATCTAAATTCTTGAGTTATTTCTGATTCCTCTTTTCAGATACCATGTCTTTTGGCAAATCCAAATGACCCTACCTTAAAAATATGAGTAGAGTTCTCTTTATTTTTTTCTGTTACCTACTTCCTTCTTTCATCTTCCCCCAAGCTAAGTCCCCAAACTCTCCTGAGGATAGTACAGCAAAATCTTCAACCTGTTCTCCTTGCTTTTCAACTTGCGTCCTTCATATCTGTTCTCCGCAGTAGAGAGAGTGGCCTTGAGATTACAAAAGCCCTATTGTAATTACACAGGTAGAATGATGACTAAATGCTATATCCTGTGCAACTGCTGCCTACCTCTCAGACATGATCTTATACTTTCCTCCCTTTTGCCCATCATTTAGTCACCACTACAATCTCCTTTCCGTTTCTCAATGCACCAGCTTTTTTGCCTTCATGGTCTTTGTATTTGCTCTTCCCATTGCCTGTTATGCCCTTCTCTCAGACCCCCTCAGAGCTAGATTTAGCTAATTATTCAACTTAAATGTCACTTCCTCAAAAAAGAGTTTTCTAACATCTAACTAAAAGAACACCCTACTTGTCTGCATTTGTTCTCCAAAATATCACTCTCTTATATCCTTTCATTTCTGACATTTTTAAAATTTAAATTCAATTAGCCTGAATAATTAGATTTTTATGTAGTTTTCAATGATTTATTAGCTCTCTATAACACCCAATGCTCATCACAATATGTGCCTTCCTTAATACCCATCACTCAGTTACCCCATCCTCCCACCCACCTCCCTTTCCACAATCCTCAATGTGTTTTCCAGAGTCCAGAGTCTCTCATGGTTTGTCTCCCTCTCAGATTTCCTTCTATTCCTTCCCTTCCCCTATCATCTTCTGTGCTATTTCTTATATTCCACAATTTTTTTTTAAGCCTATCTTCTTTACTCTTTGACTGACTCCCTTCACTGGCATGTTAAATCCCTGACACCAAGGCCCTTGGATACCAGAACCACTGCTGAACAGCAGACCCGCCCATACAATAAGCCTTCCACATGATATATACTTAAAACATTTTTGTAAAAGAAAGCAATGCCTTTCCACAGTTTCTGATTGGGAAGTATCTGAGGACTCTGCGACATTTTCCCCAAGAATAGACATTGTGAGTGGAACCAGGATGACAATCTTGTCTTCTGAATTCTAGTCTTGTATTTTTGTCACTGCTGGATGCCTTGTGTAGTAAACTACTTCAGGTCATCTGAGATACAACTCTTAAAATGCATACATGGACACCCACACCCACACCCACCTTTTTTTCTTTTAATTAACATATACTGTATTATCTGTTTCAGGGGTATAGGTCTGTGAATCATCAGTCTTACACAATGCACAGCACTCCCCATAGCACATACCCTCCCCACTGTCCATCACCCCACAATCCCAACCCTCCTAGCCACTTCTATTCCAGCAACCCTCAGTTTGTTTCCTGAAATTGAAATTAAGAGTTTCTTATGGTTTGTCTCCTTCCCTTGTCCCATCTTGTTTCATTTTTTCCCTTCCTTCCTCCCACAACCCCTCACCTTGTCTCTCATACATGGACACACACACACACACACACACACACACACACACACACACAACCCTTTCTTTTGATATTAAAAATTGCCAAAGATTAATAAGCTTTCTCAGCTGAGAGGAGAGGCCCACTGTAGATTAGTTAAGAGTGCCATATTACTTGTAATTACTTCTAAAGCATTGTGGTAAATTCTGAGAAGTGAGATCCTGGCTAAGTCTGTAATTAGATGAAACCACAACAACAAAAAAAGAAAAACAAAAGACTTTGTATTTCCAAAGATCTCTCCTTCTCCTTTCTCCACCTTCTAGTTTCCTACTCCCCCCCCCCCCCAGTTTTGGTATCTGCACATGCGGCTTTGTGGTATAGCATCTCTGTAGGCATGGATTTTCTGTCCCTTCATCTTTTCTCCCTTTTTTTTTTTTTCTTCATATATGTCTTGTCACTTCTTTCCTTATGCTCTTTTATCTTTTCCAATTATCTTATATTTCTAGCTTTCAAACCTTTCAAGAAATAAAATTATTTGTTTGCAGCACAAATTTAATAGGAAAAAACTGCAAACAATATTATCTCCAGCTCTTTATCTCTTTTGTCCACTTTCATCATCTCCCACTATACCTCTGGCTGAACTGGACATAAATCTGAATGGAAGTATACTTGACTGTGTATTGCATTTATTTTATAAAAGTTAAGTTTATTGATAATTTTAATGAGTCACATTTATTGCATCTTCTCTTTTAATGTATAACAAAGAAACTAAAATAAATGGATTTTTGTATGATTAAGTATTTTTTCTTTACTATTGGAATACAACCCGGATCCTCACCAGTGCAACTGGGGTGGTGTTGATTCCTGTGAGAAAACTCCAGGAGATGGAGGGTAAATGTCTTCCTGGGTCAAGGCCCAGAGTAAACATGGGAGGATCCCTGGAGTGTTTTCAGTCCTCCTTTAGATAAATCTGATAACTGTGAAGAATCCATAACTTGCTCTTGTCATTTAAATCTAAGAGATATTGTCATTTAAAGCTAAGAGATCATCGTTGCAGTTCACTTGTCTCACTTGATTACCTGCATGCAAATCACATCTCACACATAGCCCACACCCTGCATATAAATCTACATCCTGTTTGTAATCAGATCTTGTGGAAGGTATGCAAGAAGAAGTGATTTAAGAGATAAAGGCGACTACTAATCATCAGTTGGTAGTCCCCCCAACACTTCAGCTCCAATCACCAGGATCCCGACCTTGAGAAGGTAACAACTGGTGCCCAAACAGGGACCTGAAATCTATGAACAGTCACGCAGTGATCCTGAGACCCTCCCAGAAGGAGTTAAGTGAGAATGATGGGGCAAAATCAAAGTGGACCCAGCCTTTTCTAGCATTAATACAACACCCTTTATCTTGGGTAGGCGCTTGAGTATCCAGACGTCAATGAAGAACTTGAATGTTATTTGCAAATATAATCCTTGGTTTCCTGATGAAGGAACATTGGAAGAGACAATTTGGGAGCACACATGCCATAATGTAGAAAAGGCTTATGGATAAGGTGAAAAAAATCCTGTGGAGTTTTGGGTTACATGAGCATTGGTAAAAGTGGTAACTTTAATTCTTAGAGATGATGAAGTTCTAGAACCTAGGTGAGGTTCGGTGGGCGGAGGTCCAGAGCCGATGACCAAGAAAGAATTCTTGAGACATCTTTGGTGCAAAATGGTGGTTTATTAAAGCATGGGGACAGGACCTGTGGGCAGGAAGAGCTGCTGTCCTGTTATCCTGAGGAGTGGCTGATTATATACACAGGAGTTGGGTAGGTGAGAACAAAGGGGGTGATGTTAGTCTCTAAGGAATTTTGGAAGCAAGGTCTCCAAGACCTTGAGGGGCTAGCTATTGTTGGGAGAAATGTTATTTATTACTAGTAGTAAAAATCTTCTTGTGAGACCCTTTAGATGTATATCAGTGGGCCATATGCTTGGGAATGATTCTCAACACTATCTTGGAGATCTAGAGATAAAGTTTCACATTTCTCCTATCAAGTGTCCTTGTTACTGAGATTTAGGTTTAGAAGAAATTTAACTTTATTTAGGGCTTGAGGAACTGAGTTATTTGCTTCTGGAAATTGTGCTATTGATAAGGTAACTTCTTTGTTTGTAGATCTCTAGGACATTTGTAAACTACCTGTCTTGTAGGATTGTGATTTCTGCAAGTTAACTATTTGTTTCTCACTTATGGCAGTCAGGGGCGCCTGAGGAATGCCACACACATTACCGAGGGGAGCGGGTGGAGAGGGGGTGTCAGCTTTTGCTTTGTCCTCAGCCAGCCTCCTGTTCCCTCATAAGAGGGGAATGTAAGGAAGAGGGTCTTAAGGCTGAAACAGCCGCCTCTCTGCATACATATGGGTTAGATGATGAAACAACCCTAGAAATTCAAACCGAAAATAAAAAATTATTTTCTGGCAAAAAGGACAAATGCCATGTTTCTCCTTTGGCCATGGCACCTCTGATTTCCTCCAGGGATGAGGACAAGGAAATAGATAGCACAGATCTCTTTGGGGATAAGGGAAATGACACTGGGTTGGATGATAATTTAAGCATGTTACAATTAGAACCAATAAAAACTAAAAAACAAAATCCTATTTCTATACTGTCTTTCTATACCATCTTGCCCCCATGAGCTGCACTTAGTTTTCCCTGTAACTTTTCAGGCTAATGGGCCAAATACTTATGATGGGATGCCGATGGAGACTGTAAGAGAACTTAAAAAGGCATGTTCCATGTATGGGCCTACTTCTCCTTATTGTTATGAATATTTATCCAGTTGGGGCAATAATGCCTCCTGGATTCCCTATGATTTTCAACTAATAGCTAAAATGGTATTAACCTCTTCTGAATTTCTACAATGGAAGATGTGGCTTTTAGTGGAGGCACATGAAAAAGTCAGGAGTTTAGGACAGAGAGGAATGTAGCAGCTGTTACTTACAATATGCTCATGGGAACAGGAGCTTGGATAACTTCTAATCATCAAACTCATAACATCCCTCCTGCAGCCCTTCCCCATGTATATGATGTGGCCTTACAAGGCTGGCAAAAAATTAATTTGGTACCGATTATACTGCCAGTTATACAAAAAATACAAGGGACTAAAGAGCCATACATTGATTTTATTGGCAGGTTAAAAGAATCATTGGAAAAGCAGATAAGAGGAGAACAAATTCAGGAAATACTCTGAAGACAACTAACATATGATAATGCTAATGAAGATTGCCAGGCCCTGATTTGGCTTTTTAGAGAATCTGGCAGTGTCATGGATTATTAAAAGCTTGTCATAATGTAGAATCCTTTAAACATCAGGCCTGAGTAATAGCGTTAGAAACCATGGCTGTTCAAAAACAATTGCAGGCAAAATGTTTCAATTGTGAACAAACAGGACACATAAAAAAAAAAAAAAATGCCATCTCCCTCCCTGTCTGGTTACCCTCTCTTCTTCCAATCGCCTGAGTAAATCCAATGTTCAACACCCTAATGTTTGTCCCTACTGTCGATGAAGCAAACACTGGGCCAAGGAATTTAAGCCTAAACCGATAAAGATGGAAATCCTTTGGGGAACCCTCATCAGGAAAACTTCCTAAGGGGCCAACTCCAGGCCCCAGTAACTATTCAGTTTGTACCCAACAGTGACTCTCAGTAATGGACTTAGTCCCCACTACTCAGGGGAGCGCTTGTCTTGATAACCCTCTCCCTAAGGCTTGCTTTATATATCCATCTCAATGTCTTTATAAATTGTCAGCAAACCTATATGAACTTATACCCCCAAATATGGTTGGTCTCCTGCTTGGATGTAGTAGTTTAACTAAGAAGGGAGTTACGGTTCATACTGGAGTTACAGACTCCGATTATTATGGTGAGATTCAAATTACAGTTTCTGTCACTGTTCCTTGGACCTTTTCAGCCAGTGAAGGAGTCCCCCAACTTTTGTTACTCCCCTAAATTATGCCTATTCACTCTTCAAATTTTAGGGAAGGAGGATTTGGCAGAACTAATAAAAAGATTCATTTTTCTAAGAAACTGTTTGAAGGAAGTCAACCCCAAATGAAGTTTTCTATTAAGGGATGAAATTTGAAGGGCCTTTAGATTCTAAAGCAGATATCCCTATCATTTCTTGTCAATGTTGGCCACACCAACGGCCTACAATGTGTGCTGATTATGCCCTTGAGGGTCTTGGCTATGTAACTACTCAACAATTGAGACAAAGCAGCCAACCTCTGCCCTGTACAGGCCCGGAGGGATTACAAGTTCATATTCAACCTTTCATTGCCTCATACCTATTAATCTGTGGGGATGAGATTTATTACAACAATGGGATGCTGAAATTCACATACCTACTTCCTCACTTGTAAAAATCATGATGAAAAACATGGGGTATATTCCTGGGAAAGGCTTAGGTAAAAACTTAAAGGAGTGCCTGAACTTGTAGATCTTAACCCTAATGATACTCGCACTGGACTGGGGTTTATATAGGGGCCGTTGGGGTTGATAAAGCCCCTTCATCAATTCTAATCACCTGGAAAAGTAATGAGCTATTTGGACCCCCCAATGGGCCCTCAAGTTAGAAAAACTGAAAGCTCTAAAAGGTTTAACTCAAGAACAATTGGAAAAGGGACATATTGAACCTTCTTTTTCTCCTTGGAATTCTCCAACTTTTGTCGTAAAGAAAAGGTCAGGAAAATGGAGATTATTAATAGATCTCTGTAATATTAATGCTGCAATGGTAACTATGGGTTCATTACAACCAGGACTTCCTGCTCCCTCTTTTATACCTACTACATGGCCTTTAGTAGTTCTGGATTTACAAGACTGCTTTTACACTATTCCTATCCACCCCTCAGACAAGAGTGTATTGTGTTTTCAATTCCAACAGTAAATCAACATGAACCTTTACAAAGATTTCAATGGAAAGTTCTCCCTCAAGGCATGACTAACTCTCCTAGGATGTGCCAGTATTTTGTAGGAAAGATTCTTGAGCCCATTCAACAATTATATCGCACATGTTATATTCTTTGTTACATGGATGATATCTTACTAGCAGCCCCAACCCCAGAGGTCTTACTTCAATTGTTTTTAAATACACAACACTACCTGCAACAGGCTGGTCTTATAATAGGTCCCCCCAAAATACAATTTACTCCACCCTTCTCCTATTTAGGTCATATGACAGAATGTACCACTGTTCAACCCCTAAAGTTTTCCATTCATCAAGATACTTTAAGTACTCTAAATGGTTTTCAAAAATTATTAGAAGATATTAATTGGTTACTCCCAATGTTTGTTGGGTATTCCCACACATCAACTTACAAATCTATTTGCCATTTTTTTTTTTCTATTTGCCGCTCTTGAAGAAGACCCTAACCTTGATAATTCTCGAAGCTTAACACTGTAGGCTGAACAGGAACTTCAGTTCCTTGAAGAACGCCTTCATCAAGTGTTCTTGCATCGATATGATCCTGCATTACCTTATTGTTACTTGTGTTCCCTACTCCCCATTCACCTATGGGGTTATATAGCTCAATAAGACTCTGCTTTAGAATGGATCTACTTGAAATACAGATCTCGTGATACATGGCCAAACCAGATGTCTTCAAATATCAGGATACGACCCTCATGTTATCATTCTTCCTATCTCTATAAAACATTTTTCTTCCCTCTTTCCCTTGAATGATCATCCCCTTAATGCTTTAGCAGGATATTCTGGAACCATTGGAAACCATTACCCTGCAGGTAAATTATAGGATTTCTTAAAGAAGACATCATTTATAGTTTTTAATATCTGTAAAACTAGTCCAATTTCAGGTGCTCCTGTGTATTATATTGATAGCTTCTCGACTGGAAAAGGACCTGGACCTGGTTTAAGCCTCTCAATTCAAAGCAAGTATGCATCAGTGCAACAAACAGAAGTATTTGTTCTTACTGCTCTGTTAACTCCTATGTCTTCTGCACTTAACATCGTTTTTGATTCTGCTTATGTAGTTAGTCTCTTTCCCACCACTGAAACAGCTCAGATATCTACAACACAAAAAACCATGTTATACCTTCTCACAAAACTACAGTCCCTTGTACAATCACATTCCCATCCTCTCTATGTCACCCATATTAGGACTCATTTTCTCTCCCAGGACCCATGGTAGAAGGTGACCGTCAAGCAGATATCCCAACATGTCCTATTTTCACATCACCTGCTGATGGACACTCAGTTTTGCATGCTAATGCTAATTGACTGCACAGTCGATACCGCATTCCACTTTGAAAGCTGCATAATATTGTACAATCCTGTCCTATTTGTGCACCTTTGCACTGCCGCCCACATCCTTCAGGAGCCAATCCTCATGGCTCACAGGCCAATGAACTATGGCAAATGGAGGTAACTCATTTCGATCTCTTTCCTCGTCAACCTTATTTACATGTTGTTATTGATACATTTTCTAAATTTCTTGGAGCGGTTCCTCAGTCCTTCGAGTCCTTTATGGCCGTCCGCTCTACTCTATTGTAATGTTTTAGTGTTATGGGTGTCTCTACTTCCATAAAAACTGATAATGCACCAGCTTACACAAGCCACAAATTTACTGCCTTTTGTTCTGATTGGCAGGTTCATCATATTACAGGTATACCTTATAACCCACAAGGACAAGGTATAGTTGAACGAGTTCATCGTACACTAAAACTGCAATTATTAAAAAACAAAAAAGAGGAACCCCCAAGGATGTTTTGGCACTCTCTTTATTCACTCTTAATTTTCTGAATTTACCCCGAGGCGACATTCAGACAGCAGCAGAAAAACACTTCTCACAGTCACAGCGATCCCTTGAAGCATCTTTCCTATTTGGCTCAAATCTTTTAATGAATGGCTTCCTGGCCTCCTATTAAAGAAAGGCAGAGAGTCTGCTCTGATTTCCTCAGATTCTGGTGATAGACCCTCTGAAACACTATGGCTTCCTCCTCGGCTCATCAGGCCCTGGAAAACCAATGACCCTGCCAATAACACTGCACCCCTGATGTCCAAGAAAGATCCAGAAATAGAAGATACATAGGAGGTAACTCACAAGATGCATGTGCTGTCCCTGCATAAGAAGAGACCCTGACCATATCGGCGTAGGGACGATCCACCCACATGGGGTCAGATTAAGGCCCTGTCAGATAAAAGAGAAGCAGTTTTATGATCTTCCAGAAGCCCACAGACCCCTGAGAACTTGCTTTTGGCTATAGTTGCTCTTCTGACCTGTATAACAGCAGTAAACGGAAATTATATATATTGGGCCTGGATACCTCATCCACCACTCTTATACTTGGTTGAATGGAGTGAAAAGGGGCCTAAAATATACACAAATGATTCTATACATATGCCCTCTCCTTGGAGACAATAGGGCCCAAAACATCCTCAAGATGAAGGTAGCCCTTTTAACATTTCTTTAGGATATAGACCGCTGCCTATCTGTTCAGGAGGCACTTCTTGCATTCCATTGGCCTTGCAGACTTGGCTTAGACTTTGCTACAAAACAATCACAAACACTGTTCGGATTTTTGGAGGCCATGTCTCTTAATTTTACAGATGTGAACATTACTATACAAGGTAAACCTCCTTTATCTCAATGTCAATCTGTATCTTATAAACATTGGAGATATATGCCTGTTTGGTGGAGTGACTGCTGCTCATCCCATGGGAAATTATTGAGTATGAAAATAAACAATCACACTCATTACTTCATTGATTGGGGTCCACATGGGCGATTCTCTCACAATTGTACAGAGGACAATAACACTATGTGTGACAATATACATAAGATACTTTGGATTGGCAACACCACTCATTGGGAACACCACACACGCAGTTTGATGGCTTGGCATGAAGGAGGATTATCTTCACCACGGCCTTGCCTTAAATATAATGACCAATTATATCCTGAACAACCTGGTATCTGGATATTGGCCACTGCCGCACAACCTCCTGAATATTGGAAAGGCAGTTTCTCAGGAACAATCAACAGTCTAGTTCCACTTACTCATTTGATTACAATGTGTCCTTTTATATTCATGCTTGTTTACTAATACCTTATGTTTTTGCTCTTAGACCTTTACAATTTAATGAAACTCTTAGAAGGGTTGAATGTACATCATGTAAATTATACACTTTCATGAATTCATTTGTACCGTTTAATGCCACTAAGGATAGTATTATCATTCTGAAAGCCAGAAAAAAAAACATCGGGCTTCCTGTAAATCTCACTGGAGAATGTCAACATTCTCCAATAGAAGGTCTTATGACAAAGGTAGTTTCTCATATTTTGACCCGATCAATAAGACTTATAGAATGGATAATATTTGGCCTTATTATTCTTATTGCTATAGCTCCTGTAGCTGCAGTAGCTCGGATTGCCTTGCAGACATCAGTTCAAACGCATACATATGTAGAACAATGGCAAAATCAATCCCATGAATTATGGACTACACAAAATAAATGAGGATTAAAAATAAATGAGAAATTAGAAAATCGTGTAGCAAAACTACAGCAGGCTGTGACTTGGTTAGGATAACCAGGTCCTTTATTTATTTATTTATTTATTTATTAGGATTTTATTTATTTATTTGGCAGAGAGATCACAAGTAGGCAGAGAGGCGGTGGGTGGGGGGAAGCAGGCTCCCTGCTGAGCAGAGAGCCCAATGTGGGGCCCAATCCCAGGACCCTGAGATCATGACCTGAGCCGAAGGCAGGGGCTTTAACCCACTGAGCCACCGAGGTGCCCCTCAGGTCCTTAATTTATAACAACAAATTGTACTCACTTGTGATTGGAATGTGACATCTTTCTGTATTACCCCTGAAAATATAATAGTACTCGTTATGAATGGGATAAGATCAAATAGCATTTATAAGACTTATGAGGGAATGTATCTCTTGACATCCAAGAGCTCCAGAGGAGATTTTGAAACTTTTAGAACAAATTGCCAGGCCTTCCTTATGAGAACCTCTCTACAGGGACTGCTGAGGCACTGCAGGGCCTTGACCCTTGACCTTGGTTTCAGAGTATTATTCATTCTGTTTCTGGGGCAGGAGTTACCTTGCTAATATGTTTAAGTATATTTCTTATAAGGTACTGTCTCCTCAAACGACCAGTGAACAAACAGGCATCTAGCTTGGAATTGGCTTTTAAGATGTTGCAATTGAAAAACAAAAGGGGGAATTTTTGGAATACCACCCAGATCCTCACCAGTGTGACTGGAGTGATATTGAATCCTGTAAGAAAACTCCAGGAGATGGAAGGCAAGAGTCTTCTCGGTGGATGCCCACAATAAACATGGGAGGATCCCTGGAGTGTTTTCATGTCCTCCTTTAGATAGATCTGTTAAGTGTGGAGAATCCTTAACTTGTTCTTGTCATTTAAAGCTAAGAGATAATAGTTCATTTGTCTCACTTGATTGCCTGCATGTAAATCACATCTCACATGTAGCCCTCCCCCTGCACATGTAATTGGATCTTGTAGAAGGTATAAAAGAAGTGATTATAAGATATAAAGTCATCTACTGATCATCCAGCCGGTAGTCCCCCCATCACTTCAGCTCCGATCACCAGGATCCCCACCTCGCGAAGGTGACACTTTAAGTAATATTCTTTAGTTGAAAAAGACAAAAACCTTCATTTGCTATGGCAGAACATAGGAACTACATATTCAAAAAAGTGAATAACTATAAATACCAAGATCAGAATAGAGTAATTCTTCTTTGGGAGGGCATATTTCTAAAAGAACTAGTGTATATGTGTAAGGGTTTCTGGGTGGCTCAGTCAGTTAAGCATCTGCCTTCAGCTCAGGTCATGATCCTGAAGCCCCAAAATGGAGCCCGGTAATGGAGCCCATTGTGGGAGTCCCTGCTCTGTAGTGAGTCTGTTTCTCCCTCTCCTTCTGCCCTTCTTCCCCTACTCCTGCTGTCTCTCTTGTTCACTCTCTCTCTCTCAAATACAATCATTAAATACATTAAAAAAAAAAAACTAGTGTATAAGACACCATCAAGTTCTCTTATTTAAGTGGAATTATTCCTGAAAAAGCTTTCTGGAGCATAATATACTCTCTCTCTACCTAACGTTTTTGCACCCAAAATATGCAGATACTAACATACTTATATTGACTTAGTGTCACTAGTAAATTCTTACTAAACACTATTGCCTTCTCATCATGTATATGAATTATATAAAAAGATTTATAATCTCCCCAGGCTTACTACTTTCATTATGCTTAATAAACGTGTGCCATTTCACTGTCACTGTTAAAACATCAAATTTAAAATGCTGACATGATCCAGTGGGATCTTAGCTAGCACATGTTTTGAGTATTTTTAATCCTTAAGATGTTCTTGTCTTTTTCCTCTTCAAATTCTACTTGACATTCTAATAATTCCCATTGGAAACACCTGCATGATTAAGGTAGCTGAAAAACCCCAAAGCATATTCCCTATTGCATCACGAATGACACAGCAGATTTCAGAATTTACAATGTCCCACCATGAGAACATATATTTGACAAAAAGTTCAGAAATGATCAGATAATCTCCTTTTCATCAGAAGGAAGAGGACAGCCTCTTGTTTGAGAGTAGCAGTGGAGCCCTAAGAAGGTGAAATTTTTGGTCATTCTTCATATTTAGAAGGAATTGAGAGGAAGAATACAAAGAAAATCATACTATTTGTCTGAGACATTTGCTGCCTTAAAATGCATGAGAATGGAATAATCCTGCAGAAACAGGAAAAGGGTAAGTTCTAAATTCAGACATATAGCATTTTCTACCCTGTCCCTCAAATATACATCCTGCAGGTCCTGATGTTTAGTATTATATTAAAGGGGTTAAAATCCTTAATTGTACTATTATAAAGACGTTAACATGCCAACAGCCTTTGGAGATTCACCACCTGGATTTACATTTGAGTATCACACAAATGACTAGGTTTTTCCTATTGTAAATCAGAGATAAGGGGGAGAAGAAAATTGGGAATCACAAGTTAGAAGGGGTAGGCTGAGTCCAGAAACACACTTCACTGATTTCACAGGTTTACAAACCTCTTGGTTACCACACTCAGTTGGCCGGAGTTTCTTCTCTTGAATGTGGTCCTAACATGTACAAATACAAGGCTCAGAGTTAAGGATCTTAAAACTAGACTTGATTCACAAATACTACCTGAATTATAAAACAAGACCTAAAATAACCTCCCCAGGCTTACTACATTCATTATGCTTAAGAAACAATGCAAATAAACAATTTACACTCTTCCTTGAAACAACACAAGTTTTACCTCAAAATAACTAAGATTTACGCAGTCAGCATCTCTGGGATTAACTCCAGCACAATGACAAAAAATTCTATTGACACAAGGTCCACTTAGCATTTTTCACTAGAATTTTTCTAATCACTGAATGCTTTCTTAGTTGTTTATGTGGATATAATGTGGCTACTAACCCATTCCTTTGATTTTCATATCAATCCTATGCAGGAGAAAGAATAGATATATTATTCCTCCCTTATCGATTAAAAAAAAAATTCATATTTTAAAAGACTAAATGACTTGCTAAGGTTATGTGCTCCCCAAGTTAGAGAAATAGTAGCTTAAATAAGATAGAATAATTCCCAAAGCAGAGTTCTTCCTGGAACTTTTATGATAGTATCTAAAAACCACAAAATATTAAAAAAAAACACAAAATATTAAAAGATGATAGAGGTTTCCATCATCTAATTTAGCTATCCTATTGAATTGATAAGTAGTTGTCTGAGTGAAAATTTGAGTAACTGAATAAAGTTTTATATAATCCTCAAGTTTAGTATCAATTAAAATTTTTTTTTATGTTCTTCAGCTTGATCCAAATATTTCAAAACTTGCAGAAGTGTTTAAGAGTGTATTTTAATAATTTTAAAAAGGGTGGTATAAATTTAAAAATTTATAAAGGGTGGCTCAGTCTGTTAAGTGTCGGCTTTCGGCTCAGGTCATGATCCCAAGGTCCTGGGATCAAGTCCTACAATGGGCTCCTTGCTCAGCAAGGAGCCTGTTTCTCCCTTTACCTGCTGCTCCTCCTGCCTGTGCTCAATTGCTCTCTCTCTCTCTGACAAATAAACAAATAAAATCTTTTTAAAAATAAAAAAGGAAAAAATTACAAAGGGTATGAATACAGAGTGAGAAGACACACTGTCATTTTAGAGAGAGAGAACGCTCACCAAGGTGAGAGGCAGAGGAAGAGGGAGAGAATCTCAAGTAGACACCCCGTTGAGCCCAGACCCCTACTCAGGGCTCAATCCCATGTCCTTGAGATCATGACCTGAGCCAAAATCAAGAGCGTGTCACTCAACCAACTGAGCCACCCAGTTGCCCCAGAAACCACCCTGTCATTTTCAAACATTTATTAAATGGATTCATGTTGGCAGGGTGGTTTTAAGGAGATTAACTTCAGAGCGCAAATTTATTTTTGTCAGAATGAGTTAGACAAAATGTTTGAGAAGAGAATGTGAAGTAATTAATGAGTGGATGATATTAAGTAAATTTCAAAAAGGATAATGTTCAGAAACAAAGTCTTATCGGTGAAAAGAAGTCAAGCTTCTTATCTGTAGAAAAATCTATTGGAATGGAACACTTAGGAAGCATGTGCCATGTTCCTTTTACCTCAGAGAAAAATAATCTATCATCTCAGAATTGATGGAAAGATGGGCATTGAATGTAATGATAGAATACATGCACAAAACAGAGTGAAAATGAATTAAGACTCCAAAAATGTGGGTAAATGAGAGAAAGAAAGAGAATGACAAGAAAGAGAGCAATGAGGAAGAAAAAGCAAAAGGTCGATGGAGAGAAACTGCCTGGAAAATAAAGGAATAAAAAGTAAGGCAAATGTAAAAAGAATAACTGAGAAAATGAGTGTGTAAAATAGAACTAGTAGAAAGAGAATGGGCAAATGAGAAAAATAAAAAAGAAGCAAGAGGAAATGAATGGGGAGAGATGAAGGAGGAGATGCTAGGAAGGTGATCAGACTCCAAATACCTGGTTCCAGGAGCTGATCTGATGGCAGCTGGAATCTAGGCATCCTCAGTGAGGCCTTATGGATGCTTTGTCTGCACTCTGAGAGAGAGGGGAGGATATGAACCCCCTCTCCACTGCACATCTTCAATGCCAGATGTGTTTTTCTACCAGTTGACATAACAAGGTTAGGGATGATGAAAACATTCAGGTCTCTATCCGGGCCCACATTAACAATACTTCTTTGCCCTGACAAGAGCAAAATGCTGGTCTCTGTGAGAGTCACTGTTTTGGGCTTCTTTTCCCCAGGAATTCATTTTATGCAGAGTAATGTTCCTCTGATGCATGTCTGTCCTCAGTCTCTGTGATGAGCACAATTTGAGAAGCACAGGAACAGAAGGTATATAAATGAGAATGGGAAAAGAAAGTGGGTTAAAGGGGGAAGTGGTATGCAATTCCATCTGTTACTAACAGGGAATAGAAGTGGATCTGGAAAAGCAAAGCAGAGGAAGATGGAAGACTGTAACTCTTAGAATCCTTCCTGTGGCTTGGAATTGTCAAACTCAGAAAAGCATGAAATAACTGTCAGTGAGCACCTGGAAAGCACAAAGACTAAGAATAGTTAGAAGGAGCAATTGGCTGACTTTCCTGAGAGCAGGTTTCTATAGGTTTCTAGAGACAGAATAAGAAATGAATGTGGAGGCATTCTGGGTGAAAGACAGAAGAAAGCTCCTCAGATAATTTCAAGGATCGCAAAGATATTTTTTTCTTATTTCTTTTGTTTTTAGGCTTTTTAAAAAAAATTCCAGTTAGTTAATATACAGTGTAGTTTTAGTTCCAGGTGTACAATATAATGACTCAATACTTCCATACAAGGGGTGATGCTCATCACAAATGCACTTCTTAATCACCATCATCTATTTAACACATGACCTACCCACTCCCCCAGTGGTAACCATCAGTTAGTTTCTTCTCTATAATTAAGAATCTGTTTCTTAGGGGCTCCTGGATGGCTCAGTGGGTTAAAGCCTCTGCCTTCAGCTCAGGTCATGATCCTGGGGTCCTGGGATCAAGCCCCACATCGGGCTCTCTGCTCTGTGGGGAGCCTGCTTCCTCCTCTCTCTGGCTGCCTGCCTCTCCGCCTACTTGTGATCTCTCTCTGTCAAATAAATAAATAAAATCTTAAAAAATATATATGTTTCTTGGTTTGCCTCTCTCTCATTTTTCCCCCTTTGCTCATTTTTTTTTTTAAAGATTGTATTTATTTATTTGACAGAGATCACAAGTAGGCAGAGAGAGGCAGGCAGAGAGGAGGAAGCAGGCTCCCTGCTGAGCAGAGAGCCCGATGCAGGGCTTGATCCCAGGGCACTGGGATCATGACCCAAGCCAAAGGCAGAGGCTTTAACCCACTGAGCCATCCAGGCGCCCCTGCTCATTTGTTTTGTTCCTTAGACTCACTATAGAGTTTATTCATATGTGAATAAGTATCTCTATGCACAGATATATGCCCATGTGTTATAAATTCCTTTTGCATAACATTTAGCTGCTAGTTACAAATGTTACAATCACACAGAACATATGCTCTGATGTTTCTATTAAGTGTGCCCTAAAATACTAGCATATTGCCTAAATTTGTTTTAATGGACTTTTTAAGGTTGATTTTTCCTTTTTTTTTGTTTTGTTTTGTTTTGTTTTTTCCTTTTTCCTCTCTTCCTACATCTTCTTTCTAGGAATGCTATCAAAAATTTCTGTCAAATTTCAATTGGGACTTTTTACTTCTCCAGTTTTCCCTTCCACAAATAATGGCACTTAAAAAAAAAAAAAAAAGATTTATTGAGGGGCAACAGGGTGGTGGAGTCATTTCAGTGTCTAACTCTGGTCAGCTCAGGTTGTGATCTTGGGCTTCTGGGATAGAAACCTGCGTCCAGCTCCATGCTCCATAGGGAGTCTGCTTAAAGATCCTATCTCCCTCTCTCTCTGCCTCTCCCCACTCTGTGCATTTTCTCTCTCACTCAAATAAATCTTTACAAAAAAATTTATTGAGATATAATCAACATAATATAAAATTTACCATTTAAGGTGTATAAGTCAATCATTTTAAGTTTATTTACAGAGTTATGCAAGTATCACCATGATAAATTTTAGAGCATTTTAATCACTCCAAAAAGAAAACTCATATTAGCAGTCATTCCTCATTTCACCCATAGCCCTAGGCAACCACTCTTCTACTTCCTATCTTTATTAATGTGCCTTGTCTACAGATTTTCAGAAAATGAGTTGAACAATATGTGGTGGTCCTTTGTGACTGGTTCCTTTCATATAGCATAATGGTTTTGAGTTCGTCAACATTGTAGCATGTTACAATATGTCATTTCTCTATATTGCCAAACTGTATTCCATTGTATTCATAGTACTTTTGAAAAATAACTATTGCATGTAATTCAAAATCAAGGGAACTTTAGTTATTTGTCACATTACAGTATTGTGTTACAATTAGCAATCTTTCATTTTTTAACTCATTCATGCCAACAGTCAAACATGTACAGGTGTCACAATATATGAGTATATATTTACAAAGTAAGTTTCGGGGCGCCTGGGTAGCTCACTGGGTTAAAGCCTCTGCCTTCGGCTCGGGTCGTGATCCCAGGGTCCTGGGATCGGGCGCCGCATTGGGCTCTCTGTTCCGCAGGGAGCCTGCTTCCTCCCCTTTTTCTCTCTGCCTGCCTCTCTGCCTACTTGTGATCTCTATCCCTGTCAAATAAATGAAAATCTTTAAAAAAAAAATTAAAAAAATAAAACAAGTTTCTACAATTATAGTAATATACAAATTAGAAAATGACCACAAATACAATTCTAAATAGAATTCTTATTTAGACCAGATAACAGCCAGAAAGGGGGAAACATTTATGCAAGCAAAATTATGATTAATTAATTTCCTAAATAAAGTAGTATCAATGGGTAGATGATGATTACTAATGTCCTAATCAATTAAACTGAGGAATACACACGTCTCATTTTTCTTACCACTTGTGAAGAATGAAGAAGAGAATTGTAAAACTAAAAATCCTAACTGTAATTGCTTTGTTTTTCTCTTCTACCCAAAGAGTATGTCATACTATATGTCCTATATGACCAATTCCAACTCTATCATGCTTTGATTATATCAGTTGAGATATATAAAATATTTTATATATTCCAATATGTTTTAGAAGGAAATATTTGTGGGCAGGATATCATTTGGCTATCATTCTGAGATCTGAGGGAAAAATAGGTTATAGGCCCATGGTGAGCAAATAAAACTAGATTAGTATTCATTAGGATTTAAAAGGTATGTAGCAGTTTCAGGATTGGGATCCAAACCAAGAATGTACCTAAGGGAATACCTCTATGTTAAGAGAATGTAGGATTTTTGCTTGAGACTCTAAACCAGTTTAGAACAAAGGTGCAAGAGGGCACCAAAGCAGAACAATGCAATAAGAGCAAGTGAAAGACACATTTAGAAAACAAAACATACAGATACCACCAAGAACTAAGAATTCTACAGGAGCTAAAGGAAAGAAGCACTTGCAAAAGCACTTTGCTCTGCAGGAATGAAGAGAAGAAACAAAACCCCAGCAACAAATCTAAACATTAGAGACAGTGCACCACAGCTAACTGAGAAAACAACACACCTAACAAATTAATAATGGTTAATTAAGTTCTGTTTTCATCAGGAAATTTCCACTATTCTTTAAGCAAAGTAGCCCAGAGTCCTAGAGGAACACAATTATATAGAAGCACATGGTTAAATGAGAGTGAGTGTGTGGTTATGAAAAAAAACACATTAGGGATGGATCAAGAAATGGAGGGTAGTAGGGTCAACTCAAAACACAAGACACTTATGGGACATGCATTTTTTTCAGCTACACAAGTGTTGAATGTGGTAAATGTATTTACCTGGAGAAGAGTTATGGAAAAGATGAAAAGGTGGTTATAACAGATAATACTTTGTTATTCTGCAGACAGAGGAGAGATGGAGAGGGAGAATAACACACTGGTGACAGAATTCATCCTCCTCGGTCTGACCCAGTCTCAACAGGCTCAACTCCTAGTTTTCGTGTTAGTCTTAGTTTTCTACCTCATCATCCTCCCCGGAAATTTCCTCATCATCCTCACCATCAGATCAGACCCTGGCCTCACAGCCCCACTCTACTTCTTTCTGGGCAATTTGGCTTTCCTTGATGCATCCTATTCCTTCATTGTGGCTCCGAGGATGCTGGTGGACTTCCTCTCTGAGAAGAAAATAATCTCCTACAGAGGCTGCATCACTCAGCTCTTTTTCTTGCACTTTCTGGGGGCGGGGGAGATGTTCCTTCTTGTTGTGATGGCCTTTGACCGCTACATCGCCATCTGTCATCCTTTGCACTATTCCACGGTCATGAACCCTAGAGTCTGCTATGCCTTGCTGTTGGCTCTGTGGCTTGGAGGCTTCACTCATTCCATTGTACAAGTAGCCCTTATTCTCCACTTGCCCTTCTGTGGTCCAAACAAGCTGGATAACTTCTTCTGTGATGTGCCACAGGTCATCAAGCTGGCCTGCACAGACACTTTTGTGGTGGAGCTCCTGATGGTGTCCAACAGTGGCCTGCTTACCCTGCTGTGCTTCCTGGGACTTCTGACCTCCTATGCAGTCATCCTCTGCCGTGTGCAGGGACATTCCTCTGAGGGGAAGAATAAGGCTCTTTCCACATGTACCACACACATTATCATTGTGTTTCTGATGTTTGGACCTGCCATCTTCATCTATACTCGCCCATTCAGAGCCTTCCCAGCTGACAAAGTGGTTTCTCTCTTTCACACGGTCATCTTTCCTTTGATGAACCCTGTGATTTATACCCTTCGCAACCAGGAAGTGAAAGCTTCCATGAAGAAGTTACTGAATCGTCACATGGCTTACTGAATGAAATAGAAGAATTAGACAAGCAACAATGGAGAAAATTTAGTTGGAACTGATTAAAACACTTATTCATGCACTGAATCATTCAGTCATTTTAGCAAATACTACATTTATTAAGTACTTGGCAATTTTCAGGCACTGTTCTAGCTATGTGAATAAGGCAGGTGAGATTTCAGGTCTCTTGGGGATATAGTCAGGTAGATAAACACAATTTAAACTATTAAACTGAAAACAACCCATAATATCCAAAAGTGATAGTGCTCTAAAGCAAATAAAAAATAGTGTTATGATAGAGTTTGACTGGGATATGCTAGTTTCTTTGCTTTTGGTGGTTAAGCAAGGTCTTTTAGAGCAGTGGTTAGCTGATATCCAGGCAACTTGAAAGATACACCCATGGAATTGCATGGGGACAGAAAATTCTAGTGAGGAGGATGACCAATACAAGGGTATTCAAAGATTCAAAGATCTTATGAATTAGTATGTTTTAAGACCACAAAAAGGAATATGTTGATATATGTAAATAAGCATCTACTAAATATTGACTGTACAAAAAAGAGTATGATATCTTGTTGGGTTTGTGTGTGTATGTATGTATGTGTGTGTATGTATGTGTGTGTGTGTGTGTGTGTGTATGTAAATGCATGACAAGTCCCATAAAATAAATGACATATAATAGGATTATTATAGGATTATTATTATAGGATTGGATTAAAATTTCCTTTCTTGTCAGATGTTTTATATTTATATTTTTTCACATTTTCTGCTTCATTTGGTTTAATTGGAAAAGACAAGGAAACAGATTCTTTCATAGAGTCTCCAGAAAGAAATACAATTCTGCCAACTAAGTGTACCCCAGTGAGACCTGGATCAGATTTCTGACTTAAAGAATTGTAGCATAATAAATTTTTATTATTTTAGGTCACTAAGTTTGTGGTAATTTGTTACAATAAAAGAGTAAATTGATACAACACAGTCTGGTTAACAGGAACGTATCAAAGTAGTTTTTCTTACACTATCCTTTCACTTCTCATCTGTATAGGTCTTTATTATTAGTGGTGGTTTCTTGTATACAACATACATCTATCCAATACAATAATCTCTGCTTTTAAATAGGTTATTAGTTCATTTATACATATCATAATAGACATGTTTCAGTTAAAATTGACAATGTTTTTATTTTATATTTGTTTCATTTTTTATCAGTTTTCTTTTTTATGTATTTTCTTGGATATTTGAGTATTATTTATATTTTTTTCTACTTATTATTTAGTTAAATTTTTTTGTATGACTAATCTTGACCTCTTAGCTATCTTTTTCTTGAGGTTTTTAGTGTTTATTTTAGGGTTACAAATACATACTGAACATTTTACTGTATCACAGGCTAATATCAATATATATCTTTCTGGGTATCATAAGAAAGTTGCAACAGTATATTTCCATTCACCTTCTCTTGGCCCTGGTATTTGTTCTGTTTTATATTACTGTCTACTGTTAATCTATTGAGATAATATATTCAACAATATACTGTTATTAACTTTGCTGTGTATGGTCATTTACCTTTTTTTTTAATTTATTTATTTAACAGACAGAGATCACAAGTAGGCAGAGAGGCAGGCAGAGAGAGAGGGGGAAGCAGACTCCCTGCTGAGCAGAGAGCCCGATTCGGGGCTCGATCCCAGGACCCTGGGACCATGACCTGAGCCGAAGGCAGAGGCTTCGGCCTCTGAGCCACCCAGGTGCCCTGGTCACTTACCTTTTAAAGAGATGTATATAATAAAAATTATTTTTATTGTGGACATTGCTGCTATAAACATTAGGGTGCACGTGCCCCTTTGGATCACTACGTTCATATCTTTAGGGTAAATACCCAGTAGTGCAATTACTGGGTCATAGGGCAGTTCTATTTTCAACATTTTGAGGAACCTCCATGCTGTTTTCCAGAGTGGTTGCACCAGCTTGCATTCCCACCAACAGTGTAGGAGGGTTCCCCTTTCTCCGCATCCTCGCCAGCATCTGTCATTTCCTGACTTGTTGATTTTAGCCATTCTGACTGGTGTGAGGTGATATCTCATTGTGGTGTCCATAATAGCCAAACTAGGGAAAGAACCTAGATGTCCATCAACAGATGAATGGATCAAGAAGATGTGGTATATATACACAATGGAATACTATGCAGCCATCAAAAGAAATGAAATCTTGGCATTTGCGAAAACATGGATGGAACTAGAGCGTATCATGCTTAGTGAAATAAGTCAAGCGGAGAAAGACAACTATCATATGATCTCCCTGATATGAGGAAGTGGAGATGCAACATGGGGGCTTAAGTGGGTAGGAGAAGAAGAAATGAAACAAGATGGGATTGGGAGGGAGACAAACCATAAGTGACTCTTAATCTCACAAAACAAACTGAGGATTGCTGGGGGGAAGGGGGTTGGGAGAAGGGGGGTGGGGATATGGACATTGGGGAGGGTATGTGCTTTGGTGAGTTCTGTGAAGTGTGTAAACCTGGCGATTCACAGACCTGTACCCCTGGGGATAAAAATATATGTGTATAAAAAATAAAAAATTAAAAAAATATATTAGAAAAAAATTTATTTTTATTCTCCTTGTGTTTTACTTTGTATAGTGCTATTGCTATGTTTTGATGTTCACTAATCTTTTCTTTTTCAATGTCATCTCTGTAAGTATACCATCCAATACATTTTTTCACCTCAGAAATAGGATAGTATTTCAATTTGGATAAAAATTTTTTTTTTCCATGATCCTACTTATCTTGTAGTAGCAGTGCTACCTCTTTGGGTGGTCAAAGTAAATTACCTTTTACAGGATGGTAACACCTTTCCTTGCCTTTACATCTCTGGGAAAGAAAACTGAAAAGTGACTGAGCTTGAGGTTAATAGAAATCTTACTGCATCACTGGTGGAAACATATCCCAGAATTTCTGGAACTAGAGAACCTGAAGCTGTGAAAAAAGAAGGCATATATTATACACATGTATTACAGGGAATGAAGAATGGGGAATATCCTATAAAATCCTGAAGATTCTTCTTATTGGGAACAAATTGTATATAATGTGATTTATATAATAAGAGTGTACACTACATCCTAGAGGATGCCACCCAAAGATAGCAGGGTACAATTTTAAAATTGTGATGCTCTTTAGTACATCTTAATATAAAAGAACACAAATATGAAAAATAGCTCCATCTCAATAGTCAGTAGAAGTTCTATGCTACCATGGTCCATTTCTATGTGGGCATAGCAGAATGACAGGAGCTGATTTCCAACTCATGTACAGTTCTCTGCTACACATGGCATAGCCATGCTACATAATCTTAGGAAACTACACTGTGATTCTCCTATTAGGATATGGAAAACCTTATAAATGGTCTGTTTCCCAACATAGGTAATTTTAATACTGTAGAATTTGCCTGGACATACGGCCCCAGTAATAAGGCTACTTTCACTCTGTACTAAATCTGCTAAGTTGCTTTCCTGAATTAAGTTCATAAAAACTAGAATCCTCATGTCAATCAATCAATAAGTAATATACACATGTTGGAATGTACAGCTCCTAAAACTGGGAGCGAACTACCAGACATTATGCTTACTTCTTTGTGGTAGTGATTGAGGTACAAGATGCCATACTTTAACTTTTAAGCTGATGTCTCAGAATACTTGCCCTATATAAACTCCCCAAAACTTTACAAATGTGTCAGGACCCTTTCATTTCAAAGAATGAGGTTTTTGTGTTCATTTTGTCTCATTGTTGATCTGCTAGTTATCAACCATGATTACAGTGTTATGGTTAGTGTAAAACAAATCATAATATCTTAGTACAGTGTTGGTATAGTAGTACCACAGTATCACCAGAGACTCCAAAACCTCCTGTGTGTATGCTCTTTTTTAAAATAATTTGTCACAAAGGGGTGCCTGGGTGGCTCAGTGGGTTAAGCCACTGCCTCCAGCTCAGGTTATGATCTCAGGGTCCAGGGATTGAGCCCCACATCGGGCTTTCTGCTCAGCAGGGAGCCTGGTTTCCTCTCTCTCTCTCTCTGCCTGCCTCTCTGACTACTTGTGATCTCCCTTTGTCAAATAAATAAGTAAAATCTTTAAAAAATAATTTGTCACAAAATGTCTGTAGAAATTCCACACACCACACTTGTATTCCAGAAAGACTGAATAATAAAAGGATGTGTGCCATCACATGTCCATTTTCCTTTCAATCCATTCTTTTCATTTCTACAAATTTGCTCTGTATCATTGGCTACCCTAATCCATGAAGACTGCATTTCCAGGACCCTGAGTCACTTGACCTCCAGATGCTTACAAATGAGTATCACTGTTAGATTAACATGAGGTAGGAGGAAGGAATGACAAAGAATATACACACACATACACATATTCACACTACCTTAGTCCAGATATCTGCAGTACTTCTGTGGCTCACTCTGAAACTCAGCCACACTTCCATGGCTCTAGTTCTCTTAGGGAAATGGGCCACAACACTTCAGACTTTTGCACAGTAGTTGTTATAACCAGAATAATGATCTCCCAAAGAAGTCAACACCCTTATCAGGAAACTTGTGAATATGCACATGCAAAAAGACCTTTGCAGATATGAGATAATAAATTTGGTTGGATGAGGCCTCTATGTTCATGGAAGTTTCTCAAGGGAGAAGAAGAAAAAAAAAACATGATCACACCCTTGGGCGATGGCATAACTGCATCTTCTTTTGCCCCTCCAGCTTAGATTTGGTGGTAGCTTCCAGCTGATGCTTATCTTTGGTTTCCCTGAACATTTTCTGTTAGCAACTCAGATATTTTGTCACTTGAGTAATTACTTAACATCCTTCTGTTTGTACAATATTTAACTGATAGCATTAAACTATAAGCATTTATAGTACTTAACATTAGTATAAAAACTCAAAATTTTCCAAATAGACTTGAGAAAAAATGGAGTTAGGGAGAGGAAAAGTGTAAAACTCTCCTAGGAGTCAGCACCTACAAAGAATTTTCACCAAGTAGCTTCCTAATAACACTGTTTACTTTCATGATATTGGCGACTTTTTCTTGCAGGGAAGGGTACATAATGTTATTTAATGAATTCAGGTGTCTGATACTAATGAAGAATGGGAGAAGGCTACTCGGCCAAATTTATTATCTCATATATGTGTAGGTCCAAAATCCAACATTGGTCTCACCACGATACAATCATGTGTTTGGCAGGAAAATATTCCTTACTGGAAATGTTCTGGACTCATTGCTAAACTGGTGAGGAAAATGAAAATGAAAATGAAAAACTGTGACTGGCTCAGGGAGGGAGATCAACTTTGTGTGTGGGTTGGAGACTCCACGGAAGTGCACTGACAGCTGATCCCAAGAAAATAAGCTTTCTTTTTAAGAAATAAGGAAGGGTCATGGTTGGGAAACTAACAAGTTCTGCCATAGTTATTATCACTGTTATTCTGCATTGTTCTAAAATTCTAGTTAATACAATAACACACAAGAAATGTATTATAAAAAATATGTTATTAATATTTATAGGTTATTTTACAAGTAACCTAAAACAAAGAAGACAATGAACTGAAAAAAATTGCAAATGAAATTTCCACAATGATACCATTTACCACTTAAATATGTAAAAAATGAAAACAAACAATAAAATCAATTATGATAAATAAAAAGATCATATTAAGTAAAGCATCAAAGTAGGAAATAGGCAAAGTTAATTATAATAAAAAATGAGTTGCAAAAAATGTGTTGATAATGAAGATGAGAAAATTTTATTGTATCATAAGTAGGCAGACATTTAGAGGAAATAAAATCCTTTTGGATGAAAGACTCAATGTTGTAATTCTGTTCATTTTTTTTACATTTCTTATAAAGTTTAATACTGTAATATCAAAATATCGGTGGAATTTTATAACTTTAGAAAATAAATCTAATTTAGAATAAAACCGTATGAAGCTCACCAAGAAAACTGTGAATGAATAAAGCATTGAGTGAATGCAGACTTACCCTTCCATACATTAAATATATTGTAAACATAATGAGTAGTAAAATTTGTAGTACCTCCTCGAAAATTGTGAGGGAGAAAAAAACAGAAAATGAGTACACCAGGAGAAGAACCTGATCTATCAACAAATTCAAAAGGTTATAAAGAAAGCCTAACAAATTCTTACTGGAATGAATTATTATTTAATTGCAAATATAAAAAAATTACCTCACAGTATTTACCAATAAATTCTAGACAGATTAGAGTTTAAATGTGAAAATTTCAGCCTTAATGCAATTTAGAATTAAAATAATCTAGAATATTTAAATTTTCCTAAATACATTTTCAGTGATTACTGTAGAAAACAAACTCCAACAAAAGAATGAACATAATATAAAATTTTCATAATTCAACTCTAGTCATACCTTTCCACTGCCCACCTGAATACTGAATATTGTCTTTAAAGTATTATCAATTTTATGGATGAAAAATGATGTCTCATTCATGTAGTGTCACAAATTTATTTTAACATCCCAATTGCTTTTTTACTACTAGTCTCTGGGGAATCTAAAAACAATCAAATGAGTGTTCTCCTTTGTGCTTCTACTAGCGATACACTGATATATAGCTGTCTTTTGAAGTTCAGAGCAGAAAATAAAATCACTGAATGATGAAGATTAAGCATCCACTTCATATCAATGTTACTTCTGAAGTCCAAGTGCAAACAGGTAGGTTACATAATCCTGAGCCATTACTCTACCTTACATACCATCTCTCTCATTATTTTCATCTATCTCATTATTTTCATTAATAACCTTAAATGTATCCATAAGTGATATGTTCACATACCAAAAAGATAATTGAAAAGAAGGCTGGAAGGGTAAAATTAAACTGTAATATACCTGATTTTGTCACAACTGAAAAAAAAATACAAAAATCAGAAAGACTATATAAATGGCTACCAAGAATTAAGATAACAGTCCAGCAAAGTAAGTTATTCTTAGGGAAAAGAAATCTAGGTATGCTCAAATTGTTTGGTTATCTTTATCAGGCTGAAAGATTTTATTCTTTGACTTATATATAGCAAAAAGAGAAAGTTCCTTCATTGTTTTTAGAAACGCAATTATTTTAAAGGAGAGATAAATGATAGAAATGCAAGGGTAAAATACATGGTTCATGACTTTGAAAATCATAGAATATCACCACTTATAAAACATTGATGGTTTCATTAACTTCTTAGGAATTATTAGAAAATGTATGAGAAAATTCAACTTTCCTATGGCAACATTCTGAAAATGGCCAAGTAGTTAAACACTTTAATGTGAAAAAAATTTAGAGACAGCATCTTGTCTAGGACTCTATCTCTGCCAGACCCATGTGCACCTGCAAATGTACTTATTGCATACTGCAGACAAATACAGAACATCCAGAAACTGTAGCTTAGGTAAGATCATTGTCTTACAGCAGGGGTGTGAAGCACAAAGAACAAATACACATTCACATCTGTGAATGAGAACTAACAGAGATTTCCATTTTCAGTTCTATTGCCTTGTGAAATAAGGAACGTTTTTGTTTTTTTAAAGATTTTATGTATTTATTTGACAGAGAGAGACACAGAAAGAAAGGGAACACAAGCAGGGGGAGTGGGAGAGGGAGAAGCACGATTCCTGCTGATCAGGGAGCCCGACATGGGGCTCGATCCCAGGTCCCTGGGATCATGACCTGTGCCGAAGGCAGACACTTACTGACTAAACAACCCAGCCACCCCTGAAAGAAGCAAGTTTTTATGCTACTCTGAAAGATGGTGTCAAACATAATGGGAGATTATAAGCCACTTACAATAACTGTGTGTGTTAGTGATAGTAACCATATATAGAAAAGAGAATATGAGTAAATGCTTATTATGTTATCTAAATATACTGTATTTTAAAAATTTGAACTATGTACCCAAAAGTTTAATAGGTACCCTGAAACCATGTATTCTATTTTCTTTTCTGGTGATCTGCATTAGGCCTGGGTCTAGGCTTTCATAAAACCAAGGAAAGGACTAGAGAGGAACTACAAGCCTGGAATAAGACTTGAAAAACAGAGCTACAATCAGGCAAACAGGAAGGTCTCGAAAAAGTGAATTTATATACATTGAGCTCTGACCTATTCCCCTGATATGTGTGTATTTTTAAAAAGTTCACTTAGTTTAGCTGAATCCATCTCAGTCAGTAACATAATATATGACTTTTTCCATCTAAAAAAAAAAAAAAAGGATAAAGTTAAAGGCTAAAAGAACTTTAAGGAAGTAACTGTGAGAAAGGACAGGTCCAAGAAAGCTAAGTAATCCAAAATGGCACTCTTTTCAAACAATCCAACATATTTGAAATTTTATAAAATCATGTTTACAAAGGTCAATGATTCACCTTACTCTTTACCCCTCAGTAATGGGAGTTAAGTGGAACAAGACTATAATAACAAGACTATAATGGTAAACTTCACTAGTATTAGTGATAGTGATTTAGATGTTTCTATTACATATGTAATAGAATGTTTCACTTGTATGTAAGTAAAACATAATATATTATTCACTTAAATATGTGAAAACATATGACTTAAAAAAAGATAACCAGATAAAAATGGATATTTAATTCAATTTTGCAACAACTGGATACGCATGCACAGATAGGATATACTTCATGTCTAATCACATGAAAAGTTAGGCAATTCGTAAGTGAGCATCTGTAGTTTTGAGAGTCAATCTGGTCATTCAATTCTAACAACCTTAATCTTCCCTTAGTAATGGGCTTTAATCTCAGTTAATAATATAACTGTACCCATATTCAACCTTCTAACAACCATATGCTCATGATTTGTAATCAGTTCTATTTAAGAAGCATAATGCAGATTATGTGACTTCAGCAATATTTAATATGGCAAACCTCTTTTTAAGATTTTATTTATTTGAGAGAGGATGAGCAGAGGGAAAGGGAGAAAGAATCTGAAGATGTTTGCATGGGTTCAATGCAAGCCTCCAAGGGGCTCAATCCCACCATTCATGATTATCATGACCTGAGCTGAAACCAAGAGCTGGATACTTAACTGACTGAGCCACCCAGGTGCCTATAATATGGCAAACATTTTGCTGCATACTGAGACTGTCACAAAAATGTGTCAGTAAATGCACTTTCTGAAAAATATAAAAAAATCTGTTTTTGCTGATGCCTTCCAAAACTCTTTTCTATCTTTCTAATAAGTTAAGTGTTTCCCACAGTCTGATCTGCAGCTGAACAAGAAGGGAAAGGTTTTCTCAAATGTCCAAGCAACCTTGCTCCTGATAACCAACACACACATTTCATTTAGTTGGCTCCATGCCCTCTGCACTTTGTACTGTCATGCGGTCCTATGAAATATCTCCTGCAAAATACCTGCGAAGCAGTCATGTTACCAAAATGGTTGTTTGCCTACATATGAGACAGCATGTAAGTAAAGATCAGGTTTACTGACTTCTGAGTCCCTGTGACACCCTGTTTTTTTCTTCTTCTAGGCAACCTCTGACAAACATGCAAAAGGATAAATGGATCTCCCAAACAACAGATCAAGTGTTTCTGAGTTCATCTTGCTGGGACTTTCCAATTCTCAAGAAATTCAAATACTCTTTTTTGCAATCTTCTTTCTTGTCTATGTAGCCATCATAGTAGGAAACCTCCTCATTGTGATCTCTGTAATAGTTGACAACCATCTTCATTCCCCCATGTATTTCTTTCTGGCAAATTTATCATTTTTGACTTGTGTGTGTCTTTCTTCTGCTGCAACTCCCCAAAGTAATTGCGGACTTCCTTAGAAAACGCAAGACCATCTCCTTGTGGGGCTGCATGGCCCAGATGTTTTTTTATGCACTTCTTTGGGGGTGGAGAGATGTCTCTTCTGATAGCTATGGCCATGGATAGGTATGTTGCCATATGTAAACCCTTGCACTATAAGACCATCATGAATCACAGGGCTCTCATTGTACTTCTACTGCTCTCGTGGGCAATTGGGTTCATACATACCACAAGCCAGATGGTTTTCACTGCAGGCTTACCTTTCTGTGGTCCCAATGTTGTGGACAGCGTTTTCTGTGACCTTCCCCTGGTCATCAAGCTTGCCTGCACTGATACCTATATCCTAGAGCTCTTGGTGATTGCAAACAGTGGATTCCTCTCCCTGATCTGCTTCATTTTCTTGCTCATATCCTATATTGTCATGCTGGTTACCATCTGGCAGCAGTCCTCCAGGGCATCCTCCAAGGCAGTGTCCACACTATCTGCTCATATCACTGTGGTCACACTCTTCTTTGGTCCCACTATCTTCATCTATGCTTTCCCATTCAGTAGTTACTCTGTAGATAAGTTTCTTTCTGTGTTTTACTCTATAATCACCCCCCTCCTTAATCCAATTATTTATACTCTGAGGAATCAGGAAATGAAAGCAGCCATTAAGAGACTCAGCAGCCAGCATCTTGGTTCCTGGCTCACTTCCTAAGTGAAGTCTGATTCTTTTTTGTGTCCTCTGCTATTTGGGGCTTTTGAGTCTTAAATATATTTATTGGAATAATTAAAATAAAAATATAATACCATCTATTTTATTCCCTTAAAATTCACACAATTATTAAGTTCACTTTTATTAAAAATCTAGTGGAAAATTTCATAGCACAGACTTAATATAAAATAAGTGTGCATTCATTACTTCCTTGCCTTAGAATTCAGAGAAATAGGGGTGCCTGGGTGGCTCAGATGTATGGGCATCTACCTTTGGCTCACGTTATAATCCTAGGGTCCTGGGATTGAGCCTCACAATCGGCTCCCTGCTTAGTGGGGAGTCTGCTTCTCCCTCTCCTGCTGCTGCTCCCGTACATCTCTCCACCACTTGTGTTCTCTCTCTCTCAAATGAATAAATAAAATCTTAAGAAAAGAAGAATTCAGAGAAACAACCCTGATGAATGTTTAAAATACATAAGCATATGTCTTTTTAATTTTTTTTAAAGTTTTAATGTCCGTATGTAAAAATACATAACTTTAGTAAGACAACATACTATATGGTGTTTAGTATCAATTTTCTTTCCTGAAGTTATATTAAGTAACATAATAGGTGTTCAAATATCTGTCAATATTTGTCAACCATATCAGTCTTCACAGAGGGGTTGTGATTTGATTGAGGATAAGAATACTTTCTCACTATATAGCCTTGATATGCTAATTATCTTTAATAAAATATAAAAAACATGCCTAAAAACAATTATTTCCTACATATCTTTGAGTACTCAAATAGTTTTCTAAGAATTAATATCAACTGAAATATTTAAGATTAAAACCATGAACTTCGTAGAGCTTGCTCTACCAGGATCACATGAACACTCAATGCTTTTTCAGCTGAATTTCATCATTCATGAAACATTAAAAAAATATTTACTAGGTAACAATCGCTGCCCAAAGAAACACAGATACATAGTTATAGATACAGACCTGATCCCTGTTCCAGAGAAGTAACCAAGGGGAGACATCTATGTTAGGTGTGGTGGTCTCAGAAGACCATTTTAAGGGGAGACATTTATACGAACACATTAAGAAAGCTCTAGAATTAGACATTTAAGCAGGGGAAAGAGCATTCCAGGCAAATGGCCAGTGTACCTAGACAGAGTTAAGTGAGAACGATTTTGTGTGAGTATTAAAGAGAGACCTTGATGAAGGAGATTGATGAATAAAAGAGAGAAGATCTATGCTGAGATTTTATAGAAAAGAAAAGGCCAGGGTTTTCAGGCTAGTGGATTCATTTTTATTATCAATATAAACCCATTAATGTGTTTTGATAAAGGGAAAGATGGGATCCCATATATATTACAGTTTGGTATATCTCTGTCCTCTTAAGTAGAGAATATAATACAGCAAAAGTAAAAGCAGAGGGAATTGTTAATGGGCTATTTCAGATAGCAAGCCTGAATTTATTTAATAATATAATAATATTTAATGAAAAACTATTTAAATAATAATAATACATGAATTTATGAAAACTGTAAAGATTTCCAAAGGCAAATAGAAAACCTTAAATTATTTGAACATCTTGGGAACCATCTTTTTTTATGTTTTTAAAAAATGTTTTAAATGTCTCACTTTTTAAAAATATTTTAATATTTTTTGTTTTCTGATTATGAAATTTTTAATTTGAGTATAGTTTAAATACATATTACATTAGTTTCAGGTGTACAACATTGTGATTTGACAAATTTATACATTATACTCAGCTCACCAGAAGTGTAGCTCCATCTGTCACCATATATTATTATAATTTTACTGAGTATATTCCTTATGCTGTGGGTCTTATTCCCATGACTTGTTCTTTCCCTCACTATAAGCCTGTACCTCCCACTTATCTTTACCTATTTTGCCCATTGGCAACCATTAGTTCTCTTTATTTATATGTCTAATTCTGCTTTTTGTTTATTTTTAAAATTCATTTGTTTTGTTTTTGGATGCCACATATGAGTGAAATTTTATGCTATTTGTCTCTCTCTGACTCATTTCACTTAACACCCTCAAAGTCCATCCATTCTGCTGCAAATGGCAAGACTTCATTCTCTTTTATGGCTGAGTAATATACCATTCTGTATATGTACCATATCTTCCTTATCCATTCATCTAGTGATGAATACTTTGGTTGCTTCCATATCTTGGTTTGGGTAGTTGAGTCAGAACACCAATATTGTTCTAATATTATCTTTCTGATTTCTATATTAAAGAATCTTCTTCTTGCAAACATCTCCTCAAATGCCTCACTAAACCATGGCATATATTTCCTCACCATAAATATTTTTTTAAAGATTTTTTTTTTAACAGAGAGAGCAGGAGTGGGGGGAATGGGTAGTGGGAGAGGGAAAAGCAGACTCCCTGATGAGTGGGGAGCCCAGTGTGGGGCTTGATCCTAGGACCCTGGGATCATGACCTGATTTGAAGACAGATGCTTCCCCCCACTTCTATCTTGTGTTTAGTGGTAAGCCCTATCTGGGGCTTACACAGTCTTGATTTGCTAGGGGAAAAAAAAAAAAAATTTAAACTTTTTTCTTTCTTTCTATCTTTCTTTCTTTCTTTTAGTGTTCCAAGATTCACTGTTAACGTATAACACTCAGTGCTCCATGCAATACATGCCCTCCTTAATACCCTCCACCAGGCTCACCCATCTCCCCACCCACCTCCCCTCTGAAACCCTGTTTGTTTCTCCATGTCCACTGTCTCTCACGGTTCGTCTCCCCCTCCGATTTCTCCTCCTTCACTTTTCCTTTCTTTCTCCTAATATCCTCTGTGTTATTCCTTATATTCCACAAGTAAGTGAAACCATATGATAATTGACCTTATCTGCTTCACTTATGCTTAACTGACTGAGCCACCCCATCCATAAATATATTTTTTAAAGATTTTACTTATTTATTTGACAGACAGAGATCACAAGTAGGCAGAGAGGCAGGCAGAGAGAGAGAGAGAGGAAGCAGGCTCCCTGCTGAGCAGAGAGCCCGATGTGGGACTCGATCCCAGGACCCTGAGATCATGACCTGAGCCGAAGGCAGCGGCTTAACCCACTGAGCCACCCAGGTGCCCTATCCATAAATATTTTTAAAAGGTTTATTTGTCATGGAAATTCTAATTGTTAGTGGCTGTATAAGGAACTAGGTCTTAAAAACAAAATTCTGAGGTTCAATTAAAATGTTTGAGAAATCTATTAACAATGTCTGTTATGGGCTTTGGAAATGAATGTGGCACCACATGTATCGTATATTTACTACTCTCACTTTCTTGTAACCTTTTCAAGAGGATTTTAATTGGAGCAACATGGAAAAGTTATATATAAGAATAAATACAGAAAAATTTCTGTAGCATATGAACTCATCTGCAATCATATATTGTTATGCTGTTAGCCTTTAGAATTTTATTTGCTTAATTGCATTGTTTTATAAAGGTTTGCTACAGATCTTTCCTTATACTTTTGAGTCATCATGAAGTTATATATAATTAAAAAGGGCTAGCAAAATTCTCTATCTCCAGAATGGTTGGTTGTAAAAATTCATTAAGGAATTATGCATTGATTACCATTACTCATTTACTGATTACCATGGTGAAAGAATCCCCTGCTTGCTCGCTCAAGCTCTCTCCTCTCTTTCTCTCCCTTTACATGGTAAAAGGAGATTTGTCTCTGTTAAGAACTGGTTTCTACCATGAATTTCCTTATATGCCTTGTTCAGTTCACTATTTTAATTTCACAGAATAAATGCATTCAATTACCAAATTAATAATAAATATTCAGACTGATGTAATCAGATTGATAGAATTATAGTTTCCTCAAGTCTTTATTTTATAATAGATCCATTTTCTATAAATGTGCTCATCCTGATCCAACCAAAACACGAGTTAGTGCAAAGCATTTATTAGAGAAAGTTCATATGACTGATATACTTGGTGAATTCACAATCCATTTAAATAATGAGAGAGTAAGTCCTTGTTCTGAACTCTAGGGAATACTAAGCATGTTTATTTTAATAATTCCCCTTTGAGGGTTGATCACCAGTCAGCACCTTAATGTATATGACTCTTGTCTTTTTTTTTTTTTTTTTAACCTGCAAATGATTGCCATATATCATCATGGGGGTAAAAAAGATAAACAATATATATATATAGGATCTCACAGTGAGTGCATGTCTTTGAAGAGACCACTCCTCAGGTATAACTGGTAAGTTTAAATATCAGTATTAATAACAAACTGCAATTTTACACTTTAATAAAAGAAATGTCAAGTTGTCATAATAAATGATTTCACCTATTGTGACAGAATTAAATCCATCTATATCCTGGATATATTTTATGAAGGAGCTTATAAATTTTCAAACAAAGGCTAAATTAATAAATATAATTCTTTGCTTTTAATTTTCCAATTTTACAAATTGAACTAAAAAATTATTTTTATAATTCTCAAGATTTTCCTCCTGTTAGTATTTTGAAATTAAGGACTGCATAGTTTCAAAGCTATGCATAACTAGTATGTAGACTCAATTACTGAATGAAATATATACCAATGATGATAGTAAGTCTTTATAATGAAGACAACTAGGTAATCATATCATTTATATTTCATACAGAAAAATGTTTTCATTAGCATTATCTTCTTTGGGGCGTCTGGGTGGCTCAGTGGGTTAAGCCTCTGTCTTTGGCTCAGGTCAAGATCTCAGGGTCCTGGGCTCTAGCCCTGCACCAGGCTCTCTGCTCAGCAGGGAGCCCGCTTCCCTCTCTCTGCCTACTTGTGATTTCTCTATCAAATAAATAAATAAAATCTTTAAAAAAATATTTTCTTTACCAAGTCTTCCATAGTAAAATACTTCTGTGGTTCTTGCTGATTTGAGTATCCTTACAATATCAAAAAATGAAATAATGCTAAAGATAGAATTATTTGAATACATATACATAGGACCTATATATATTCAATGAAATATACAGATATATCCTGTATATGTTACCTTGGGGCCTCATAACAATCTGTGAGGTAGTAGTGTAGGTATCATTTCATTTTTATGGAAAAATAAATCACTATTCAAAAGTTAAGAGTATATTTCTGTAGTAAATGCTGAGCCCAGGACTAGAATTTAACTCTTCATTCTTGACTCAGTTTTTTCTTTTTTAATTCTGTTCGTTAAGCTAAACAGTAACATCTGAATATTTCATGAAATATCTAAGCAAAAAAAAAAAAAAAAAGGAAATTCAGAGTAGATTTTCCACATTCTGTTTGGTGTTCCAGGACTGGAACATAGTACAAGTATGTGCTTTTATGACTATATAAGTCTAGATCTGAGTGTTTTGGTATACATCACTAATAGGTTTTTTTAAAGGAAGAAAAGAAAGGGAGGGAGGAAAGTTGGGAATAAAATACCTAAATCACAATGAAAATTAGATAATAGTGAGCCAACAGTATCAGGTCAATTTGGAAACACATACAGAGTACAAGTGTCAAGAATGTATGAGCCAAGGTAAGAGTCCAGTCAGTCTGCACACAAGTATGATACTGTGTCAGAGATACAAAGTACCTTTGTACTAGGTACAAAGATGATAAGAATTTAGGAGCCAAGGAAACAAAACTACTATTTGGCAAACTGTTGGTTGTTCAGAGACCATATACATATAGAATGTAAAGGGACAAGAAAGAAAACTCCGGTCAAAAACCCAGCAACAATAGATTCAGGAAAACAGGCAAAAAGGCTCAACAGTGGAGGTTGCAAGTTTTGTCCAGAAATCAAAGTATTAGATACACAGCGCTGTTCAGAAGAATGAGGAAGAAGAGGAGGGCAACATGATGAGGACAAAAGGGATGAGGGGAGGAAGAAGAAAAAATAAAAGAAATAAAAAGAAGGAAGAAAGAATAAAAGAAGGAAGGAAAGGTGTGAGGAAGGAAAGAAGGGAGGGGGAGGGAAAGAAGTAAAGAAAGAAACATGGATGCTGAGAGACATTGTGGTCTTGTCCAGAAACTTCCTAGGAAGGTTGATTTATTATAATTTGGGGACAATAAGAAATAAGTGAAATCATTGGTATACCTCTTTAAGATAAAAGAGAGGGGAGGGATGCCTGGGTGGCTCAGTTGTTTCAGTGTCTGCCTTCAGCTCAGCTCATAATCCCAAGGTCCTGGGATCAAGTCTCGCATGAGGCTCCTTATTGAGTGGGGAGCTCCCTTCTCTCTCACTGCCTGCCACTGCCCCTGCTTATACTTGCTCTCTCTCTCTCCCCGACTAATAAAAATAAAAAAAAATATTTAAAAAACAAAGAGAGAGAGAAGGGTGATAATACAGCATAGCTGATGCAGAAATTACCTGAAAGCAATTTGCCAAAAAGTATATCAACTTCCATGCATCTGAGCATTTTAAATTAGGGAGGGGGAAGGAGGCAAAAGATTGAATCACTTGACTAATGATCATTTGGCTCTTTTACTCATTGGCCTATTGAACTCATGGTTCATACATTCATAAACTCATGACAGAAACAACAAATTACTGTGGAGATGCACTCTATGACTATAAACTCTGTTTACAAATTTTTAGAATTAATTTCTTATCTTTTTCCTTTCTGGCTGAAAATAAATTTGATCATGTGAATGCTGCTTGAATTAATGAATTAAATGTATTTTTCAGAAATGTTCATCTTTTCTCTTTCTATAGGAATCAAATACTTTCTATATGTCTATATCTTCAAAATTCTCACAGTTTAAATTATCACTTTTTTCAGTACTCTACATTTTAATGACTTTCTGACAACCCCTACATAGACTAGATGGATACAATGAATAGCTCAATATCTGAGTTTGTTTTGTTAGGACTCACCAATACTTGGGAACTTGAGATTTTCTTTTTTTTCATATTTTTGTTGGCCTATGCAGCGATTGTGGCAGGAAACCTTCTCATCGTCATCACCGTAACCTTTGACTCACTTCTGTACTCGACACCAATGTACTTCCTCCTTGGAAATCTCTCCTTCCTGGATATGTGTATTTCCACAATCACAACCCCTAAGATGGTCACAGATTTCCTCAGGGAGAATAAAACTATTTCTTTGTGGGGCTGTATGGCTCAGATGTTCTTTCTCCATTTCTTAGGTGGCAGTGAGATGACTCTTCTCATAGTCATGGCTGTTGATCGATACATTGCAATATGCAAACCTCTTCACTACACATCCATCATGAATCGCCGGGTCCTCATGGGCTCTGTGCTGCTCTCATGGGCTGTTGGTTTTGTGCATACGATGAGCCAGATGGTTTTTACTATCACCTTGCCCTTCTGTGGACCCAATATAGTGGACAATATTTTTTGTGACCTTCCTCTAGTTCTAAAACTTGCCTGCACTGAGACCTATATTCTGGAGTTACTGGTAATTGCTGACAGTGGACTATTGTCTTTTATCTGCTTCATACTCCTGCTCATTTCCTACACTGTCATTCTGGTAACTGTCCGACGTCGATCCTCTGGTGGACTCTCCAAGGCACTGTCCACACTGTCTGCTCACATTACTGTGGTCACTCTATTCTTTGGGCCATGTATCTTCATTTATGCTTGGCCATTCAGTAGCTTTTCAGTGGATAAATTTCTTTCTGTGTTTTACTCGGTTATCACACCCTTACTGAACCCCATTATTTATACTCTGAGAAACCAGGAAATGAAAGCAGCTATGAATAGATTGAGGACCCAACACATCAGATCCAGACAGACCTTCTAGGCAATAAGCACAATGATGAAGATTTCAGTGCAAAATCCATGTACATCTCAGAATAAGCTGATATTAATTCATTCTGTTTGTAGCTTTTAAACATATTCATAATATACATTGAAATTATCAAATATTCCTTCATTATATTTCTAAAACATGTTTGGTTTTATTAGAAGAATGATTATTTTAGTCAAAATTCAATTCAGTTAGGGTTAATACTTTTTAATGTAATAAAGAATTAAATAGAAAAAAAACTGACTCACTAACTATAGTTGGAAACCAAGAAATACCCAAGACTAAATTTCACTAAATAAAAAAGAATCAAAAAGAATTAAAAAAAAATTACTTATCTATTTTTAATTCAGAATTAATGGACTTTCAACTAAATTCTCTAGTTGACTAAGTGTGTGTAAAATTATATGAACTCTTATAAACTCCTAAACACACACACATAAACTCACAGTTTTGTGGATCCTAGGATGCATAAGAATTATTTTTTAATAAGGTAAAACAGATTAGTTTCTATTAGTATATAGATCTAAGTGTCATTTACTCACAAGAAACACATACTGATAGATATATTACACAGCTCATTTTACCTTGTTCCTTCTTTCATGTTCGTATACATATTTGTTCTCCTGTATCTCATTTTTCCCTTTTCCATGGACAAGGGAAAATGAAGAAGCCCCTGTATATTCCAGGCAATCACATCACAACAAACCAGGAAGTAGTCAAGCTGCCTACCTTTTATAAAGTGCATTAAATTAAAATGTTTCATCTATGGTTCATGGGTATAAAAATAAAAAGACATTGTATGGCCTCTTTGATATCAAATTCAAATGTCCTGCTCTCTCCCAAATGCTCAGGAACCTTTCTATAGGCTTTTATCCAATACTTTTTCATCATTGCCTCTTAGATCATATGTGTAATATAATAATTATAGACTAAAGGGTGCTTTAAAGATGTATTCTTAGATACATGTGCAAGCTATATTTTAGACTAAAATTTTATTTTATAAAACACATTGAAGAGAATAGGAACTGGGTCCCTAAGGATCAATGGGCATATATATTTGTATCTATTTCTTATGAATTAATTCAATCATAGAATTAACTGTAGACATTGATATAACATGTAGCTTTATCAAATGTCTAACATTTTGCCACATTTATTTCAGATTCTTTTACTACAAAAATGGATTATTAGCAATAATAAAGACTCCAAAGCAACCATCTATACCTAGTTATTTTATTGCAGCAAAGATCATCACTATCATCTACTCCAGTATCATTCCTTTGTATGATTTTTTTTAAAGATTTTATTTATTTATTTGACAGAGACCACAAGTAGGCAGAGAGGCAGGCAGAGAGACAGGAGGGGAAGCAGGCTCCCTGCTGAGCAGAGAGCCTGATGTGCGGCTTGATCCCAGGACCTTGGGATCGTGACCTGAGCCAAAGGCAGAGAGGCTTTAACCCACTGAACCACCCAGGTGCCCCCCTTCATATGTTTTATTTTTTTTTAAGATTTTATTTATTTGACAGACAGAGATCACAAGTAGGCAGAGAGGCAGGCAGAGAGAGAGAGAGGAGGAAGCAGGCTCTCCACCGAGCAGACAGCCCGATGTGGGGCTCGATCCCACGACCCTGGGATCATGACCCGAGCTGAAGGCAGAGGCTTTAACCCACTGAGCCACCCAGGTGTCCCCCCTTCATATGTTTTTAAAACTTATTTTCCGGGCACCTGGGTGGCTCAGTGGGTTAAGCCTCTGCCTTTGGCTCAGGTCTTTGATCTCAGGGTCCTGGGATCGAGTCCTGCATCGGGCTTTCTGCTTGGCGGGAAGCCTGCTTCCTCCACACTCTCTCTGCCTGCCTCTCTGCCTACTTGTGATCTCTCTCTGTCAAATAAATAAATTTTTTAAAAAATTATTTTCCTCATTTTTCATATAGTGTATATAAAAATATTTTGTGTGTTTTTAACTTGATATAAATGGAATCTATATAAATGTCATTATTCTAAAATTTATTTTTTTACTCAGTTTAATGTTTTAATGACTTATCTGTATAAAACTGTACTTCTCTGATTCATTTTTTATTGTGGTTAAAACCATGTAACATTTTAAACATTTTTAAGTGTACAGTAGTGTTTACTATGTGCACGTTTTTGTGCAAAAGATTTCTAGAATTTTTCATCTTGCAAAACTAATACTCTACCCTCATTCACAAAAAACTTCCCCTTCCACCTCTTGTTAGCTCCTGGCAATCACCATTCTACCTTCTTCATCTTAAGGGTTTGACTACTTTAGGTTTATATAACTGAATCGTGCAGCATTTGTCATTTTATGACTGGCTTATTTCACTTAGTATAATGCCTTCAAATTTTAACCATATGATAACATGTAATAGGATTTTTTTTTAAGGCTGAATACTAGTCCATCATAGGTATATGCCACACTTTCTTTATCCATTCATCCACTGATGGACATTTAGATTGCTTGCTCCTGTTAGCTGTTGTGAATAATGCCACAACAAACATAAATGTGTATCTCTTCAAGAACCTGTTCTCAATTCTTTCATTTTTTTTGAAGATTTTATTTATTTATTTGACACAAAGAGAGATCACAAGTAGGCAGAGAAGCAAGCAGAGGGAGAGGGGGAAGCAGGCTCCTGGCGGAGCAGGGAGCCCGATGTGGGGCTTGATCCCAGGACCCTGAGACCATGACCTGAGCCAAAGGCACACACTTAACCAACTGAGCCACGAGGCACCCCTTCTCACCCAATTCTTTTAGATATATACCCAGAGGCTAGATTGCTGTATCATATGGCAATTCTGTTTTTAATTTTTTGGGGGAACCTCCAGAGTTTTCCAGAGCAGCTCCACTATTTGCATTCCTACTAACAGTGCCAAAGTTTCCAATTCCTCTTCATCTCCATATTCCTACCAGCACTTGTCATTTTCTGGATTCTTTTTGTTTTTGTTTTCAAAGTGACCACCCTAACAGATGTGGTTTTGGTTTGTCTTTCCCTGACAATGAGTGATGTTAGGCATTTTTTTTATATGCTTGTGGGCTATTTGTGTATTTTTTTAAGATAAATGTCCATTCAAGTCCTTTGCTCATTAAACTATTGGTTTTTGTTGTTAAATTGTAGTTCTTTATAAGATTCTGGATATTAACTCTTCTTATTATAATTTATTTGAATATAATTGACACACAGTGTTACATTAGTTTCAGGTGTACAAGATAGTGATTCAACAAGTCTATACATTATGCCATGCTGGCCACAAGTATAGCTGGCATCAGTTACCGTACAGCACTATCACAATACATTGACTAAATTCCCTATGCTCTACCTTTCATCCTTGTGACTTATTCATTCCATAACTGAAGGCCTGAGCCTCCCACTCCCCTTCACCCATTTTGCCCAACCCTCTAATACCCCTCCTTCTGGCAAATGTTCCTTTGATTTCTGTATTTATAGGTCTGATTCTGCTTTTTGTTTTTTTATTCATTTACTTTTCAATATTAACTGTTCATCAGATGTATGATTTGTAAACACTCTTTATTCTATAGCTTGCCTTTTCACTATATGTATTATATGAACTGAAAATACCTTCACTCATAGATTATATTAACACTTTTTGCTGTTTATAAATACACAAATTTAAAATAGTTACATTTAATTACTTTTCCTTTTGGGTTTCTGATTTTGTCTCTTATGTAATACATTTTTACAACTAATTGCCCCAAATATTCTGTCTTCTCTTTTTTATAATTTTAAACTTTTTCTTTTATCACATTTAGTTATTTTGTATTGGTATCTAATAGTAACCTAATTTATTTTTATATGGATATAAACAGACATCCAAATACCATCTACTGAAAAGCTTTTCCCTGCTGATTGAAATGTCATTTTTGCCAGATATCAATAATCCATTGTAAGCTTGGGTCTGTTTGTGTCTCTGTCAATACTTTAATTGGTCATTTTGTTTGTCAGTGACAACACTACACTATCTTAAACAGAGTTGTTATTTGTCATGGTGAATCTGCACTCTCAAATGCTCTACTTTATATCCTAGTTCTTGTTGATCAAATCTACAGATGATTTCAGGATAAATCGTCAAATTCTTCAAAAACAATTCTGAAGAGCAATTAAGATCAGAATTTATAGATTAATTTATAAGTAAAAAACTTTATGATTTTGATTATTCTAATTCATCAGTGTAGCATATCTTTTTATTTTGTTACATTTTATTTTATAATATTTAGTGATTTTTGGTAGGTTGTATTGCTTTTGACTGAAACCACCAGTACAATGCTGAAATGAAAACATTTTTCCCCTGAATTTATAGTGTTTATATCTAAAATAATATCATTTAAAATAAAGATGTTTATTTTATTAATTTCTAATCTTTTTTATTTTTTTTTAAGATTTGATTTATTTATTTGACAGGCATAGATCACAAGTAGGCAGAGAAGCAGGCAGAGAGAGAGGAGGAAGCAGGTTCCCTGCTGAGCAGAGAGCCCAATGCAGGGCTCTATCCCAGGACCCTGGGATCATAACCTGAAATGAAGGCAGAGGCTTTAACCCACTGAGTCACCCAGGCACCCCTAGCTTATTTTTAAAAGTTGAGTATAAATTCCTCCACCTATCACTATCGTTTCTACACTGAAGCCTGCTCACTTTTCAGGGAAAGCTTCAACATCATCTTCTGAGAGAAGGCTTCCCTAACCCTCCAAACTTGACTGGGACTCTCTGTCGTAGGATTCCAAAGCAGCCTAGCTTGCTATTTCATAGTGGTCATCAGACCATATACTATTTAATCAAATGTTTGCATCTATCTCTATTTCCCATAGGACATAAAGAAAGATCATCATAAAGTCAAGGACCATGTCTATCTCATTCACTGGAATATCCCTAATGGGTGTCTTCCATGAAGTAGTTACTTAATAACACTGCTTGACTAAGCAACTGATTAGATTGCAGGAATCATTAACATACCTTGTCTGATACATAAGCTAATTCTCTGTAATTTTTAAGAGAAATTATTAGCCAAAAATTTGAGACAGGACTTAATTAATTAATTGCTTCTTTAGATCATGCAGGCAAGAAAAGATTTAGAACACCAGACAACATATCAGTCATTTTTCTCCTAACTTTTTTTTTGTAACCGTTTTATAGCATAGAGATAAAACAATGCTTCAGTTTATTGAACACTAGAGTCTATTTATTTTCATGTCATTCATTTATTTTCATGTCTTCTTCCTAAATTAGTTATTGACTGCAATTCTTTCATTCTAAATGTATTTTTCTCCCTTTAAACTGTTATTTTATGAAATTTAGTGCTTTAATTTACAAAAATGCTATTCTATTCTTCTCCTCTGAATAAATTCATATTATTTTATACAAAGTGAGCCCATTACTTCAAAGCATTGCTATTATTCAATAGTACAAATAAACTCACTTTACAACCTACTCACCAAAAGACAGATGGCTAAACTGCTTATAATTTCTTATTACCATAAATGTTTTCATGATTACTATTTGTCCAACAGCTCTATGCAGGGATAAGAATTTCCCTAAGATAAACACCCAGGGGAAAAACACACACACACACACACACACACACACACACACAAAAAAAAAAAAAAAAAAAAAAACAACTCCTTGTGGAGGCCACAGCATAGTTGGAGTCGAGGACCAAACCAGGCTCTGACTTGTGTCTTCTTCAAAGTCCGGACACCTTGACAAGGTTAAGGACGGGAAAGTTGAGTGCACCGAGAAAGAGTCTGTGCTATGTGTCATGGGCTTGCCTACGTGACTTCCCACACACTCTCCCTGCAGTAGGGAACAATGTGGCCAGAGTCCTGAGTTCTTAGTTAGTCCTTGCTGTTCTGTAATTCCCATGATCCACTCCCTGGTTGATTGTCTTGCTAATGGCTTTAGCTGAAACTACCTGGCATCACAAGGTTTGCCTGTAGTGAGTGTAAACTTGTTATAGAAACTTGCGGTCATCTGACTAGGTACTGATGTAATGCATCTCTGTTCTGGTCTGCCTTATAAATGGTGGTAAGATTGGCACTGTTGGACATCATCCTCAGTGTCCCTCCTGCCCCCATCTCTTTGTCTCTTAATTTCTTTTCACCATCCTCTTAGCCCTCATGGTTTCCGTGGTCGATTCATTGCGCTGGCCGCAACAGATAATAAAGCATTTACCTATGCAATTTCACTAAATGCAGTAATGATAGCTTTCCAGAATGACTCTAATTCCAACTACAGAGTCCCTATTGTGCATGTCTCCACCACAAAATTTAACATAATTTGCCTTTCTAAACTTTTGTTTCAACATAAAATAAAATCTTGTTGCTTTAATTTGCCATTTTTTCTGATTATGAGTGAATTTGGCATCCCTCACCCTTACTAGCTATTCAAGCTTTTCTATGAACTACTTTTTAAGATTTGGCCCACTTTTCTGTGCTTTTCTTGGTGATTTACATGCTGTACTTCTGTTCAGTATAGTAGCTAATAACATACGTGTCTGTTTAAATGCTAACTTGAATGAACTTAAATAAATAAAATTAAAATTGAAGACTCACTCAGATTCAGGTGTTTAATAGGTGTATGTATATAGTGGAAACTATATGGGATAAGACATGGTTTTCTGGTTATATAAGACATCAAAATGGTTATAAACCATTTTCATCTAACCATTTTCATCATCATAGAAAATTCTAGTGGGCAGCAGTCATCTAGATATTAATCCTTGTCAACTTAATATATTGCAAATATTTCTTTTCTTTTTTTTCAATTTTTATTTATTTGACAGACAGAAATCATAAGTAGGCAGAGAGGCAGGCAGAGGCGGGGGGAATCAGGCTCCCTGCTGAGCAGGGACCCCCCCCACCACACACACACACATACACACACAGGGCTCGATCCCAGGACCCTGGGATCATAACCTGAGCTGAAGGCAGAGGCTTTTAACCCACTGAGCCACCCAGGCACCCCACAAATATTTCTTTTGAATTTTTTATTACTTCTGTCTTTAGTTTCCATGACTGAACAAAAATTGTGTTCTGAAAGTTATTAAAGATTTGACTTTTTGTTCATTTTAAAATATCAGATTATAAAATATTCTTCTTCAACCATATGCTGCACAGATATTCCTCAATATATTGTCACATTTTTCACATTTTGTGTTTAAATATTTCTGGAGCCCACCTTTGTATATTTGGAAGGTAGGGACCCAACTTTATTCTTCTTCTCTTAGTTAACAACTAGTCTCAGCAGAAGCTACAAATTAATCTGTCCTTTCACCACATTTCTGCTTGATTATCACATAAGTGTGTGTGTATATACATGTATAAAAATTTATATTTGTATATCATATGCATGCTCACATATAATCTCATATATACATATACTTACATGTGTGTATATTAGAACATAAATGTATGCGTATACACATACATGATCTGAGTTTTCTACTCAGTTCCATTTATTCATCTTTTATTTTACCATTATTTTATTATTTTTCATGCTATGACTTCATACATGGCTTAATATCTACTTGATGTGTTCACCTGTTTTGTTACTCAAAGTTCACTTAGCAAAATATTCACCTTTACTTATGCATGTTTTATTGTCAGTTTTTTTTTAAAAACAAGTTTTTTTTTTTTTTGTTTGTTTTTTTGTTTTGTTTTTTAAAGATTTTATTTATTTATTTGACAGAGAGATCACAAGTAGGCAGAGAGGCAGGCAGAGAGAGAGGAGGAAGCAGGCTCTCTGCTCAGCAGGGAGCCCGATGTGGGACTTGATCCCAGGACCCTGAGATCATGACCTGAGCTGAAGGCAGCGGCTTAACCCACTGAGCCACCCAGGCGCCCCTAAACAGCCAAGTTTTTAATAAAATATATACATTTAGGAAAACTTAGATGTCTTTGCTATGTTATATGATTTCATTCATGAGCATGATAGGTACTTCCATTTAATCAAATTATAATTCACATCTTGTAAGACAGGTTTTTAATCTTCTCCATAATATCATTATTTTCAACTTGCAAATATCACTTTGTTTCATTTTCTTGTCATAGTTAAACTTGTTTCTGCTATAATATCAATATTTAATATTTAATATAATATTAGTATTTTATATTAATATTAATATCTAATATTAATGTTTAATTATCTTTATATGTATATATAAAGATAATATAGGTATGCAAAAGAATAAATATACTCGTGTAAATATGTGTATATATAAGGTATATAGATATGTACATATGTTAAATTATATGTGTGTATGTAGATATAATTACATATGCATACATATTCATATGTATACAATACATAGGTAATATGTGTATATATTATATATTACATAATATATGTATATATTACATATATCTTATATATGTAAATTATATGTATATAATTTTATTTCTGAACTTTATGTTATAGACATAATGCTCTTCCACCTCAGTGTGTATTTCCTAAAACAATGTAATTTTTAAACTTGGAAATCAATAAGACATAGATATCTAATCCATCGACCTTATTTAATTATATGCCAATTTTGTGAATAATATCCTTTTAGAAAGCAAAGTCTCTGGTCCAAGACCAATCCAGAATCACAGTTGTATTTCATTATCATGACTCTTTTTTAAATTAAATCTTCAATAATTCCTCAATCTTTCTTTAATTCTCTGCCACTCAATGCTTATAGGTAACCAATTTCATTGTTCAGTAATTCATTTCCTGTGTTTCATTTTACAAAAATGCCCAGATATGTGGATACCTCCTCTTATTTTCCTTTTTACTTGCTTCCTGTGGACATTATTATGGTTTTTTCATTTTAACACTGTATCCTGGAAATATCAGGTCATATGACTGCCATATATAGTCATAAAGGTCTTCCCAATTCTTCATCACAGCTGTGTGTCTCAAATGTTCTAATAAATATATGAAAAAAGTAGAAAAGGAACACAATCCAAATGCTTTCTGGAAGCTTGTCATACAACTAGCAAGGATTTATCTGCCTGGGACTAAAGTATTCATGTCAGATCAGTACTACTACTTGCTTCACCAGGAGAGTCTCATAAATTTTATTCTAGCTTCTCAGGTCATTCACTTTCTTCTCATATCTGTATCACCACTGAGTTGGACCTCAAATTAAGAGTCTATATCATATAATAGCTGGCTACCAACATGTAAAGAATGTCATTTTGTTTTCATAATTATAACAACATTTTATATGAATTCCTCATTCTCTGCTGATGAGGTTTGATTCTGTAATTGATTCAAAGTTCAGACACTGAAAAACTACTTTCCACTTCCCTCATCCCCTTGTAGGATGCTTAGACAAAGAGGGATTGAACCACATTTAAATTCTATGGAATTAGTATGATTACAGCTTCCCTGGGGTAAGGAGGTAACATATTTCTGCTTTTATACTTGAGGTCATTGCAAGTGATTTATATGTAGAGACAGATGTTTATGTTTTGTGGTTTCTGAAAAAGCTTTTAACATCTTCACACTCTGGTAATTCAGAGTAACAGTTCCTTGCCAATAAAGAATTTTTTTTTTAAGACAAATTTTCAAACCATACTCACTGCCAAGATGCAGATAGAGGGTCTACATTCTCCATCTGTGGGAGAAATTCATTTGAAAATGAGTCATTTAAATAATAAGGCTCCAAATAGTCATTTTGCTGGTACCAGTAACAACAAAATCCACTTAATCGGATTATTTTAAAACCCTCAATTTAAAACAATTACTGGTCTCACAGCCACCTGAAGAAATCAGAAGAAAACAAGTCACCAGCACTAAAAATCTCTCTAATCACACTGGTAGGTCTCACCTAATCTAGCCTATTAAAACTATCATTTATTTTAAAAGATGAAATCATTATAAAACTTTCTTTGTGAAGCATTATTCCCTCAACAGAAAAAATTCCCAATAAAATTACCTCTTGAGAATTTCTGGAAATTTCTAGCACTTATTGGTGCTACCTAATACTAACACAAACTGTATTAAGAAGTCCCTAGGTTGGAATTTATACATCTTAGTCATCTATTCCTTCTTATTTATGAATTCCAAAGATTCCTGGCCATCTTTCTCACCTGAACACACTGCCTATGGCTGCTTCTGAACTTGTAAGCAAAAGAGATGTTGCAAACATAATAAAGTCAATGCATTTGCCTGTTAAGCTCACACAAAATATAACAAGCTGAGCTTGTTATAATTAGTGAAAGGCACAGTATCAGGTTTGGGGAAATATGTCAGACATTCTGGAAAATGAGCCAGACAGAAAATTTTCTCAGAGTTAAGAAAATTAAGTGAGATGATTTATGTGACGTTCCTAAAAATAGAATCTAGCAAAAGGCAGAACCTCAATAAATGGCTGCATTTATTGTCACTTAAGAAAGAAACATGAGCTTCCATTGTATATCAGTCAACATGGCAGGTGCTAAGATGACAATAAATAAATTTTAAAAATCCATAATCTTGGAAGAATGATAGAAACATATGTAAATAATGAAATCACTAGGTGCAAAGGCAGTACCATGGGGGCACAGAGAAGAGAAACATTAATTCTGACTTAGCTTGTTAGGAAAAGATCCACTGAGAACCTATTATTTGATATAGGTATTAAGGACAAATAGAAAGAGTTAGAAATTCAAGAGGATTCATTTATGTATATGCATTTATTTCCTCTTGATACAGAGTTAAATTTCTTGACATCATCCTTTCTAGAAGGCTTTGCAAAGACAGTGAGGCTGCATCTAAATTAAACTATTAAAACATATAGCCCACTCTCAATAACCCATGTTAATTTAAGAAAACCTAAGCATTTTCCACCCAAACAGATAGCTTTATGTGGGGTTTTCTTTAGGTGTGGTTGCTTCATTTCCACCAGTTCCAATAAAGAAATCACTATATTGCTGATCTTGGACCATTTTTTGAGAGACTGGGAAGAATAAAGAAGAGCCTAGAAAATGTAAGAATATGCGAGACAAGAAATACAGACCTTCCCTAAACTATTCTTAGAACCTGCATAAACACCAGAAACAAGTCACTCGCGATCAGCTTTATTCCAGTGACTTCACCCATAATTACCTCTATTTCTCTAAGCTAGGGCTCTCTTTTTGTGGGATCTGCTCAACAGCTCTGTCCAATTCCTCTCCGCAATGGGAAGAGCAAAAATTCATTACCCGTTTCCTCTTCATTGTATATGAGGCTAAAAGACAAAGGAAAAGATAATGGGGCTATGGAAAGATGGGTTAGGTCAAAGTAAGGAAAAGAAATTGGACCTCACCCTCTATTTAAGGAGTGAAGAAAAGAATGGGAGTCAATAATAGCGCACCATAATGTAGTTGGGTGGGTTTGCACGGAGGCAGAGAGGGAGGAGTTACTGGGAGTGGAGAAGTCCTAGTGAGGAAAGGGACTGAGGAATCCTGAAAGCTGACAAGAGTTAGTTCCTTCTCATGAAACTATTAATTTAGAAATAAAGTGTTAGTGACCACATTTAACCCACTGAGCCACCCAGGCATCCCATAGTGGCCACATTTAAAAAACAAAACACTATAGAACACATAGAAGTATACCTTGGAAATATTGGGTGATCATTCTAGACCACCACAATACAGCAAAACTTGCAATAAAGTGAGTCACATGAATATTTTGGTTTCCCAATGCCTATGACAGCTGTGTTTACAATATACTATTGTCTGTTCAGTGTGCAACCGAATTATATGTAAATAAAATGTATATGCCTTAGGTGAAAAAAAACCTCTTTATTATTAAAAATTGCTAATGATAGGGACACCTGGCTGGCTCAGTGGGTTAACCTTCTGCCTTTGGCTCGGGTCATGATCTCAAGGTCCTCGGATCGAGCCCTGCACTGGGCTCTCAGCTCAGCAGAGAGCCTGTTTCCCCCTCTCTGCCTACTTGTGGTCTCTCTCTGTGTCAAATAAATAAATACTCTTTTAAAAACATTGCTAACTATCATTTGAGCTTTCAGCAAGTTATAATCTTGGTGCTGGTGGGGGGTCTTGCCTTCATATTGATGGCTGCTGACTGATTAGGGTGGTGGTTGCTGAAGGCTGGAGTTGCTGTAGCAATTTCTTAAAATATTACAGTGAAGTTTACCACATTAGTTGATTCTTTCTTCCACAAACAATTTCTCTGCAGCATGCAATACTCTTTGATAGCATTTTAACTACAGCAAAACTTCTTTCAAAATTGAAGTCAATCCTCCCCAACTTTGCTGCTATATCAATTAAGTTTATGTAATATCATAAACCCTTTGTTGTCATTTCCACAGTCTTCATCATATCTTTACCAGGAATAGATTTCATCTCAAGAAACCACTCCTTGCTCATCTGCAAGAAACAAATCTTCATCTGTTAAAGTTTTATCATGAATTTGCAGCAATTTGGTCACATTAACTTCACTCCCAGAGTCCTAGGAACGAGCCCCACATTGGGGCTCTCTGCTTGGTGGGGAGCCTGCTTCCCTTCTCTTTCTCTCTCTCTGCCTGCCTCTCTGCCTACTTGTGATTTCTGTCTGTCAAATAAATAAATAAAATCTTTTAAAAAAAGAATAATTTGAATTTGAAGTATGTTTAATAATAAACCACAATATGCATGTTATTATTTTATAAGGAATTAATGTAATGGCGTTTGGATATTGTCACATCTCTAATAATTCTCATTGATAAAAGTACAATTCAATGGAATTTCTCTAGCTGTGAACTTGAATAGATTTATTCACAATTTCTCTTTAGTCCTCTCTGTACTATATGACATTAATATATGAGTTAAAAAACAGCAGCGATAGAAAGTTATATTCTATCCTTTTAAGGAATCTAATTGTGCTCAAAAGTGGATCCCTAACAACAAAAGAGTATCAATATGTATTTTAGTAGGGTTTTTGCTCTTTTTATGTATCATATGACATAATCACAAAACTGAAATTTAATGATTATAGAAAACCTTGAAATTTAGGAAGATATTCAAAGTAGTGGCAGCAAATGTGGTTACAGAGACAAAGAGCATAGGAAAACAATCCTGTGTATTCACTCAATGGAAACAATAAAACTGGAAAAAGTTTTCAGACAAAAATACCCAAAACAAAATAAAATCTTTAAACTTTTTGAAGTCTCTAGGAAAAACAACAACAACAAAGAACAAAAAACAGAATGCATACAGCAGATTCAGAAATGTTTATTCAAGAATCTTGGTAAGAGCAGGGGGAATCTGACATTTAAGCCAGAGTCTTCTCCTATTTCTCCCAGCTTTCTGCTGTGAAATTCTTTGCTATACAAGTGCTGCATCCCATAAGGAGAGGCAGCTCTCACTGTCCCTCCAAGATCCAGTAGTGGAACAAAAAAATTTTATCCCAATTAGTAAGTACCAAGGCTAGCCTTGATCACTGGTGGCCCCCAACTACCTTGTTGGCTCTCTCTCCATGGTATGGGATCAGCCCAGGGTGAGCACTTAAGACAAGAGGTGCATGGCAGTCCTGCCTGAGGAGGCAACTTTATTCAGAGAGCAGTGCAGAAAAATCTGTGTCCAGGCCCTATTGTTTGACACAGTAAAGGTCACAGCAGAAACATCTTTAATGACCCCACAAAAATAAAACCTATTCTAAAAGAATACTGTGGGGGCACCAGAGTGGCTCAGTGGGTTAAGCCTCTGCCTTCGGCTCAGGTCATAATCTCAGGGTCCTGGAATCAAGCCCCGCATCAGGCTCTCTGCTCAGCAGGGAGCCTGCTTCCCCCTCTCTGCCTGCCTCTCTGCCTAATTGTGATCTCTCTCTCTCTGTCAAATGAATAAAAAAAAATCTTTAAAAAATAAAGGAATACTATGAAAAACTAAATGTCAACAAATTTGATAACTTATATCAAATGGACAAATGCTTAAAAATATACAATAAGAAATAGAAAATCCTGAGGCACCTCAGTGGCTCAGTTAGTTAAAACTCTGACTCTTGATCTCAGGGCCACAAATTCAAAGCCCATGTTCAGCTCCATGCTGCCCAGGGCAGCATGGAGCTGAACTTAAAAAAAAAAATTAAAAGACATAAAAATGAAGATATTGTTAGTATTTTTTTTTTAATTTTCCAAAGGAAAACTCCATGCTCTGATGGCTTCACTGGTGAATTCTGCCAAATTTCTGAAGAAGATGTAAGGCCAGTTCTTCAAAAAGTCTTCCAGCAAATGGATAAGAAGGAAACAGTTCACAACTCATTCTATAAGGGCAATTTTACCCTGATATCAAAGCCAGAAAAGAAGGCACAAAATAAAAATAATTACAGATGAATATTTCTCATTGATGCAGACTGAACTATATACTACAGCACAGAAACACACTTCAAATATAAAGACAAAGATATGTTAAACATGTAATGAAGGAGAAGAACAAAATCAGAGAACTGACACTACTCAACTTCAGGACTTCTATAAAGCCATAGTAATCAAGATAATGCAGAATTGACAAATATCAAAGGAATAAAATAGAAAGTCCAGAAATAGACCCACATAAATTTAGGCAACTTATCTTTGAAAGGAGGAGAGGCAATGCAATGGAGAAAAGATAAGTCTTCACAACAAATGGTCTTGAGCAACTGGACATCTGCAGAACAAAAAACAAACAAACAAACAAATAATCTGCACAGCCTTACACTTTTCACAAAATTTAACTCAAATGGATCACAGACCTATTGTGAAGTGCAAAGTATTAATCCCTTAAAAGATAACATAAGAAAAAATCTAGATGATCTTTAGTGTGGCAATGACCTTTTAGATACAACACCAAAAGCACAATCCATGAAAGAAACAACTGACAAGCTGGACTGCACATAAATTTAGAACATTTTCTCTGCAAAAGACAATGCCAAGAGAATGAGAAGGCAAGTCATGCTGGGAAAAATATTTGCAAAAGACATATTTGATAAAGGACTGTTTTCCAGTATGTTCAAAGATCTCTTTAAACTTAACAATAAGAAAACAACATGATAAAATAATTGACAAAACATCTGATCAAAAACCTCACTAAAGAATATATACAGATGGCAGATAAGCATTTGAAAATATGCTTATCTGCCAACATTATGTATCATCAAGGAACTAACAATGAAAAAACAAGAACCACTATAAATGTATAGGAATTACTAAATCTAAAACACTGATGACATCAAATTCTAGCAAGGATATGGAGCAACATGAACTCTAATCCTAATGGGAATGCAAAATGGTACACCCACTTTGGAAGACAATTTGGCAGTTGCTTGCAAAACTAAATAAACTCTGAACCATTTAATCCAACAACTCTTAATATTCACCCAAATGCATTGGAACAAAAACCTCCATATTGAGGTTCACAGCAATGTTTTTTATAGTTGCCCAAATGTGGAATCAACCAAGATCTCCATCAAAAGGCCAATTAATAGACAGTGGTACAACCAGACAATGAAATACTATTCAGTTCTAAAAGGAAATAAGCTATCTCGCTATAAAAAGACATGGAAGAAATTGAAATGCATATTACCAGGTGAAAAGAGCCAATGTGAAAAGGATACATTTTGTATGATTTCAACTATATGCCATTCTGGAAAAGGCAAAACTATGCAATCTATAAAATTAGTAGTTTCCAAGAGTTAAGAAAAGGGAAAAGTAAATAGGCAGAGCACAGATTATTTCAAGGCAGTGAAATTATTCTGTATGATACTACAATGTTGAATATATGTCATTATAGATTTATGATAACATATATTATGAATAATATGAAAAATAAACCCTAATGTAAACAATGGACTTTGAGTGATAGTCATATGTCAGTGTTGGTTCACTGATTGAAAGGATTATCACTGTGGTATTGAAAGTTGACCATGAGGGAGATTGTGCATGTGAAGGACTCAGGAGATACATGGGAACTCTTTGTACACTCCACTCAATTTTTTCATAAGTCTAAAACCACTCTAAAGAAAAAGGCTACTTTTTAAAAAATTTAAAAAATGAAAGGATAGAAAAATATATACCAAATGAATACAAATCAAAATAAATCCCTAGAGACCATTTTAATATCAAAGTATACTTCAGAACAAAGAATATTACCAGGGATAAGAATTCCATTTCATGAGTGCCTGGGTAACTCAGTCAGTAAAATGCCTGCCTTCAGCTCAGGTTGAGATCTCAGGGTCCTGGGATGGAGGCCGCCCCCACCCCAGACTCTCTGTTCAGCAGGGAGTCTACTTCTCCCTCTCCCTGTCTGCCCTCCCCCCACTCATGCTCTCACATGTACTCTCTCTCATTCTCAAATTAAATAAATCTTTTAAAAAATGTCATTTCATATTGAGAAAGAAATTAATTAATCAGGAAGTGGTAACATTTAATTATTTATGTTCCAGATAACAGAACTTTAATACATATGAAGTAAAAATAGAGTTTCAAGGAGAAATAATTTTTCAAAATATAATCAGCAAATTGGAAGGGAGGTCATAAAGAAGATAGAAACACCAGTTGACCCATGAGGTCGACCTGGACAATGGGAGACTCTTCACTCTCTCCTCTCGCTTCAGAATGTGCATTCCACTTGCCTTTCTTGCTCCCAGAAACTGCTCTGAGATAATGATGGCTTCCATGGTAAATTCTGCCAAAATTTTAAAAAGGAGAAATAAGATCAATTCTCCAAAAATTCTTCCAACATGTGTACTGTCCTTGAGAGTGTGATGTGGTATTGAGACTGTCTGGACAGTATACATGGCTGAACCCACTTAATGCCTCTATACTACCTTGAAGATTTGGCAGGCAGATACAGAGATCTACTCATCTTGCAGCCACCCATGATGGTGGTTATAGATCACATTAGTTGAGATATGACTTCTCTTGTAACTAGAACTAACACCTTAATAGAATTTGATGACATAAATCTAGTTAGAGATTAAGATCACAGAAGACATCTTTTTAGTATTTACATGTTAAATGAAAAATAATTTAAAACTTCACTAATGTCTAATGGATAGCTGTTTTATTCATGATTTTTCTTATCTCCTTGTTCTGATTTCTACAATATGCAAAGGTTATTCTTGACAAGGACTTCCCGAAGAGATGTTCAATAGAAATTATTTTCATAATTCTTGTTCTGCCCAGAATACAGAATAGGAAAATTTCACCCAAGGGATTCTTCTAGTGGTGAATATATGTCAGGCTGAGAGAAAGTGCTTCTACAGAAACTATCTCCATCCAATTGTTGATGTCATCTCAAGCATACATCAGAAGAGAAGAGGAAAAAGCAATCTGGTCTTAGAAAATATTTGTGTTTGGTAAGCTATCTCATGTTCCCTATGACCTGTTACTCTCTTCCTTAATTTTTAAAATATCTGTATGTATCTGTATTGCCTATTCCCACCCATGGCAACTTGAGTGTGGCTTGTTCAACTTCTGACCTTTAAAGAGGGTAATAAAGTTTTTCTCCTTCCATCCTATTCCTGTGGGAGCTATGGTCCCTTTAACAAAGGTTACAGACACCACCATCATGCAGCCCCACAGAGATGTTCTCAGGTCTGCTTTAAAAGATCTCTGTTCTGGGGCGCCTGGGTGGCTCAGTGGATTAAGCCGCTGCCTTCAGCTCAGGTCATGATTTTGAGGTCCTGAGATCGAGTCCCGCATCTGGTTTTCTGCTCAGCAGGGAGCCTGCTTCCCTCTCTGTCTCTCTCTCTCTCTGCCTGTCTCTCTTCCTGCTTGTGATCTCTGCCTGTCAAATAAATGAATAAATAAAATCTTTAAAAAAAAAAAAAAGATCTCTGTTCTTTGATGGCTACTGGATATTAGCAACTTCCAGCTATCTTGGCTTAAGTGGATCTTGCCGTTTAAGAGAATTAAGTTTCTCATACAGGATACAGTATTATATGCTAAGATAACATTTAACATAGAAATAGAAGTAAAAAGGATTATATATCCAATGAGAAATTCTATAAAATTCTATTACTAGAGAAGTAAAATAAAACTACAACCTGAGAGAAAAGGAAGGTATCTTAAGCTAGTAGAAGGAAGTTGGACTTTCTCCCTATGTGCCTTACCTAATGTATCTCTTAGGCAATCCATTAAATTCTGAGTCCAAGTTTCTCTTATAAAAACATAAATGTTGAGAATTTCACAGTTTTAGGGAAATTGTTATTTAAAAAATCTTAGTGCATGAAGCAATGGGTGTGGTGCATAAATAATGAATTTTAGAACACTGAAAAGAAATAAAATAAAATGGAAAAAAAAAAGTAAAAAATAGGGCCACCTGGGTGGCTCAGTGGGTTAAGCCTCTGCCTTCAGCTCAGGTCATGATCTCAGGGTCCTGGGATAGAGCCCCACATCAGGTTCTCTGCTCAGCAGGGAGCCTGCTTCTTCCTCTCTCTCTGCCTGCCTCTCTGCCTACTTGTGATCTCTGTCAAATAAATAAATAAATAATATCTTTTAAAAAATTAAAAAATAAAAAATCTTAATGGATAAACATTGAATCTAGAAAAGCATGAAAAATGTGTATGTATTTTTAATGTATTTTTAACTCCTTAGAGAGTAACTCATTTGTGCCCTTTACCTAATTTTTCAACTTTATTAATCCCAAAGTTATCATTACTACCTTTGTGAAAAATCTCAGCCTTAGAGTTAAGAATTTCAGAGGTCCTTTAATAAAATGTTCTACTGCCTCCTGTAGAGAAAATATGAATAATCCCTTGGACAAAAACAAAAGTGAAAAGTGAATAAGTTACTGAAAGGCAAGCAAACTTCTTTTTCATCTGTATATCTTATAGGGTTGTTAAGAATGTACTTGTTAATTTAGAGAAAATGTAAGAGGGTAGGTGTTTTTTTTAAAAGATGGTACCATGTATTTTACTTACGTAGGGTAGTTGGCTGGTCACTAAGATGGCCCCCGGTAAGCTTTGTACAATTACTGCTTTATGTTGCATATTAATGAACAAAGCAGGGAAATAACTGGAAGTTTGGAAGGCTCTATGCATGCTAATTCCAAATACAAAGCAATGCCCTTAATTTCACAAATTGAATTGCAATTCTTCAAACAACAAAATTCTGTGTAAACACAAAATCAATGAAGACAGAAAATTAGTTTGTGGTGGCCTTTTATAACTTTTGGACAATGCAACAATTCCTATTTTCTTTTTTATTTCTTAAAACATTTTCATCACCCAAAATAAACCTCATACCAGTTCTGCAGGAAGTCTGCTTAAGATCTTTTTTCCTCTGTCCTTCCTCATACTCATGCCCTCTCTCTTTCTCTCTCTCTCTAAAATAAATAAATAAATCTTTTTTAAAAAGGTGTTTTAAAAACTCTATAATAAAAACACAAACAACTTAATTTTAAAATGAACAAAAGATATGAAATGACATTTCTCTCCAGAGAATGAATAGGTGGCCAACCAGAAACCACATGAAAAGATGCTCAACATTATTGCCACTAAAGGAAGGCAAATCAAAACCAAAATGTGGGGCACCAGGGTGGCTCAATAAGTTAAGCATCTGCCTTCAGCTCAGGTCATGAACCCAGGGTCCTGGGATGGGGCCCCATATGGGGCTCCTTGCTCTGCAGGGAGTCTGCTTCTCCTTCTGCCCCTCATACCACTTGTTCTCTCTCTCAGATACTCTCAAATAAATGAATAGGTTCTTTAAAAAATGTGATTTTCCTTCACACTCATTACATTTTCCATAATGAAAAAATAATAAAATAACAAATGTTGGTGAAGATATGAAGAAATTAGGATGGCCGTACATACTGCTGGTGGGAATGTAAAATGGTGCAGTCACAGTGGAAAAGTTTAGTGGTTCTCAAAATATTAAACATGAATTTACTATATGACCCTGCAGTTCTATTCAAGAGAATTAAAAACAGATGTTCAAACAAACAAACAAAAACTGTGCACAAATGTTTATAGAAACAATATTCACAATACCCAAAAAGTAGAGACAAAGCAAATGTTTGTCAGCAGATAAATAGATAAGCAAAATGTGGTATAGTCAAATAATGGAATATTTTACAGCCATTAAAAGGAATGAGAAAACATTAAAAACATTATGCTACATGAAAGAAGCCACTTCCATTTATATGAAATGTCCAAAATAGTCAAAACCATAGAGACAGAAAGATTTATAGCTGCCATGACATGTGAGGAGAAGGGGATTGGGACTGTTAACTGGTATGAGGTTTATTTGGGGTGATGAAAATGCTTAAAGAAATAGAAAAGAAAATAGGAATTGTTGCATGGTCCAAAAGTTATAAAAGGTCACCACAAACTGTTTTCCTCTGTCCATTGATTTTGTGTTTACAAAAAAGGAAAAACTGAAATTCACTATGTTAGAAGTGTTTAAAGATCTCAGTTGGTTTCCAACTGTGGGCAATTGGAAACAATCTTCATTATCATGCACAAAGGGCCTCTAATAATTCATTTATTCAATTAGCTTTCACTGACCACCTACTGAAAATACCCAATATATACTAGATACTGTGTCAAGTTCTGGCATAGAACTCCCACCTGTCTTCAGGAAGTATACTCCTTAGTGAAAGAATTAGACATTAAATAATCAATCACTGGTGTTTCCAGTTATGTTACATATATACTTGAAAAACTGTATTCTCTATTATTGGTTTAAAAAATCTGATAAACATTCATAGAACCAACATATATAGCTTAGTGTGGTTAAATTTTGATAATTATTATTTTCAATTATTGTATTTTACCACTTGACCTGCTTTAGATAGAACATTTTTCAATGCCAGTCAATAAATCTGTTTTGTTGTTTGCTATACATAAAACATTGTTCAAAAGCTTGCATACTTGACATCATTTTTCTTTAATCATGATATAATTGAAAGATAGATTTGGAAACATAGCTCCATTGTTGCCACCTTTCTTTGTATGCTACTACCAAGAAGTCAGAAACCAGGGGAGATCGAAGGGAAGAACAGCAATTCAACAGAAAATCAACCACTTTCTGAAAGGTAGGACTGGCGGAGAAGTGAATCCAAAGCCATGGGAAGATAGACCAGGGGAAGGGCTGGCTCCCAGGAAGTGGCGGAGCAACGGAGCACAAAAACAGGACTTTTAAAAGTCTGTTCCGCTGAGGGACATTTCTCCAGAAGCTAAAGTGGGGTGAGGCCCACATAGGGACAGCATGGCCCCAGGTCCCACAGGGTCACAGAAGGATGGGGGTGTCTGAGTGTCGTAGAGTTTGCAGGAATTAGAGCGGGAAAGCCAGTTACAGAGACAGAGCCGAGGAGTGAGCTCTCAGCTCTGGGTTATCTTGAACCAGTCACAGGCTGGGTGAGCTCGGAGCGCGGCTGGAGGCAAGGAAGACGGGAGTGATTGGGTGCTGTTCTATGAGAGTGCACTGAGGAGTGGGACTCCGAGCTCTCCACTCCTCTGGGCCAGAGACTGGAAGGCCGCCATTTTTATTCCCATCCTCCAGAAATCTACGGAAAGTATTCAGGGAACTAAAGCTCCCAAAAGCAAACCTGAGCAGATTACTCCGCAAAGACCCTGGTAAGGGCGGTGCAATTCTGCCTGGGGCAAAGACACTTGAGAATCACTACAACAGGCCCCTCCCCCCAGAATATCAACAAAAAATCCAGCCAGGACCAAGTTTGCCTACCAAGGAGTGCAGGTTCAATACCAAGGAGAGCAGTGGAATTCCAGAGAGGAGAAAGCAAAGCATGGAACTCATGGCTTTTGCCCCATGATTCTTTAGTCTTGCAGTTAATTTAATTTTCTTTTTAATTTATTTTCATCTTTGGTTAAAATTTTTTTAAATTTTATTCTTTTCTTTTTTAACAATTTAAAAATAGTTTATTGAATATATATATTTTTTTCTTTTTTATTTTTTTCTTTATTTTCTTTAATTGCTTTTTTTTTTTTTTTTCACTGAACCTCTTTTTATCCCCTTTCTCCCGATTTGGGGTCTATTCTAATTTGGTTAAAATGTCTTTTCCTGGGGTCTTTGTCACCCTTTTAGTATTTTATTTGCTCCTTCATATACTCTTATCTGCACAAAATGACAAGGTAGAAAAATTCACCAAAAAAAAAGTTCAAGAGGCAGTACCGAAGGCTAGGGACCTAATTAATGCAGACATTGCTAATATGTCAGATCTAGAGTTCAGAATGACGATTCTCAAGGTTCTAGCTGGGCTCGAAAAAGGCATGAAATATATTAGAGAAACCCTCTCTGGAGAGATAAAAGCTATTTATGGATAAATAAAAGGACTATAATCTAACCAAGTTGAAATAAAAAAAGCTATTAATAAGGTGCAATAAAAAATGGAGGCTCTTACTGCTAGAATAAATGAGGCAGAAGAAAGAATTAGTAATATAGAAGACCAAATGACAGAGAATAAAGAAGCTGAGCAAAAGAGGGACAAACAGCTACTGGACCACAAGGGGAGAATTCGAGAGATAAGTGACACCATAAGACGAAATAACATTAGAATAACTGGGATTCCAGAAGAAGAAGAAAGAGAGAGGGGAGCAGAAGGTATATTGGAGAGAATTATTGGAGAGAATTTCCCTAATAGGGCAAAGGGAAAAAATATAAAAATCAAGGAGGTGGAGAGAACCACCTTCAAAATCAATATGAACAGGTCCACACCCCGTCACCTAATAGTAAAATTTACAAGTCTTACCGACAAAGAGAAAATCCTGAAAGCAGCCTGGGAAAAGAAGTCTGTAACATACAATGGTAAAAATATGAGATTGGCAGCAGACTTATCGACAGAGACCTGGCAGACCAGAAAGAACTGGCATGATATATTCAGAGCACTAAACAAGAAAAACATACAGCCAAGAATACTATATCCAGCTAGGCTACCATTGAAAATAAAAGGAGAGAGAAAAAGCTTCCAGGACAAACAAAAACTAAAAGAATTTGCAAACGCCAAACCAACTCTACAAGAAATATTGAAAAGTGTCCTCTAAGCAAAGAGAGAGCCTAAAAGTAGTAGATCAGAAAGGAACAGAGACAATATACAGTAGCAGTCACCTTTCAGGCAGTATAATGGCACTAAATTCGTATCTCTCAATAGTTACGCTGAATGAAAATGGAATAAATGCCCCAATCAAAAGACACAGGGTATCAGAATGGATAAAAAAACAAAATTCATTAATATGCTACCTACAAGAAACTCATTTTAGACCCAAAGACACCTCCAGATTTAAAGTGAGGGGGGTGGAAAACAATTTATCATGCTAATGGACATCAAAAAAAAGCTGGGGTGGCAATCCTTATATCAGATCAATTAGATTTTAAGCCAAAGACTATAATAAGAGATGAGGAAGGACACTATATCATACTCAAATGGTCTGTCCAACAAGAAGATCTAACAATTTTAAATATCTATGCCCCTAACATAGGAGCAGCCAACTATATAAACCAATTAAGAGCAAAATCAAAGAAACACATTGACATTAACAGTAGGGGATTATAACACTCACCTCAATGAAATGGACAGATCATCCAAGCAAAAGATCAACAAGGAAATAAAGGCCTTAAATGACACACTGGACCAGATGGACATCACAGATATATTCAGAACATTTCCTCCCAAAGCAACAAAATACACAGTCTTCTGGAGTGCACATGGAACATTCTCCAGAATAGATCACATCCTCGGTCCTAAATCAGGTCTCAACTGGTATCAAAAAATTGGGATCATTCCCTGCATATTTTCAGATCATAATGCTCTGAAGCTAGAACTCAATCACAAGAAGAAATTTGGAAAGAACCCAAATACATGGAGACTAAACAGCATCCCTCTAAAGAATGAATGGGTCAACCAGGAAATTAATGAAGAATTGAAAAAATTCATGGAAACAAATGATAATGAAAACACAATGGTTCAAAATCTGTGGGACACAGCAAAGGCATTCCTGAGAGGAAAATATATAGTGGTACAAGCCTTTATCAAGAAACAAGAAAGGTCTCAATTACAAAACCTAACCCTCCACATAAAGGAGCTGGAGAAAGAACAAGAAAAAACAAAAACAAAAACGTAAACCCAGCAGGAGAAGAGAAATAATAAAAATCAGAGCAGAAATCAATGAAATAGAAACCAAAAAAAAAAAAAAAAAAAAAAAAACAAAAAAACAAAAAACAATAGAACAAATCAACGAAACTAGAAGCTGGTTCTTTGAACAAATTAATAAGATTGATAGACCCCTGGCCAGACTTATCAAAAAGAAAAGAAAAAGGACTCAAATAAATAAAATCATGAATGAAAGAGGAGACATCAAAACTAACAACAAAGAAATACAGACAATTATAAGAACATACTATGAGCAACTCTACGCCAACAAATTTGACAATCTGAAAGAAATGGATACGTTCCTAGAGACATATAAACTACCACAACTGAACCAGGAAGAAATAGAAAACCTGAACAGACACTTAACCAGTAAGGAGATTGAAACACTCATCAAAAATCTCCAAACAAACAAATGTCCAGGGCCAGACGGCTCCCAGTGGAATTCTACCAAACATTTAAAGAAGAACTAATTCGTATTCTCCTGAAACTGTTCCAAAAAATAAAAATGTAAGGAAAACTTCCAAACTCATTTTATGAGGCCAGCATCACCTTGATCCCCAAACCAGACAAGGATCCCATCAAAAAAGAGAACTACAGACCAATATCCTTCATGAACACAGATACAAAAATTCTCACCAAAATACTAGCCAATAGGATTCAACAGTACATTAAAAGGATTATTCAACACGACCAAGTGGAATTTATTCCAGGACTGCAATGTTGGTTCAACATCCACAAATCAATCAATGTGATACAACACATCAATAAAAGAAAGAACAAGAACCATATGATACTCTCAATAGTTTCTAAAAAAGCATTGACAGCATCCCTTCCTGATCAAAACTCTTCAAAGTATAGGGATAGAGGGCACATACCTCAATATTATCAAAGCCATCTATGAAAAACCCACTGCAAATATCATTCTCAATGGAGAAAAACTGAAAGCTTTTCCACTAAGGTCAGGAACACGGCAGGGATGTCCGTTATCACCACTGCTATTCAACATAGTACTAGAAGTCCTAGCCTCAGCAATCAGACAACAAAAGGAAATTAAAGGCATCCAAATCATCAAAGAAGAAGTCAAACTATCACTCTTTGCATATGATATGATACTATATGTGGAAAACCCAAAAGACTCCACTCCAAAACTGCTAGAACTTGTAAAGGAATTTAGTAAAGTGTCAGGATATAAAATCAATGCACAGGAATCAGTTGCATTTCTGTACACCAACAACAAGACAGAAGAAAGAGAAATTAAGGAGTCAATAGCATTCACAATTGCACCCAAAACTATAATATACTTAGGAATAAACCTAACCAAAGAGGCTAAGAATCTATACTCAGAAAACTATAAAGTACTCATGAAAGAAATTGAGGAAGACACAAAGGAATGGAAAAATGTTCCATGCTCCTGGATTGGAAGAATAAATATTGTGAAAATGTCTATGCTACCTAAAGCAATCTACACATTTAATGCAATTCCTATCAAAGTACCATCCATCTTTTTCAAAGAAATGGAACAAATAATCCTAAAATTTATATGGAACCAGTAAAGACCTCGAATAGCCAAAGGAATGTTGAAAAAGAAAGCCAAAGTTGATAGCATCACAATTCTGGACTTCAAGCTCTATTACAAAGCCGTCATCATCAAGACAGCATGGTACTGACACAAAAACAGACATATAGATCAATGGAACAGAATCGAGAGCCCAGAAATAGACTCCCAACTATATGGTCAACTAGTCTTCGACAAAGCAGGAAAGAATGTCCAATGGAAAAAAGACAGTCTCTTCAATAAATGGTGTTGGGAAAATTGGACAGCCACATGCAGAAAAATGAAATTGGACTATTTCCTTACACCATCCATGAAAATAGATTCAAAATGGATGAAGGACCTCAATGTGAGGAGGAATCCATCAAAATCCTTGAGGAAAACACAGGCAGCAACCTCTTGGGCATCAGCCACAGCAACATCTTCCTAGGAGCATTGCCAAAGGCAAGGGAAGCAAGGACAAAAATGAACTATCGGGATTTCATCAAGATCAAAAGCTTTTGCACAGCAAAGGAAACAGTTAACAAAGCCAAAGACAACTGACAGAATGGAAGAAGATATTTGCAAACGACATAATAGATAAAGTGCTAGTGTCCAAAATCTATAAAGAACTTAGCAAACTCAACACCCAAAGAACAAATAATCCAATCAAGAAATGGGCAGAAGACATGAACAGACATTTCTGCACAGAAGACATCCAAATGACCAACAGAATATGAAAAAGTGCTCCACATCACTGGGCATCACGAAAATACAAATCAAAACCACAATGAGATATCACCTCACACCAGTCAGAATGGCTAAAATTAACAAGTCAGGAAATGACAGATGCTGGCGAGGATGCAGAGTAAGGGGAACCCTCCTACACTGTTGGTGTGAAGGCAAGCTGGTACAGCCACTCTGGAATACAGCATGGAGGTTCCTCAAAATGTTGAAAATAGAACTACCTTATGACTCAGCAATTGCACTACTGGGTATTTACCCTAAGGATACAAATGTAGTTATCCGAAGGGGCACGTGCACCTGAATGTTTATAGCAGCAATGTCTACAATAGCCAAACTATGGAAAGAACCTAGATGTCCATCAACAGATGAATCGATAAAGAAGAAGTGGTATATATACAGAATGGAATACTATGCAGCCATCAAAAGAAATGAAATCTTGCTATTTGTGACGACGTGGATGGAACTAGAGGGTATCATGTTTCACGAAATAAGTCAAGTGGAGAAAGACAACTATCATATGATCTCCCTGATATGAGGAAGTGGAGTTGCAACATGGGGGGCTTAAGGGGGTAGGAGAAGAATAAATGAAACAAGATGGGATTGGGAGGGAAACAAACCATAAGAGACTCTTAATGTCACAAAACAAAGTGAGGTTTGCTGGGGAGAGGGGCGTTGGGAGATGGGGGGTGGTGTTATGGACATTGGGGAGGGTATGTGCTATTGTGAGTGCTGTGAAGTGTGTAAACCTAGCGATTCACAGACCTGTACCCCCGGGGGGTAAAAAATACATTGTATGTTTATAAAAATTTTTTTTTTTAAATTAAAAATTAAAAAAAAAAAAAAGAAGTCAGAAAACCAGATTTTCTCTCCTATTTAAGGTACTTCATTTATTTTGATAGGAGGCTTAGAAGATACTCTATTTTAAATACCTAATAATATTATTAGAATATGCCTTGATTTAATCATCTGGGGCCAAATTTTCCAACTTTATTAGAAGCTATTTCATTATGTATATTCTGTTTTTTTACTTCTGACACATTAATATGAGTTTGAAAAGTTAATTCTATTATATTGTCTCATTTAAAAATTATACAAATATTGAATATCATTTGCCTCACTCTATATGACTTTCTCTCTGAAAAGTTTTTTTTACCTTTTTTTTAAATTAGGTGTTATTTTCTTGGTTCTTTTCATCGTTATTTCTTGTGATCTTCATTATAATTTTGGCCATTCAGCTCTCTTTTGAATTCCTAGTAGTTTATTAGTCATTTCTGAAATGATTTTGTCTTATTTAAATATTGTTTTGAGTGTAAGTTGGTTCTTACATCTTATTTTCTAATTATTAGTCATTTACAGTCAAAGATATTGAATTTCTGATTCAGATATTCTTCTATATCTTGTACTGTAGATTTAATGACATTTTATTTATGATGGAATATTATCATAAATTTTTCTCTGCTTCATGGCTAGAATCATTAACAGCATATGCCCAAGTTGCCACAGAAACAGATTTTAACAGGAAATTAAACTGACTTTTCAGGCTACCACATGAAAAGGTACCTACATACTCATATACATACATAACCCTCGAGAAATTTTCTACATGGGGAATTTTTCTTAGAAAGACTTTAGATGTTTGGTCTCAGAAGGAATGTTTATCTTAAAGCTACAAGATATAAGATCATCATTTTTTTTTTCCAAACATAAAATGAGGAAACATATGGAAGTTTTTTCAATCTACTTCTAGACTATAAATGAGAAATACAATATGAAATACATAAGGAGGGAAATTCCATCTCAATATAAAAATAAAATTTCAAAAACCAAAGCTGAAAAACACATGGTTGTATTTTGTGCGTTAGTGGACTGTCAGGCCAGCCAGCTTAAAAGCACAGCCTTCATGCTTGAACATGGAGTGGTGTTCAGTACTGCATTGTATCCATGGTTGAGTAATACTACATCTGAATTCCTTCCCTTTAACACTTCCAAAATCCCATCCTAGTTCTATTCTCTTTAATGAGTGTTACTTTTTAATTCATGTCCTTCTAATGTCAGCACACATTTAAAGGAAATAGTTAAAAGCAAAGTTGAGAGGAAGAGGATTTAACTTTTCCCTCTTAGAAAACAGATCCTCACATGCTGTCAAATATTATTAACTGTTTAACTATTCTTGTCCACTTTATTGTTTTCTGCATAGTTGAATATCAGATAATATTTAATCTATGACAAAAATTATATTCAAATAACAGAGTCTATCTGTTAACATAAGTAATAAAGGAAAGAAAAAAGCAAAAGCACACTTGAATCAACTTAAAAACAAACCTACTTTGCTTGCCAAAAATAAGGTGTAAGAACCAATCATTCTCTTTATATGAGAATATGTTCCAATCAAATAACACAGAAAATTTTTTACACACAGTACTGTGATTTCAAATTCATAAAACTTTCCAAGATTCTATGGACTATTCAAAATGAAAGTCACACAAAATATGTATTTTCAGTATTGTAAAATTTTAAGATATGCAAAATAGTTTTATATATATATACATATATATATGTGTGTATATATTTATTTATTTTCACACTATTGGCCATTAGCATAGAATAAACTACCCAAGAAGTTTTTGAACTGCTGAAATAAAATTAACTGTTTTAAGATATTATATAATCCTTAACATTTATGCATACAGTATTACTTTTAGAAGGTACCACTTGGTTTTCTCGCAAGTCATTTAGGAGATCATTCTCAAATTCAGGACTTGACTATGCAGTCTTTTCATTGCCATCTTCATGTCCTTGTTCCTCAATGTGTAGATAATAGGATTCAGAATAGGTGTAATCATAAAGTCCAGAATGGCAAGAAATTTATCCACTGACACAGTGGGAAATGGCCACACATAAACAAAGATACATGGCCCAAAGAACAAAATCACCACGGTGATGTGAGCTGACAGAGTAGAAACGGCCTTAGACAAACCACCTGAGGAATGTTTCCATACAGTGACCAAGATGAAGATATAGGAGATAAGCAATAAGACAAAGGTGCCCATGGAAATAAACCCACTGTTGGCAGTAACCATGAATTCCATTCTGTAGGTGTCCGTGCAGGCAAGTTTGATAAACCAAGGAAGGTCACAGTAAAAGCTATCTATCTCATTAGGACCACAAAAAGGCAAATGGACAACAAAAGCCAACTGGGCCATTGAATGTATGAGGCCAATAGCCCAAGCACCAGACAGAAGCAAAATGCACATCTGTGGACTCATGATTGTCAGGTAGTGGAGGGGTTTACATATGGCCACATATCGATCCAAGGCCATGGCGACCAGCAGCACCATCTCTGATCCACCCAGGACATGAAGGACAAATATCTGGATAACACATCCCTGAAAGGATATGGTTTTGTGTCCTGAGTGCAGATCAGATATCATCTTAGGAACCGTTAAGGTAGAAAGACACAAATCAATAAATGAGAGATTGGCTAAAAGGAAGTACATGGGGGAATGTAAGTAAGGGTCATAGGTCACTGTAAACACCACAAGGAGGTTTCCCAAAACAATCGTTACATAAAACACTGTAGAGAAGGCAAGAAGAAAATTCTGCACTGGTCTATAGGTAGCAAGTCCCAAGAATACAAATTGAGTCACTTCAGAGTAATTTGCTTCATACATTGGCTTGCCTGGTGAACCTAAAAGACCAAACCAAATAATGAAGAAAGAATTTATCAGAAATTATTATTTAAAAACAGATGTGAGCTTTTATTAAGAATGCTTAGCGAAATAAGTCCATCAGAGAAAGAAAATTATCATATGATCTCCCTGATATGAGGAAGCTGAGAGGCAACATGGGGTGTTTGCTGGGTAGGAAAGGAATAAATGAAACAAGACGGGATTGGGAGGGAGACAAACCATAAGAGACTCTTAATCTCACAAAACAAACTGAGGGTGGCATGGGGGTACAGGGGTAGGGAGAGGGTGGTGGGATTATGGACATTGGTGAGAGTCTGTGATATGGTGAGTACTGTGAAATGTGTAAACCTGGCGATTCACAGACCTATACCCCTGGGGCTAATAATACATCATATGTTTATAAAAAAAAATTTAAATTAAAAAGAAAAAAAAAAAGAATGGTTTTTAAGAGGAAATCCTCAGTAATAGCCATAAGGTATTTTCTTAAAAAAACATCATTTTAAAAAATTTATAAACATTAACATTTCTTTAAATGTATTAATTTATCCATTCCGCTAATATACATAGAGAGAATAATGTAATAATCCTATTGAGGATCTACCATATGCCTGGTACTATGACAAGTTTTGAGGTAAAAAACTAATCTTGACTTCAGGAAGCTTACAGATTAATGGTGGAACTAGACATTAAATGCTTTAAATACAGATAGAACTCTGATAATAGATTAAAAGGAAAAGAACAGAGTACCATAATAACCATATGACTCATTCAAGTGGTGATTGTTCAGATTCTGCTTAACAAGGAATTAGTACTGAAAAGTAGAGTCTATACTATAGGAACACCCTGTCCAAAGATAGTGAGACAGGAAGGTTAGCAAGGCAAGAGGATGGATAATTGAAATCAGGCTGGATGAATAATTGTAATAGGCCAGACAGGATGGAAGCTGTTATCCATGAATTGAACTTTGCCTTACATCCTAAAAGCAATAGAAAATTATTGGGGATTTTAAGGAGTAGCTCGGTGTATTTCTTCTGTCAGTCACCAAAGCTTCAATGCAAAGAACTGAATAAAAACCATAAGGTAAACTTAGTGATCTCTCAGGAGATTATTGAGGAATCATATATCAGTGTGGACAAGGTGAATTATTCGATCAACAGTTGGTATAAGGAAATGAACTTTGAAAAGTGCAGGTTTTTGCCTTTCAACATGAACTCAAGGAAATTTTAATGGATGTTTAAATGTTAAAAATATCTGAAAGAAATATATAAATACTTAGACATTAAGATGGAAAAATTCTTTTTTTTTTTTGGAGAGGGAGAGAGGAGGAGAGGCAGGCAGAGAGGAAGAGAATCTTAAGCAGGCATTATGCCCAGTGTGGAGTCCGATGCAGAACTAGATCCTACAACAAACCCTGAGACCATGACCTGAACTTAAATCAAGAGGCAGACACTTAACCAACTGAGCCACCCAGGCTGCCCTGGAAAATTCATTCTTAACATTCTTCATTAACAAAACAAAAGAAAATTGTTGATAGTAACTAAAGACATTAAAATCAAAATCATATTACATGTACTTATACATAGATACAGAAGGATAGTATATATAGATATATGCATTTATATTTTTGTATGAAGATAAAAGCACTATAAAAATAAAAGTAAGAAACACTGGAAAATATCAGACAGATTATTAACTTTTTTAATATAAAATTACTTCTTCCAGATACATTTCATAAATATAACATACCAATTTTAAAAATGAATAAAACATGAAAACTATTAACAAAAAAAACAAAATGGCTATTAATCATAATCATATGAAAAGTAAAACAGTAATCAATTAAATGTAAATAAGATTACACCAGAGTGCCATTTTGCTCTCACAAGTTACCTACGTTTTTAAAATATTGATGATTTTTCATGAATGAGGCTGTGAAGAATCAAATACACTCATTAATCATGCTTTCTATTATTTAGTATTTAATTTTTCCACATTTAACCATCTAGATTTAATATATCCACATTTCCCTTTATAAATTATGGATTTTGTTTATTCTTTAAACTTTCTCCAAATAAGAATTAGCCACCAACTACATTTTAAATGCATTTATTGCATTTGTGGTTACATAACTGCATATATTTGTCAAGTCACTAAATTGTATATTTAAAAATTAGTGAATTTTATTCTGTGTAAATTATACAGCAATAAAAGTGATTTTAAAGCTTAAAAAAAAAGATGAAAAATAGAGATACCATATGATTCAACAGTTCCAGTACTGGGTATTTACTCAAAGAAAATAAAAACATCTATTCAAAAAGATATCTGCACTCCTATGCTTATTGCAGCATTACTTACAAGACATGGAAGCAATCTAAGTGTCCATTGATAAATGAATAGATATATATGAAAATATATATATGTATATATATTAGGCTACATATAACATATATATGGACTAACACTGGAATAGGGAGTGTTACTGAGCCATAATAAAGAATAAGATCTTGTCTTTTGCCTTTTGTAACAACTCTGATAGACCTAGAGGGTGTTGTGCTAAGTGAAATGAGTCAAGATAGAGTAGGTGAAAGACCAAATGATTTCACTTATATGTGAAATCCAAAAAGCAAGACAAACAATTAAAAAAAAAAAAACAGACTCATAAATACAGAGATGGTTGATTACCAGAGGGTAAGAGGTATCAGGATGGGCAAAGTACATGAAGGGAATTAAGAATTACAATCTTCCTGGGACACCTGGGTGGCTCAGTGGGTTAAATCCTCTCCCTTTGGCTCAGGTCATGATCCCAGGGTCCTAGCATAGAGTCCTGTGTCAGGCTCTGTGTTCAGCTGGGAGCCTGCTTCCTCCTCTCTCTCTGCCTGCTTCTCTGCCAACTTGTGATCTCTGTCTGTCAAATAAATAAATAAAATCTTTTTTTTAAAAAGTACAATTTCCTGTTCTAAAATAAGTAAGTGATTAGGATGAAAATACAGGCTAGGGAATATAGTCAATAATATTATAATAATGTTTGGTGACAGATGGTAACTGTACTTATCATGGTGAGCGTTGTGTAAGGTATAGATTTGGTGAATCACTATACTGTACACCTGAAACTAATATAATGTTGTATATCAACTATACTTTAATAAAACAAACTGCAGAATTGCTTGAAATAACAATAATACATACCAAAAAATTTTAATTTTCCTTAATTTATGACCAAGAATCTCACTTCAAAAAAATTTGCTTAAATTTACAATAGATGAATTCAAAAAGAAGCTATAGGGCTATCTATCAACACCATATTTATTTTAAAAATATTAGAAATAATCTAAATGTCCACAATAGAGAATTAAATTGTTAATAGTAATTCCGCCTGAGGAAGGATTTAACTTTGTATACTGAAATAAAAGTTCATACCATGAAAAGATATGAATAATTTTCATTAAATAAAAAGAACTGGTTATAAAATAAAATGAATAGTAAATCTTAATCCCTAAGCCTAACCCTTTGCAGAGGTCTCTGAACAGCAGGATACTAGGCATGTATCTTAGCCCTAACCCTAGATCTGAGGGGAAAAAAAAAAATGAATAGGAAACCCATTCTTAAAACTTATATGTTTAGAAAAAAATAGAAATTTGCTTATCTTTAATGCTTACCAATAAATTGTTACTCTCTGGGCTCTGTGTATTTATTAGTTTGAACCAAATAGTATCGTTTTTCTGTAGCCCCAAAATTAAGTTTCAATGTTACAGATTTCAATCTAATATGATAACTTATTTGTTATTTACATAATTTTCTCAACTACCTTATCATTAAACCAAATCAAATTATTGAGGCTTATTTCACATCTGAATTAAATAACATGAGTTCTCAACTTGCATTGCCAACACCAATATTTTCTCCAGACCCCACGCTACTAACATTTTTTCTTATGTCATCATTCTTTCTTATGTCGTCATTCCTCCCTTGCTACCCCACATCATACCCAGTCTCCTGCATGTCACAAGTTTGCACTTCCTCAGCAAGAAAGCAGCATAAGTAGGTGGGAGCATCATGATCCCAATATGGCCAAGAACAGACTTGGAGGGTCAGGCCAGCCACTAATGGGAATCCTGAGGGTTATGGACATGAAGAAAGTATTGTAGCTAAAAGGAAAGACTACAGGGTTGTGCTAGGAAGAGCCACCAAAAGAGCAATGGAAGGAGAATATTACAGACAAAAACTAAGATAAAATATAGCAAAATTAAGCAAGGATAATGGGATAATCACAGAGGTGAATATTAGTGAGCATGACAAAAGGACCTGTAATCAACTCCATCTAAAGATTTTGAGCACACAATGTGGGCATATTTTAAAATGTGGATATTGTGGAATATTAAAAAAAAAATACACAATTGGCATGTTCCCATCTACATAAAATACATAAAAATACTTTAACAACAAACATAAAAGTTAGTAAAAAGAAAAAAAAAATCATTTTTTTTCTTAGTAGGAAAAATTGGGTATTTTACCTTGTTTTTCTCTTTATTAAAACATTTCCAAGTATCAAAAATTCTTTTATTAATGCAAACTGCCTTAATTTGATGTATTTCAATAGGAAGGAAAAATATTGTCATCAATCAGAGTATTATGAAAAATACTATAGTAACTCCACAAAGAGGAGATTTAAGTTTAAAAAGTGGGAAGGCCAAAGGCAAAGGAAACAAAAGCCAAAATAAACTTTTGGGACTTCATCAAAATCAAAAGCTTCTGCACAGCAAAGGAAACAGTCAATAAAACAAAGAGGCAACCCACGGAATGGGAGAAGATATTTGCAAATGACAGTACAGACAAAAGGTTGTTATCCAGGATCTATAAAGAACTCCTCAAACTCAAACACACACGAAACAGATAATCATATCAAAAAATGGGCAGAAGATATGAACAGACACTTCTCCAATGAAGACATACAAATGGCTATCAGACACATGAAAAAATGTTCATCACCACTAGCCATCAGAGAGATTCAAATTAAAAAACCACATTGAAAATATCACCTTATACCAGTTAGAATGGAAAAAAAATTAGCAAGACAGGAAACAACATGTGTTGGAGGGGATGTGGAGAAAGGGGAACCCTCTTACACTGTTGGAGAGAATGCAAGTTGGTGCAGCCTCTTTGGAGAACAGTGTGGAGATTCCTCAAGAAATTAAAAATAGAACTTCCCTATGACCCTACCATTGCACTACTGGGTATTTACCCCAAAGATACAGATGTAGTGAAAAGAAGGGCCATCTGTACCCCAATATTTATAGCAGCAATGGCAATGGTTGCCAAACTGTGGAAAGAACCAAGATGCCCTTCAATGGATGAAAGGATAAGGAAAATGTGGTCAATATACACTATGGAGTATTATGCCTCTTTCAGAAAGGATGAATACCCAACTTTTGTAGCAACATGGATGGGACTGGAAGAGATTGTGCTGAGTGAAATAAGTCAAGCAGAGAGAGTCAATTATCATATGGTTTCTGTTATTTGTGGAGCATAACAAATAGCATGGAGGACATGGGGAGTTAGGAGAAGGGAGTTGGGGGAAATTGGAAGAGGAGGTGAACCATGAGAGACTATGGACTCTGAAAAACAATCTGAAGGGTTGAAGTGGTGGGAGGGGTGAGAGGTTGGGGGAACCAGGTGTGGTGGGTATTAGAGAGGGCACGGATTGCATGGAGCACTGGGTGTGGTACAAAAACAATGAATACTGTGATGCTGAAAATTAAAAAAAAAAAAATGAATTGAAAGACAAAAATAAATAAAAATAAATAAATAAATAAAAATAAATAATAAATAAAAAAGTGGGAAGACATGCATAGGTAACTAACACCAGGAACAACAACAACACATATACTGGCAAATAAACATATTTATTGATGTTCAGTCTCACTATCATCAGTGATCATCATCAACCTCCACTAATTTTTGTTTTACTGATTAACAGAGAAAGGGAAAGAGAATTCTCAGTACTATCAAGGTTTCTATATAAAAGTTACTCTTATGCCTTCATGAAGGGATTATAAATTGATAATATTTACTAGAATTTAAAGTGTACAAATCTATTCCTAGTATGCAGTGTATATATTCATATAATATGTATGTATTTATAATAGATACATACATGTATACATAAAATGTTGACCCATGTCAGTCAGTAGAGAAGGTATTAATCACATCTTGTACATATATCAATAGGAATACTATGAAGCTCTTAAAATCAACTAAATGATTCTACACATACAGATCTTGGAAAGATTTAAATTTTAAGCAAAACACAAGAAAGTGCATAAAATTAATATGAAAGTTTGTGTTTGAATAAAAAATGTTTTCTCCGAAAGTTAATACAAAATATGATAAATCATAAGTTCTGAAAAGTAAGATATTATTGACTTTCACTTCATGAGGTCAGTATTTCTGTACTGTTTAAATGGTCTAAAATAATTTATATTGCTTTTGACTTAAAAATGATGTTTTTTCAATTAGCAATAATCGCGCCTCAGATAAACCTCATTGGCTATGATATTGCCACTGCGCAAAGCTGATTTTTTAATGGGATGCCTGGGTGGCTCAGTCATTTAAGCATCCAACTCTCAGTTTCAGCTCAGGTCATGATTTCAGGGTCCTGAGATGGAGCCCTGCATGTTGAGTAGGGCTCTGCACTCAGCAGAGTCTGTTTGAGAGAGTTTCTCTCCCTCTGTCCCTCCTCTGTCACACAAGCCAGTGCACATGTGCTCTCTCTCTCTTAAATAAATAAATAAATCTTTTTTTAAAAGTATGATTTTTTAATACAAAATAAGGGGTTCAAGATGTGCAGTCTTTCAATTTCAGATTGTAGTGATGTCACTATCATTCAAATAAGCATTTAAAAATTGAAATAAATTCTTACAAATATGTAAATCGTATAGTCACTAAGTATCACAACATCCACTTTAACAATGTTCTCAGAGATTTATAGCCATGATAAAATCTCATGCGAGCAGTCTATTGCTAGTTTCTAAAAAAATATATCTATTGTTTAGTTGATGGATACTAGTAAGGAAGGAGAGGGTAGGAAGTGGCAGGAAAAGGGAAGAACGAGAAGGGACAGGGACAAAGAAAAACAGAAAAAGGACAGAGGAATAGAAACAAGTGAGGTGGGACGCCTGGGTGGCTCAGTTGGTTAAGCAGCTGCCTTCAGCTCAGGTCATGATCCCGGCGTCCTGGGATCGAGTCCCACATCGGGCTCCTTGCTCGGCAGGGAGCCTGCCTCTCCCTCTGTCTCTGCCTGCCATTCTGTCTGCCTGTGCTTGCTCTCTCTCCCTCTCTCTCTCTGACAAATAAATAAATAAAATATTTAAAAAAAAAAAGAAAAGAAACGAGTGAGGTATTCCTCACTTGTTTTAAGAGAGGCAATTAACATACATACTAATGTAATACTTCTTGCATCTTCTGTTGCCTACTCACTGCTTAAATTTCCTCATTACTTTTTCCTGCTCTCTCAACATCACAGGATTGGCATATAAAAACTCTTGAGATCCGTCTACAGCCCACCTCCCTCTCACCTCATAAACATCATGTCATGAACTACAAGGACACCCTTTACACTCTCATGAATGCTCTGGTTTACCCATAATTTTGTTCTGCACTAAATATGTCCTGACTGTTTTCATTTGGCTAACTACTTCTTATTCTAAAAATTCATTCCACCTATGCAACAATTACTCAAGGATGTCTCTCTCTCCTCCAGTCTGGATTATATACTCCTCCTCTATGCTTTCATGTCAGACTTGCCCAACTTCTCCTAATAAACTTTTCATAATAGTATAATTTACAATTAAATAGTCTCTCCATCTTTCCTACTATGTCTATGAGCTTCTTGAGAGAAGGGACTGTGTCTTAGTCTTAAAACTTGACCCATTTAAGTGTTAAGAGTTTGGGAAAGATGATGAGTGGTTAGATGGATGCAGGAATGCATATGTATATATATAAGTGCATGGGTAACTGATGATAATGGTTTGTGGTAAAGACTTTTATTTTGCATCTTATTTCTATTTAAAACTAATGCCGACAGAATAAAAAACTATCGCTGCTCTAGAAATTGCTGTGAACATATGGCAGGTATAAGGCTATTCACATTATAACCAATTTCCAAGGTCCTTTATAGTCCCTATCCAAATGTAATATAATCAATACTCAGAAATTTCCCTGTATATTAAGACCTAATCTAAGCATATAGAGCAATGCATACAACCTGAAATGATATTTCTCACTTCCCTTGGAGAGACTGGTGCAACTGGCTGTTTAATAAGTGCTTGTTGAATTCAAAACTAGAAATGCAAATTTTAAAAAAAAAAAAAGGAGGAGAGAGAGAGAGAAGCTTTATACTGTTGTGCCATAAATGTATGCATTACCAGTATGACAAAAATAGCCAATATTTTCAGCAGGCAATTGATGTATATCATCTCCACTTACCTGGCCAAAACAAAAAAAAAAAACAAAAACCAGAAAGCAATATTTTTACTGTTATTGGATCTTTTAAAAAAAATATTTCCTTCTTTGGTGCTATATTGGTAGTGCTTCTTACAACTGTTCCAGCTCTAACAGTAACTTAACAGCTTTTGGTGACCATTTGATGATTCCATGACCTTAGTCCCCAGGCCATTCATCATGGGAGTTTTTCTTTTAATTCTCATGGTATGGAATTAAGAGAATGAAGAAGTATCAGAAGTTTGGTTAAGTAAGTAAATGGAAAGCAATGTATAATAATGCAATGTATAATAAAATATAACATAAATATATCTTCAAGGAAAAGCAGTATCTTCTAACATTTTAATGTCTATTTATAAATTATCATTTAGATTAATACCAGTGAAAAACAAATAGTTATTAACAAATTTATTAAGAATTATTTAGAATTCTTTTAGAAGCACATTCATGGCTATTTGTGAAAACACTGCACCTGCTTTTTACCTCATTTATACAATTACCACCCCCATTTTAGAGATACTAATATTATATACCATGGAGATTAAATATGTGAGCCAAGGTCACTATGCTAGAATCATGTCTAATATTCAAACACAATTATTTTCTGATTTCAACATACATGAATTTAGTCCCTACATTATACTACCTCCTTTTAATATGATTGCTATAATATAAAAATAACTCCCCCTTGGTCTTGGGTATAATCTTTTTTAAATATTGATGATTTTGATTTGCTAATATATATATATTTTAATTTATTTATTTATTTTTTATTTTTTTAAAAGATTTTATTTATTTATTTGACAGAGAGAAATTACAAGTACACTGAGAGGCAGGCAGAGAGAGAGAGAGAAGGAAGCAGGCTCCCTGCTGAGCAGAGAGCCCAGTGCGGGACTCGATCCCAGGACCCTGAGATCATGACCTGAGCCGAAGGCAGCGGCTTAACCCACTGAGCCACCCAGGCGCCCCAATTTTTTAATTTTTTATAAACATATAATGTATTATTAGCCCCAGGGGTACAGGTGTGTGAATTGCCAGGTTTACACAACTTCACAGCACTCACCATAGCATATACCCACTCCAATGTCCATAACCCCACCACCCTTTCCCTACCCATCTCCCCCGGACCCCCTTAGTTTGCTTTGTGAGATTAAGAGTCTCCTATGTTTTGTCTCATTCCCAATCCCATCTTGTTTCATTTATTATTTTTCTACCCCAAACCCCCCATGTTTCATCTCCACTTACTCATATCAGGGAGATCATATGATAGCTGTTTTTCTCCAACTGACTGATTTCGCTAAGCATAATGCCCTCTAGTTCCATCCATGTCATTGCAAATAGAAAGATTTCATTTATTTTGATGGCTGCATAGTATTCCATTATATATAAGGCACTATACACACACACACACACACACACACACACACATCTTCTTTATCCATTCATCTGTTGATGGACATCTAGGTTCTTTCCATAGTTTGGCTATGGTGGACATTGCTGCTATAAACATTCAGGTGCACGTGCCCCTTCAGATAACTACCTTTGTATCTTTAGGGTAAACACCCAGTAGTGCAATTGCTGGGTCATAAGGTAGCTCTATTTTCAACTTTTTGAGGAACCTCCCTGCTGTTTTCCAGAGTGGCTGCACCAACTTGCATTCCCACAAACAGGGTGGGAGAGTTCCCCTTTCTCTGCATCCTCATCAGCATCTGCCATTTCCTGACTTGTAATTTTAGCCATTCTGACTGGTGTGAGGGGTATCTCATTGTGGTTTTGATTTGTATTTCCCTGATGCCAAGTGATGTGGAAGACTTTTTCAAGTGTTTATTGGCCATCTGGATGTCTTCTTTGAACAAATGTCTGTTCATGTCCTCTGCACATTTCTTGGATGGATTATTTATTCTTTGGGTGTTGAATTTGCTAAGCTCTTTATAGATTCTCGATGCTGATTTGCTAATATTTTGTTAGGGATTTTACATGTATGTTCATGAAAGATATTGTTCTGTAGTTTTTCTTTCTTAGAAAAGAAATATATAAGAATAATGCTAGCCTCCAAAATAAGTCAGTCAGAGAAAGACAAAAACCATATTATTTCTTTCACATGTGGAATTTAAAAAACAAAAACAGAAGAACATAGGGGAAGGGAGGGGGAAAGAGAGGGAGGCAAACCATAAGATACTCTAAAAGGTAGATAACAAACTGAGGATTGATGGAGGGAGGTGGGCTGAGAATGAGTAAAGGGGTGATGGGCATTAAGGAGGGCACTTATTGGATGAGCACTTGGTGTTACATGTAAGCGATGAATCACTCAATTCTACTTTTGAACCAATATTACACTCTATGTTAACTACCTAGAATTTAAATAAAAACTTAAAAAAATATATTAGGGAGGTATATATGATGATGGTAATAGTAGTAGCAGTAATAAAATGATAATAAAAATAATAAATAATTAGCACTTATTTAGTTATGAAAAAGAATAATGCTAGCCTCACAAAGTGAATTAGTGTTTCCTTTGTTTCTATTTTCTGAAAGAAATTGTTGAGAATTAATATCATTTCTTCTATAAGTGTTTGCTAAAATCACCAGTGTGAAACCAATGGGCCCAGCTGCATTTTTTCAAAGTTATTAATTTTTTTTAAAGATTTTTATTTATTTATTTGACAGAGAGAGATCACAAGTAGGCAGAGAGGCAGGCAGAAAGAGAGAGGAGAAAGCAGACTCCCTGCTGAGCAGAGAGCCCGATGCGGGACTCAATCCCAGGACCCTGAGATCATGACCTAAGCCGAAGGCAGTGGCTTAACCCACTGAGCCACCCAGGCACCTGAAAGTTATTAATTATTGATTTATGTTTCTCCTTACATATAGGCTTATCATATTATCTATTTCTATGTTACTTAAGTTTTGGTAGTTTGTGTCTTTTAAGGAATTAATCGGTCCATTTCATCTAAGGTAACAAATTCATGGGATTAAGGTTGTTCATAATATTTCCTTATTATTCTTTTAGTATCTAATCCTTAGTAATGACCGCTCTTTTATATATAATACTGGTATTTGTGTCTCCTCTCTTTTTCCTTTGGTTGCCATGATTGGAAGTTTATTGCTTTTATTGATTTTTTTTCAAAGAACCACCTTTGATTTTTCTAGGGGGGGAGACAAGATTGTGGGGAAGTAGGAGGGGGGAGATTTCAACCTGTACCCTAAAGTGAGCTGATTACCTACCAAAGAACTCCGATCACCCGTGAAATCAGCCTGAGATCAGAATTATACACATCTGGATTGCTACTGGGGCAGAAGATGCCAGTGGGCAGGTAAAGCAGAGTGAGAACTTCCTACTGATAATGGAAGATAAACAAAAGGGGGAGGGAGCCACCAGAGGTGACCCATTGAAAAGTAAAACCCCAAAACAAGAGTGCCCTGCATCTGGGGACCAGCATTAACTTGGAGTCTGGTTGAAAGCACTCAAAAAGAGCAAAGGATCTTGGGGGGAAATTGTGGGAATCAGGGCATTTAGGGACAGGGGCTTAAGTCCCCAGACCCAGGACAGACACCCCTGGTGCATGGGGTCTGGCTCCCATGAGGGGCTGGGAGCCTCGCCAGCCAGCAAATGTACAGCCTTTTTGCACACTCCACTCAAGCACCACACAGTGCTATCAGTGCCTAAGATGCACGTGCCCCACACCCTCCCCTTAGAAAGGTGCCCACAGTGCCAACCCAGAGCTCTCAGACCCAGAAAGACCAGGCACTCCCAGCCCAGGCCAGAGGGAAAATCTCAGTGTGCAATCGCTGCTTAGAACCTCTCTAGTGGTCTGGAGCTGCCCAGACAGCTGCCACTGTTGTGGTTTTGGGTACAAGCAGGAGTTCCTGTGTCCCCACAAACTCAGAATGTGCTCTGCTATTTTGAGCAACTCAGAGAATGTGCTCTGCTAGCAGCCAAGGGGGAACTTATGTGCTCTGGAGCACTCACAGGGGAACAGACTGAGGCTTCTCTCTGAGAGGGAGGTCTGAGTACACTTTGCTTTCCTCTAAACCTCCAAAAACCATCAAAAGCTGTCAAGGCAAGAGAAAACAAACAAACAAACATAAAAACCTCCAGAGAACAAAAGCCTGAAAAACCTGTTTCCTCAGAGCCCACCTCCCTTGAGGGGGGCAGGAGGCTTAACTCAGAGAACAATGCCTGAAAACCCACTTGGAAGTCCCCTCCCCCAGAAAGCCACCAGGTAAAAAAAGGAAAAAGAAAAAAGAAAGAGGACAAGAGAACAACCAACACTACTTCATAGATACAACTTTTACTTTTAATTCGTTCCCACTTTGCTGGTTCATTTTTTTTATATAGATAATTTTTTAACCTATTTACCATCACAGTGAGATGTCCAATACATCAAATTCCATAATATTCTTTTAACCTGAACTTTTTGATACATATACTTGTGTTTTTCTTTTGCTTTTCTATTTTTTAATTTTTTTTAAATTTTAGTTTAGTTTAGCTTATTTATTTGAAAATTTTTATTTTTTAATAGTCATATAGAGTAAAACTTCAAGGTAATCCCCTTTCCCCAATCAATGCTACCCCTATAGGTAAACCAATTTTTAGTCCCCTTTTATCTTAGTAAAGTTCAGTCCTTTAACAAAGAAATCAAGATACATCCAGGAAGAATCAAAATAACCTTCCTCACTCACACTGAGAATTTATAACCACTCTCCCATCTTCTTCTTCCGCCAGTGATTCTGTGTATTTGTGTTTGTCTTGGTAGTGTATAAATCTTATACTTACACTTATATATCTTATACTTTTTTTTTTGCATATATATATATATATATATCCTTTCATATACTTTTATCAATCTTTTTGTTTGTTTTTGTTTGTATACTTCATAAATCTTACCTTGGGGCTCATTTGGGCTGAGCCTTATCTTTTCTTTCTTTTTTTTTCTGTCTCTCTCTATCTCTCTCTATTTTTTACTTTTTATTTTCTTTTTTCTCCCTTTCTTTTTCTTTCATTTGGGTGGGGACTCCTGATTGCTCAAAAGCGTTCCAGGGTACACCTTTGATGAAGTTCCAGAACCTAAGTCAGGTTCGGTGGGGTGAGGAGGTTCGGAGCCGACGACTAAAGAAAGAATTCTTAAGACGTCATTGGTGCAAAATGGTGGTTTATTAAAGCACGGGGACAGGACCCGTGGGCAGGAAGAGCTGCTGCCCCGGGTTGTGAGGGTGGGCATGTTATATACCCCACGGTTGAGGGGAGGTGGTGAAGGAATGGGAGGTTCAACAGAGTTCTCACATGTTAGGGAGGGCCTACAAGGTGCCGGGGAGGGGAGTCTTTGCCCTTATGGCTTGATCAATGTCGTCTTTAGGTCAGGCACTAACATCAAGATAATTGGGGGATTCTTGGTGGGGCATTATGATCTGGCTATCATTTACATTCCTTTCTACCCCAGTCTCCTCCAGTTTATGGTGGGAGGGGGACATTAGGGCTTCAGGAACCAAGAGTTATTTGCCTCTGGAAATTTGTGCTATTGATAAGGTAACCTCCCTGTTTAGGTCTCTAGGACATCTTGTAGGGCAAGGGAGATTCCTGTTCTGCAGGATTGTGATCCCTGCAAGTTAGCTATTTATCGTTTTATGGCAGTCAGGGGTGCCTGAGGAATGCTACACATATGGAGGGGAGTGGGTGAAGAGGGGGTGCAAGGCGCCAGCTTTTGCTGTGTCCTCAGCCAGCCTCCTGCTCCCTCATCACCTTGACTGCACCACAGCCGATATAACCAGCTACAACCATTCAGCCATCTCTCACCAAAATGACTAGGAGGAGGAATGCCCAAAGGAAGAAAAAATCAGAGGATGCGCCTTCTGCAACAGAGCTAATATCTATTGACATAAACAATATGTCAAAAGGGAATTCAGGCTAACAATGATCCAGGCAATACCTAGGTTGGAGAAAGCCATGGATGACAAAACAGAATTGCTTAGGGCAGAAATGAAAGCCACCAGGGATGATGTTCACAATGCTTTCAATGAGTTCCAATCTAATCTAAATTCTCTAAAAGCTAGGGTAACTGAGACAGAAGATAGAATTAGTGATCTGGAGGACAAACAGATAAAGAGAAAGGATCAGGAGGAAGCCTGGAACAAATAGCATAGAAGCCATAAAAACAGAATCAGGGAAATAAATTATGCCATGAAACATTCCAACGTCAGAATTATTGGAATCCCTGAAGGGGAGGAGAAAGAAAGAAGTCTAGAAGATACAGTGGAACAAGTTCTCCATGAAAATTTATCCAACCTCAAGAATGGAACCAGCGTTCATGTACTAGAGGCAGAATGGACTCTTGAAAGTTCACGAGACACCTAATAGTAAGAATGAAGAATTATAATTGTAGGCAGACCCCCTTGATTGCAGCTAGAACAAAGAAACGCCTTACGTGTAGAGGAAAGCCCATCAGAATAATGTCAGACCTGTCCACAGAAATCTTGCAAGCCAGAAAGGGCTGGCAAGATATATTCAGGGCACTAAATGAGAAGAACATGCATGAGAAGAACATAAATACTTTATCCAGCAAGACTGACATTCAAAATAGATAGAGAGATAAAGTTTCCAAGACCAGCAAGGCTGAAAAGACTATGCAACCACCAACCAAACACTGCAGTAAATATTAAGGGGGGTACTATAAAAGAGGAAAAATTGTAAGAATAGCATTGAACAGAAATATAGAGACAATCTGCAGAAAGAAAGACTTCAAAGTTAACACGATGTCAATAAAACCGTACCTATGAATAATCACTCTCTCAATGTGAATGGCCTAAATGCGCCCATAAAATGGCACAGGGTTGAAGATTGGATTGGATGAAACGACAGGACCCATCCATATGTTTGTCTACAAGAGACCCATTTTGAACCTAAAGATACACCCAGACTGAAAGTGAAGGGATGGAGAAGGATTTTTCATGCCAATGGGCCTCAAAAGAAGGCCAGGATAGTGATTCTTATATCAGACAATTTAGATTTTAAACTAAAGACTGTAGTCAGAGATACAGAAGGACACTACATAATTCTTAAAGGGACTATCCACCAAGAGGATCTAACAATTGTAAATATCTATGCCCCCAATATGGGAGCAGCCAATTACATAAGAAAACTGTTAATCAAGATAAAGAGTCATATTGATATGAATACACTAATAGTAGGAGACCTTAACATGCCTCTCTCAGAAATAGACAGATCATCGAAGCAGAAAATCAATAAAGAAACAAGAGCATTGAATGACACATTGGACCAGATAGACCTCATAGATATATACAGAACATTCCACCCTAAAACAAGAGAATACTCATTCTTCTCACTTCTGGAGAAGTGAACCTTCTCCAGAATAGACCACATACTGGGTCACAAATCAGGACTCAACCGATACCAAAAGACTGAGATTATTCCCTGCACATTCTCAGACCACGATGCTTTGAAACTGGAGCTCAATAACAAGGAAAAGTTCGTGAGGAACTCAAACACCTGGAAGCTAAAGACCACCTTGCTTAAGAATGCTTGGATCAACCAGGAGATCAAAGAAGAACTTAAACAATTCATGGAAACCACTGAGAATGAAGACACTTCAGTCCCAAACCTATGGGATACAGCAAAGGTGGTCCTAAGGGGGAAATACATAGCCATCCAAGCATCCCTCAAAAGAATTGAAAAATCCAGAACCCAGCAGCTGTCTCTACACCTTAAAGAACTGGAGAATCAACAACAAATAAAACCAACTCCACACATAAGAAGAGAAATAATCAAGATTAGAGCTGAGATCAATGAGGTAGAAACCAGAGATAAAGTAGAACGTATCAATAAAACTAGAAGCTGGTTTTTTGAAAGAATCATTAAGATAGATAAACCATTGGCCACACTAATCCAAAAGAAAAGAGAGAAAACCCAAATTCATAAAATTATGAATGAAAAGGGAGAGATCACAATGAACACCAAGGAAGTAGAAACAATCATCAGAAGTTATTATCAACAGTTATATGCCAATAAGTTAAGCAACCTAGATGAAATGCATGCATTCCTACAAAACTATAAACTCCCAAAACTGAACCAGGAAGAAATTGACAACCCAAATAGACTGATATCTAGTAAAGAGATTGAAGCAGTGATCAAATCCTCCCAAAAAACAAGAGCCCAGGACCTGACAGATTCCCTAGGGATTCTACCAAACTTTCACGAAGAAATAACACCTATTCTCCTGAAGCTGTTGCAAAAAATTGAAATAGAAGGAAAACTTTACAGACCTTTTCTATGAAGCCAGTGTTACCCTAATCCCCCAAACAGGCAAAGACCACACCAAAAAGAAGAATTTCAGACCAATATCACTGATGAATACGGATGCTAAGATTCTCAACAAGATCCTGGCAAAGAGGATCCAACAGCACATTAAAAAGATTATCCACCATGACCAGGTGGGATTCATCCCTGGGTTATACTGATGGTTCAACATTTGCAAATCAATCAATGTGAGAGAACAAATCAATAAGAGAAGAGAGAAGAACCACATGGTTCTCTCATTTGATACAGAAAAAGCATTTGACAAAATCCAGCATCCATTCCTGATTAAAACGCTTCAAAGTATAGGGATAGAGGGAAACATTCCTGAACTTCATAAAAATCTATCTATGAAAGACCCACAGCAAATATCATCCTCAATGGGAAAAAGCTTGTAGCCTTCCCGTTGAAATCAGGAACACGACAAGGATGCCCACTCACCATTCTTGTTCAATATAGTATTAGAAGTCCTAGCAACAGCAATCAGACAACAAAGAGAAATAAAAGGTATCCAATTTGGCAATGAAGAAGTCAAACTCTCTCGCTCTCTTTGCAGATGACATGATTCTTTATATGGAAAACCCAAAAGACTCCACCCCCAAACTACTAGAACTCATACAGCAATTCAGTAATGTGGCAGGATACAAAGTCAATGTACAGAAATCAGTTGCTTTCTTATACAGAAAGGGAAATTAGAGAATTGATTCCATTTACTATAGCACCAAGAACCATAAGATACCTGGGAATAAACTTAACAAAAGAGGTAAAGGATCTGTACTCGAGGAACTACAGAACACTCATGAAAGAAACTGAAGGAGACACAAAAAGATAGAAGACCATTCCATGCTCTTGGATCAGAAGAATAAACATTGTTAAAATGTCTATACTGCCTAGAGCAATCTATACTTTTAATGCCATTCTGATCAAAATTCCACCAGTATTTTTCAAAGAGATGGAGCAAATAATCCAAAATTTTGTATGGAGTCAGAAGACACCCCAAATTGCTAAGGAAATGTTGAAAACAAAAATAAAACTGGTGGCATCACATTACCTGATTTCAAGCTTTACTACAAAGCTGTGATCACCAAGGCAGCATGGTACTGTCATTAAAAAAGACACATAGACCAGTGGAACAGAGTAGAGAGCCCAGATATGGACCCTCAACTCTATGGTCAAATAATCTTTGACAAAGCAGGAAAAAATATACAGTGGAAAAAAGACAGTATCTTCAATAAATGGTGCTGCAAAAATTGGACAGCTATATGTAGAATGAAATCACCCATTCCCTTACACTGTACACAAAGATAGACTCGAAATGGATAAAAGACCTCAATGTGAAACAGGAATCCATCAGAATCCTAGAGGAGAACATTGGCAGTAACCTCTTCAATATTAGCCACAGCAACTTCTTTCAAGATATGTCTCCAAACGCAAAGAAAATGAAAGTGAAAATGAACTTTTGGGACTTCATCAAGATCAAAAGTTTCTGCACAGCAAAGGAAATAGTCAACAAAACAATGAGGCAACCCAAGGAATGGGAGAACATATTTGCTAATGACCGTACAGACAAAAGGCTGATATCCAGAATCTATAAGAACTTCTCAAACTCAACACACACAAAACAGATAATCATGTCAAAAAATGGGCAGAAGACATGAACAAACACTTCACTAATGAAGACATACAAATGGCTATCAGACTCATGAAAAAATGTTCATCATCACTAGCCATCAGCGAGATTCAAATTAAAACAACATTGAGATATCACCTTACACCAGTTAGAATGGCCAAAATTAGCAAGACAGGAAACAACATGTGTTGGAGGGGATGTGGAGAAAGGGGAACCCTCTTCCACTGTTGGTGGGAATGCAAGTTGGTGCAGCCACTTTGGAAAACAGTGTGGAGATTCCTCAAGAAATTAAAAAAATATAGCTTTCCTATGACCCTGCAATTGCACTACTGGGTATTTACCCCAAAGATACAGATGTAGTGAAAAGAAGGGCCATCTGTACCCCAGTGTTTACAGCAGCAATGGCCACTGTCGCCAAACTGTGGAGAGAACCAAGATGCCCTTCAACGGATGAATGGATAAGGAAGATGTGGTCCATATACACTATGGAGTATTATGCCTCCATCAGAAAGGATGAATACCCAACTTTTGTAGCAACATGGACAAGACTAGAAGAGATTATGCTGAGTGAAATAAGTCAAGCAGAGAGAGTCAAATATCATATGGTTTCCCTTATTTGTGGAGCATAACAAATAACATGGAGGACATAGGGAGATGGAGAGGAGAAGGAAGTTGAGGGAAATTGGAAGGGGAGGGGAACCATGAGAGACTATGGACTCTGAAAAACAATCTGATGGTTTTGAAGGGGCAGGGGGTGGGAGTTCAGGGGAGCCAGGTAGTGGGTATTATGGAGGGCATGTATTGAATGGAGCACTGAGTGTGGTGCAAAAACAATGAATTCTGTTACACTGAAAAGAAATTTTAAAAAGTTTCATTAGACAGAAAAAAAATCATTTTTCAGCTATGTAATATTTTTAAAAATATATATGGAATACGTATTAGACTTCTTTAAAGGGATAACAGAAATAAAGTATGATTCAACTACTTTGGGGAAAATTTTGTTGTTGAGATTTTCCTATTGTTTTTCTGTTTCAAATTTCATTGATTTCTGTTCTAATATTTATATATTTTTTATTTGCTCTAGGCTTAACTTGTTCTTTATTTTGAAAATAATATTCTTATTTTCAGTTTTCTAAGATGTAAGCTTAAATTACTGACTTTAGCTCCTTATTCTTTTCTAATATATGAATTCAATGCTATAAATTTCCCTATAAATACTTCTTTCATTGTGTCGTACAAAATTTGATAAGTTGTAGTATCACTCTCATGTAGTTCAAAGCATTTTTTAAAAGATTTTATTTATTATTATTTATTTGACAGACAGAGATCACAAGTAGACAGAGAGGCAGGCAGAGAGAGAGAATGGGAATCAGGCTTGCTGCCAAGCAGAGATCCTGATGTGGGGCTCAATCCCAGGACTCTGGGATCCTGACCAAAGTTGAAGGCAGAGGCTTTAACTACTAAGCCTCCCAGACATTAAAAATGCCATTTCAAGGCATTTTTAATACATTTTGAGACTTCTTTGATCCATGTGCTATTTATAAGTCTATTGCTTAATCTCCAAATGTATTAGAATGTTCCAGCTATACTTCCATTGATTTTTAGTTTAGTTCTCAAATCCAATGTGATTTGAGAACATACTTGATATGCTTTCTACTTTTTTAAATTTATTAAGGTGTATTTTATGACCCAAAATGTGCTCTATCTTGCTGAACATTCCATATGAACTGGAAAAGCATGTGTATTCTACTATCGTTGGATGAAGGGGACTATAAATGTAAATTAGATCAAGCTGACTGATGGTTCTTTTGAGAACAACTCTTTGATTACTAAATTTCTGCCTTCTGGTTGTATCGGTTATTGAAAACCAAGAGTTGAAGTCTCCAACTATAATAGTAGATTTGTTTCTTCCTCTTTGGATTTATATCAGGTTTTGCCTCATGATTTTCACACTCTGTTATTAGGAACATGCACACTAAGGAATGTTATGTCTTCAAAGAATGAGTGTTTTCCTTTCAGTATTTTTCTCTAAGAAAGATTCCTTCCCTCCCCCCCCCACTTTTGGAGGATAATTTTGCTAAACATATAAGTCTAGGTTAGTGTTTTTGCTTGGGTTTTGTTTGGTTGGTTGGTTTTTTTAACATGGTAAATATTTCACTTCACTCTTTCTAATTACATGCCTTATGACAAGAAGTCTGATATAATTCACATCCTTGTTCCACTATAAACAATATGTTTATCCCTTTTGGATTCCTTCAATTTCTTTTTTTCTTTTGTTTTCTATAGTTGGAATATAATATACCTATGTGTAGAGTTTTATCTTCTTTCTTTTTTTTTTTTTTTTCATGTTGGTCACTACTTTTGGAAAGATTTCAAGCCATTATTATTTCAAATTTGTCTTCTCTTTTTCTCCTTGTTTCCCTCTGGAATTCCAATTTTACGTATGTCCTTTTATTATTATCCCCCATTCTTGAATACTCTGCATGAATTATTTTTTTTGTCATTTTTAGAGTTTCTATCTCTCTATTTTCATTAATAACTGTTCTTGCATATAGCCTACTTTTCCCATTAGAACCCTTTATGTGTTATAGTTATTTTAAATTCTTTGTCCAATAATTCTAAAATATGTCTTATCTGCTTCAGGCTCTGAGGACTGCTTTGTCTCAAGAATGCATTTTCTCTAACTTTTTAGTGTGCCTTGAAATAAAACTGATTTTAAAACATTCCTATTTCCTTGCCATCTCTAATACGTATTTAATGAATGTTTCCTTTGAAATTATATACAACTTTGTTAACCATACTCAGTGGGAAGAGATTTTTCCTAAAATGTCTTTGTAAGATATTTTTGCCCAGACTATATATCTATTCCATTTTAATGCTTTCTCACCAACCCTCTATTCTGGAGCTACAATCTCATTTTCACACTAACAAGAGCTAAGATGGCTGGAAAAAAGATAATATGCTACATGTTCTTCAAGTTATAATGTAACATTTATATATCACTAGTTGACTAATCAGCACTTTCAGAACTGATTGATATCAACCATTTCTTTTTCACCCTGACACATAAATACTTTATTACCAAAATGGTGTGTCTAAACACATTCAGTCCTGTCTTGCTTGCCATTAAAGTATATCAAATGATAAGTCTTAATTGTTGTTAGGATACATGTTAATCAGCTCAACTTACAATAAGAAAAGTAACATAGACAAAAAAATTATATCTCTGAAGTCTGATGTCTCTGAAGTCTACTTCACACCCAGAAACCAACTTTACAAACTAAGAAATATTGATATAGCCCATCAAAGTATACTGTGTATACTTGATGAGCTGTGATTACCCAAGAAATACTGTATAATCATTGTGTTTATTATTTTCACAGATACTGATTACATATTATACAGTACTTTTTACTGTATAGACAACTGGAGGTAAATTTGAGAGCAAAATAAGTATTCATGTCTTTAAGGCTCTAATAGTGCAATACAGAAAATACTCAATATACAGTACTAAATAAACATAATAAATAACCACATGTTAATGTTAGAAGCTGATCTGTGTAGTATAGGCAAAAAAAGAAGTAGAGTAGAGTAAGAATGAAAATGACTACCCAGGGTCAGGTTGATTACAGCATTAAATTGAATGGTCAGCACAAGAAAGGCATCTTTGAGTAGGTAATATTTAAACAAAGACTTAAAGAAATTGATTATATGTAAGGACAACTAGGGGAATTATGTGTCAATTATAAGGGCAACTACTACAAAAGCCATAAGGTTATAATATAAAGCATGATTGACATGTTCTAGGAACAGTAAGGAATTTAAGGTAGGTAGAGTGAATGAGGGACAGGAGTAGTAGGTAATCAATCAAAGGAATAAACAGGGGTGAGGTCATGTAAACGCCTTGTAGATGTATGAAGACTTGGCTTTGAATGGATCTGTTATAGGTATCCTCAAACAGAATTTTTCAGTTTTCATTACAATTGTCTATTGAGCAGAACGAATGCCAATAAGAAACTATCAATGGCTCTCATAGTATTATCCCACATAATATTCTTTGTTCCACTGGTATTTTCTACCATTTTTTTTTCTTCATTCTTCACAGTATAGTGTCTAGGAGCACGGGTTCTCTCAGTGAGGCTGCCTCAGTTTAAAATCTAGGTCTACCACTTAACAGTTTTGTGATTTTGAGCAAACTATTTACATTCAGCCAAAAATAAAAGTAAAATAACTTTATATGATAAATCACATGTGAACACCCAAAGACTATGTATATGAGTTACTATTACTCTAAAATTACAGTTGTTTTCTATCTTTATGTGTCTCAGGAATATTTTAGACCTCACTTGTTATGTAGGCTTCTCTGAATTACAAATCTAAATTATTCCATCTTTTACCTAAAGAAACTAGAAACTTAAGAACAAAGTACATGGTGTGTAGAAGGAAGAAAATAAAGATGAGAGCTGAAGTTAATGACACAGACACAAATAAAACAAAAACAAAAACAAAAACCAGAAAGAGAATTAGTGAAACCAAGATCTTGTTCTTTGGAAAGATGAACAAAACTGATAAATTAACCAAACTCATCAAAGAAAAGGTCCCAAATAAATGAAATCAGATATGCAAGTAAAGTAACAATAGCCACCACATAAATACAGAGGATTATAAAGGGTTATATTATAACAACAAACTAGACAATCTAGAAGAAGTGTATAAATTCCTAGAAGCACACAATCATTCAAAACTGAACCAGGAAGAAATAGAAAATCTGAACAGCTACAAGCATTATTCACATAACTAGGATAAACAGTACAATAAAAATCAGCTATAAGTAATGAAATTAAATCAGAAAAGAAAACTACCAGAAAAAATAAAATTCCAGGAACATATGGATTCACAGGTGAATACTACTCAAGATTTAAAGAAAAGTTAATATTTATTCTCCACAAACTATTCCACAAAACAGAAATGGAAGGAAAGCTTCCAAATATATTTGAGGTCAGAATTACTTTGATACCAAATCCAGAAAAAAGACACCATAAAAAAAGAAAACTATACGCAAATATCCCTGATGAACACAGATGCAAAAATCTTCAACAAAATGTTAGCAAATTACATATAGTAATACACTGAAAAGGCCATTCACCACCACCAAGTGGGATTTACTCTGGGGATACAAGGATGGTTTGATATTCATATATCAATCTATATCATAAGCCACATCAACAACAAAAAGGATAAAATTCATATGACTACCTCAATAGATGCAAAAAAAGTATTTGACAAAATTCAACATTCACTCATGATTAAAAAAAAAAAAACTCAACAAAATGGAGTTAAAGGAAACATACCTCAACATAATAAAGACCATATATGAAAAACTCACAGCTAATGTCATACTCAATGGTAAAATATGGAGACCTTTTCCTCTAAGATCAGAAAAAGACAAGGATGTCCACTTTAACCACTCTCATTCAATCTAGTACCGAAAGTCCTAGCCACAGCAAGCAGACAAGAAAAAGAAATAAGCATCCATATGGGTAAAGAAGAAGTAAACTGTCACTATTTGCAGAAGACATGATACTATACATATAAAATCTTAAAGATTCCATTAAAAAACACATCAAGTTATAAATGAATTCAGTAAAATGGCAGGATACAAAATTAATGCCCAGAAATCAATAGTGTTTCTATACATCAATAATGAACTGGCAGAAAGAGAAATTTAAAAACAGACCATTTACAATTGCCTCAAAAAGAATAAATTACCTACAAATAAATTTAACCAGATGAAAAACCCCACTCCAAAAACTATAAAACTGAGGAAAGAAACTGAAGATGACACAAAAAATGGATAGATATTCTATGCTCAGGGATTAAGAATTAATATTTTAAAGTGTTGATATCACCCAAGTGAACCCACAGATTTAATGCAATTTCCATAAAAATACCACTAGTATTATTCACAAAACTAGGACAATTAATACAAAAATTTTACAGGACACAGAAGACCCTGAACAGTTAAGCAGTCCTAGGAAAGAAGAACAAAGCTGAAGGTATCGTAATCCCAAATTTCAAAATATACTACAAGGCTGGAGTAATCAAAACTGTATGGTATAGCCACAAAAAAAGACACATTGATCAGTGAAACAGAACCAAGATCCCAGAACAAATGCACACTCACATGACCAATTAATCTATGACAAAGAGGCAAGAATATACAATGGAGAAAAGACAGTCTCTTCAATAAATGGTGCTGGGAAAACTAGACAGCTACGTACAAAAAATAAGTCTGGGGACCATTTTTTTACACCCTATACAAAAAGTAAATTCAACATGGATTAAAAACTTAAATGTGAGACCTGAAACCATAAAAATCCTAGAACACAGGCAACAATTTCTCTGACATCAGCTATAGCAACATTTTCCTAGATATGTCTCCTCAGGCAAAGAAAACAAAAGCAAAAGTACTGGAATTACACCAAAATAGAAAGCTTTTGCACAGGGAAGGAAACCATCAACAAAACAAAAAGACAACCTACTGAATAGGAGAAGATATTTGAAAATGATATATCCAATAGGAGCTTAATATTCAAAATATACAAAGAATTCATACAACACCAAAAAACTCAATTTAAAAAAATAGGCAGAAGACCTGAATAGGCATTATTCTAAATAAAGCATACGGATGGCCAAAAGACACAGGAAAAGATGCTCAACATCACTAATAATCAGGGAAATGCAAATCAAAACCACAATTACCTCATACCTGGTAGAATAGTTAAAATAAAAAAGTTAAGAAATACCAAGTGTTGGCAATGATGTAGAGAAAAAGGAACACTTGTATACTGTTGATAAGAATGTAAATTGGTACAGCCACTGTGAAGTTTCCTCAAAAAATTAAAAATAGGAAATACCATATGATTCAATAATTCCACTACTGGGTATTTATCTCCCTAAATGAAAACACCTATTTAAAAGATATTTGCACTCCTAAATTTACCACAGCATTATTTTATAATAGCCAAGATATGGAAGCAACCTAAATGTCTATCAATAGACAAATGAATAAGAAGATGTGATATATACAAAATGGAATATTACTCAGCTATAAAAAAAGAATGAATTCTTGCCATTTGTGACATGTTTGATGGAACTTGAAGGTATTAGGCAAAGTGAAATAAATCTGAGAAAGTCAAATACCATATGATTTCACTTATACATGACATCTGAAAAACAAAGCAAACAAAAAGCAGAATAAACCTATAAATACAGAGAACAAACTCATAGTTACCAGAGAGTGGGGGGCAAAATGGTGAATGGGAGTGGGAGATACAAGTTTCCAGTTATGGAATGAATGACACAGGAATAAAAGGCATAGCATAGGAAATATAGTCAATTGTACTGGAATAGTGTTGTGTTGTGACAGATGGTAGTTACACTTGTGGCGAGAATAGCATAATATAAAGAGAGATTGAATCACTATGTCGTCCATATGAAACTAATGTACACATTGTTTGTCAACTCTACTCAAATAAAAATATTTAAGTAATAAAAAAATTATTTCCTCATTCACTCTCTCACAGCACTGTATACCTTTTCTTCCACAGAGATTCTCTGCAAGCTTCAGTTATTTATTTCTTTATATAAGTATTTGTTTGATATCTGATTTTCCTCAAAACTCTAAGTTCTTGGGGCGCCTGGGTGGCTCAGTGGGTTAAGCCGCTGCCTTCGGCTCAGATCATGATCTCAGGGTCCTGGGATCCAGCCCCGCATTGGGCTCTCTGCTCAGCGGGGAGCCTGCTTCCTCCTCTCTCTCTGCCTGCCTCTCTGCCTGCTTGTGATCTCCGTCTGTCAAATAAATAAATAAAATCTTTAAAAAAAAACCAAAACTCTAAGTTCTTGTCTATAGTTTAGTCAACCTAATATTCTCAATGCTAGGACAACTGCCTTGCACATTGTGGGCACATGACATAACATTTGCTCTCCTCAATGACCTCAAAAATGTACATTTATGTTGGATTTTCCTCCTTTCCAATCACATCTCCTTTGTTCTGTCATTCCTAACTCCAGAGATCCCCTTCTCACATAAACTAGCTACATACAAGTTTTTTATTCAAGCTCCTCTTTGGAAGAAGGAAACTCAAACCAAAACAGGTCCAGAGGTGAGAAGCCAAAGGTGACATGTTGGAAGGAGACAAAACAATGTCTCAACATGTCTGAGAAAGACAAAAAGGATCCACACAAGCAACAATAGTGGGCCCTTGGTTGTATGGTAGAGGCAAAGACAACCATTGTTATGGATACTTCAGCTAGAAAGAAAGCAAGGAGGGCAAAATTGAATATCTGCTGTGATGTATAAACTAAATCTGGTACACTATGATCACATTTTACATATTGTGCATTTCTCTGTTTACCTGAACTACTTTCGTTGGATACTGTCTAGAAACACACACACACACACACACACACACACACACACAAATATTAAGCTAATACAAGAATCCCATTTTAGATACAAAAATATGAGGCTAAGATTTTGTAACTTGACTAAGCTTCTATAATTTATAAAAGATAGAGCCAAATTTCAGACTACAGTTGCCTGTCTTCAAAGCCCGGGCTCTGGTTTATATGATTCACTATCCTCTTTCATGTACTATACTAAGGTTCCCACTCCTTGAAATTACATTCCTTATCCCTATATCTTTGGAGAATCTACCTATCATTCAATCAAATTTGGTATATTCCATAGTACTTTAACCAATCTGTGCTACCCAGGTTGATCCTTTAATCCTTTGAAAAATGTAACCCTAATTATATACTACTTTCTGTTGTTCAAGGTTTTATTTATTACTCTATTTATTTATTTATTTATTTATTACTCTAGTCTTTAAGATAAGGGATCTGTGTTATATGTATTTACATCTAACAGTTCTTCTAAGACATAATCTTTAACTCACTCTCTTCATTGGGTAGATTGCTAGAAGATGATGGCAAGAAAATGATAGGCACCAAGCAGTGAAATTCCACCAAAAAGAACTTTGCTTTGAAAATAGCAGGTTACAGAAATCATAACCTTAAACCTTAAATGCCCCAGTCTTCCAGAATCTGAAGTTAGAATAAGATAATCCCTACCAATACAGAAAGTGTCATCTCTTGAGGGCCTACAAAGAGATCATCAAAAAAGTACTGTTAAAAATGTGGGAAGTGGAGCCCATCCATAACTATACGACAATTCTTTCCTCCTCATTATCCTTGTACAGCAATTCTTAGCTCATAGAAATCTTGGCCTTATTAATTATATTAGCCAGGCTGGGGTTTTCAGTATTTTGTTCTCATTGTAATTGAACAGGAGCCCCATTGCCCAGAAGCTGGAGAAACATATGATTTTAAAGCCATTGAAATTCTTAATCTAGTTGGCTATCCAAACTTCTTGAGAACAAAAACCAAAAACAAACAAAAGATGTTATTTTTCAAACTTTGGTAAGGAGAACAACTTAGACACAGTTTAAGTTGCCTTAGTATTCTCTAGTTTTCTTTCAAACAAGCAGTTGATAAAAAGACGATAAAGCCAAATAAAAGAAAAAGTTTTTAATTGCCTCCATGTTACTTCATAAAAGCCCATCTGAATTTCAGTGGTTAGCAGAAACTGAGAATTATGAGCAGTCTGCTGCTCAGGGACCCCAGTGCCGCTAGCCTATTTCTCTTTATATTGTCAGTCTGGGAGAAGATCTAGGCTAGCATTCAAGAATATTCCTATTTGTGTAAGTCCTTTTTGTGCAATAATTACTTAACTGAAAATTATAATTCTTTTAGAGCCAGTGGTCTTAGAATAGCCCTTTCTAACATAATCCAGCATTCTGATTTAAGCCATGGATGTCTTCATCTTTTTCCCAATATCCCCTATGATATATACATGTGGGTGCTTTTTTAAGTTGGCAACAATTCGTTTGCATATGTACTTACTTAAACTTCACCTCCTTACTCCACCTTTAACATTAATAGAAATATAAATTCAATGGGCATTGTTCAAGTTTCTAGGGTTTTTTTTTTTTTTTTTTTGAGTTGTGTGCATGTGTTTTAACTCTCATACCTGAGTTTATGCTGTTTTTGGTTACTTGGCTTGCTCCTATCAGGCAGTTATTCAAGTTTTCATCATCACTCTCCTGCAATGTGCCTGGTCTATTGGCCAGGAAACATTTCAGTACCTCTCCAGTCAGCTGTGGATGTTGACATGTGTCTCAGGATTATGATGTACTATTATAATATTATCCCCAAAGTATCTTTCTCATGTCTAGGATGAGCATAGTGATCATTCAATTCCAATAAAAATATTTTGAGACATCTGTGGTGGTTGATTAAAATCCCAGTTAAGTGGATTTATCAATATGACCAAGAGATTACTTTTATTCTCTATCAAATTACATTTTGCCCAGTCCTTTCAAATCACTTCCATCTGGCTGATTGTACCCACTTCAGGTAGATGATATATCCAAGGGTTCTTTGCTACATAAATGCTCATCTTCCAAGGTGAAAGTCTCTAAGACTTTCTACTCTTTTAGCTTTACTTAGGAATGAGCAAGATTTAAAGAGGTAACTACTCCCTTCTGCCTCAAAGAATCACAATATTAAAACCTTTCTCAGCTGAACACACTAACCTTCTCTACTGTTGTCTTCTCTTACTTGGTGGAGCTGAAACACAAGATTCATTCACTCCCTAGAATACTTACATAGAATGTTCCAGATACAGGGATAATGACTATGAAGTCTATACTTGGTAAGTGCTTGAAACCTGTGTAGAGTCTCCTATTACTGAGAACTAGTGAAATGTCTATTTAGTAAAAATTCTCTAACCATTAGAAGAAAAGGAAATGAGTAACAGATACCCTGTATTGTAGCCACTCATTCTTGATAAGCTTATGTGGGGTTGAGGGGAAGATATATTATGACTCTGCTCCACTCCATATTCAAAGTTATTTTAGTGTAGTTACTGTATTTTAAAATGTTCATATTCTCCAGATTGTATAATGCTCACACAATGCAACCTAAATAGTTTATTGACTTATTTAACTGTGGTTCCTATTCCTTAAACATAGCAAACTATACTTTAATGTAGAGATTCCTCTAGGCTATATCTCAAGACACTGCCTTCCTTCCTTTATCTATCTAATCTTCAGCCAAGCTAAACCAGTAGATTCACATCACTGATATTATCCACATAGTTAATGTCAAGACTGACAATCTCTTCTTTGAACCTCATTGTTTTTCTACATTTGCTTTCCAAACTCCAAGAAATTATGAAGAAACTTGAAAATTACCTTTGCTTTTGAACAAAAGAAGGGTAAATTTTAAATAAATTTACTCTTAATTTCTCTTTATTTTTCTAAAAGCAATCATTACCATTAAATGAAGGATATATTTTTTAAATATTTTATTTATTAATTTGACAGAGAGAGATCACAAGTAGGCAGAGCAGCAGGCAGAGAGAGAGAGAGGGAAGCAGGCTCCTTGCTATGCAGAGAGCCCGATTTGGGGCTCAATACTAGGACCCTGGGATCATGACCTGAGCTGAAGGCAGAGGCTTTAACCCAGGTGCCTCTGAATGAAGGATATTTAAGCATAAGTTGATTTTAAATAAATTGGGAGTTATAGTACATTTCTATATCTTATATATTCAAAAACAAACAAGACTCCTTCAATTATATATATATATGGACATGTGTACATATAACTAATTGCATGAAAATAAAACTGAAACAGGGTGCCCTGGGTGGCTCAGTTGGTTAAACCCTCTGCCCTCGGCTCAGGTCATAATCCCAGGCTCCCGGGATTGAACCCCACATTGGACTCTCTGCTCCGCAGGGAGCCTGCTTCCCCCTCTCTCTCTGCCTGCATCTCTGCCTGCCTCTCTGCCTACATCTGCTCTCTATCAAAGAAATAAATAAAATATTAAAAAAAAAAAAAAGAAAACTGAAACAACCCTACCAAAATGTGGGCAGATTTTGTGTGTGTGTGGTTAAAAAAAGAAAAAAAATAAGAGGAAAATGTAGATAGAGACAGACTATCATATTTCCTTCTCAAACCTCTAAAGTGTTGGATTCTTGATCAGTACTACTGAATTTACATAATGCTTTATAAATGAAAATAAATAGGTAAGTTTCCATCATTGTTTTGTTATTTAAAAGAACATTAATTATGTTAACATTAAATTTAAAATTAGAACATTGCCCATGTAAACACAAAAATTCTCAAGACTTCAAAATGTTTTTCTACTCTCCATTAAAACGCAACAAAACCAGTAATTCAAGGCTGGCTCTTCTGCCATAGGTACAGTTGGTGCACATCAGTAACCAGCTCATTTCCTTTTGCTGGTCTTCTCTGACCACTCACCTAAATCATCTGGCTTCTAAAGGAACTAGAACTAAATGGCAACTTCGTTCTAAATAGTATTTTCCTTTAAAAAAAAAAAAAAGTAGCCAAAGAAATGTTTTAAAACTGTACTTAATTTCCATCACTGAAAATTTTATGATTGTACTGACCAGGTCTGTCTCTGACCTTGATGAAAGGCACACTTTCAGGAGATACTATCAATTCAGAGAAACACAGAAATTAAGAGGTCCCAAGGGAATATAACATGGGTAGTTTCCTACTCCAGAGGCTATTCTCTACAATGAGTATATGCCTCACACTCTCACATGAATACTGGACACAACTGAAAGTAGATTATTTGTTTTGCTGCAATATAATTTTATTTCAAATTCTAGTTAGAATATAAACAGTGCTTTATCCATGAGAAAAAAAAATATGATCAAATACAGTATTCCTCTGGTAAGAAGGTATAGTTTATACTCTGTAAGTTTCTTAACTGCTCCCGTAATTCTGTTCCTCTATCACATTTAAGATACTTTCACAATGTTTTAATACCATTTTCCATACACACTAATTGGGATGGCTTGGACTTTCTGCACAGCTTCCAGAAATATCAAAGGTTTCCTTTCCCAGCTATATCTCGGGACTTTTGGGCTCCCTACAGCATCAGACAAAATGCTTTCTATTTGGTGTCACCCCTCCCTAAATGCCCTGGTTGAGGAAGTATTTGCATTTCACAGCACCATAGTCAGCAGGGTCTGCAGTTTTTCTGGATTAAGGGACTGTTCCGGACACAGATATGTAGGCATAATTAACAGAAATTTTCCAAACATGGAGAAAATTGATGTTAATAATTAAGGTCAGGAAAAAAACCTGATAGAAAATGTGGAAAGAAATCTCTCAAAAGTTTTAACAGTCAATAGTTACCATGGGGATGGAATTATGCTTTTGGAAATGAATAGAAGGAAATGCAGAATGGTACTAAAGTTGGAGAAGGACTAGAGTCAGAAACATTGAGTGTGCACCACAGTCACACTTATTTCTCTGCTCTGAGAATTCTACCAGGTTACACTGGGAGTCAGTGTCAGAGTAAAAACACCTATTTCATGGGGTTATTGTGGAGATTAGATAATGTCAGTGAAAGTTTCTGGCTCAGTCAGTTAAGTAAGTTAAGTGGGTATTCAGGGGGAGGAGGGGAAACACAGTAAGAAATAGTTTTCATACCACTTGAAACTAGTAGCTCAATAAGCAAAAATAGGAATTGTCTCATTTTCTTTCTTTCGTTCCTTCTTTTTCCCCCTTAGTTTTGATTCTCTTTGCTGAGTTCTGCTTTAAGTCATTTGATTTTCAATTACACTCTTGGAATCTGGAAATTTAACTCTCCTACCTAAGACATGTTTGAAAATAAATTATAACAGTATTATTAATATGGCTATTAATATACTTAATTTAGCAATAATATTTTGTCTTTCATAATTCAACTACAATAATATTAACAACTTTTTTTTAAAAGATTTTATTTATTTATTTGACAGAGATTACAAGTAGACAGAGAGGCAGGCAGAGAGAGAGAGGGGGAAGCAGGCTCCTTACTGAGCATAGAGCCTGATGTGGGGCTCAATCCCAGGGCCCTAGCCGAAGGCAGAGGCATTAACCCCCTGAGCCACCCAGGTGCCCCAATATAACAACTTTTAAAGCAAGTATTAGGTGAGAAAATACGCATAAGCTGTTTTTTCTTTGGTATAACCTGCAGCACCTAGAGACTATTTCATTTTCATCCACAGTGTCCAAAAGTTATTAGAGTACACAGTAAAAATAAATTCAATATGTTCTTCTTGATTGTATTAGAAGAAATTAAAAGGCCCTCCTACTCTAGTACTTTCTAGACATTTTCATCCTGGTATCTGATCACCTTTGTGGATTTAAACAATATTAACATGTTCATTATAGACAAAGGTGAGGGTAACAGACAAATCAGAGGAAGCTTGAAGCAGTTAGTGCCAAGAGCATTAGCAGAATTATTACAGATACAGAGCATACTTTTCAAATAGCTATTGACCATTTATATTTCTTATATCAATTATCTCTTCATAGAACATGTATTCTTATAAAGAGTTTTATTATTTTTCTTGATTCATAGAAATCCTATTTCTTCTCAACTAAACTAATATTTCTCTAAACTAACATTCTTTCCAAAAGCTAACTCCAAATAGATGCTATTAACTATGTTAGTTTGGGCATTTACCTTTTAACTCAGCTTTTCCGTAGTAAAATGAATATGATTATAGTCATGGTTATGAAACAATGATTAAAAATGCTTATCAGGGGCCTGGGTGGCTCAGTCAGTTAAGCCTTTGGCTTAACTCAGTCAGAATGCCTTTGGCTCAGGTCATGATCTCGGAGTCATGTCCTGCATCAGGCTCCCAGCTCCATGGGGAGTCTGCTTCTCCCTCTGACTTTCTCCCCTCTCATGCTCTCTCTAACTCACTCTCTCTCTCAAATAAATAAATAAAACCTTTTTAAAAATGTTTATAATAGCACTGAGTTATATAAAAAAGGAAAAAAAATACTGTAGAGCTGCTTTCTAACTTTGATAGAGAACTATGAACACCAGTCATCAAGTATTAAAAGTGGTTGCTGGAAATGACTGAACCATTACAGCAAAGCCCTTCTGATCTACAAATTTTTAAAAGATGGCAGAAGCAGATGGCAAAAAAAGAAGGAAAAATGAAACAAGGAAGAAGAGAGAAAAGCAAAGGAAGAGAGAGAGAATATGAATCTATTTTCTAGCCTGATAGGATTGTTAAATTTTTAAAGTAATTAATTTAAATGGTAAAAATGACAAGTTTAAAGGCAAACTTAAAGTTTCTTTTAACTTATTTGATAAAATAACTTATTTGATAAAAAATCTCATTAATTTGTATTTGCCATTTACTCTGTTATTGCAAAGAAAGTCTTCTGCCAAAGATTTCTGGAACATCTTCCAAAAATCATGAATTCTCAGGCTGAAGCAAATAAGATTGAATGGAAATGACTTTCAATGGATATGTGGGAAAGGAAGGAATTTGCCTACCTCTGAAACTCTCATTTGTAACACACACAAAAATATTTTCCTCTAGTAGCTTGATGCATAGTATCTCTCCCAGAGTTAATTACAGACTTTGGATCATTTTAGTTCATGTACAGATTTCCAGATTTTAGTTTCTCAGAAGCCATCTTGTCTGGAATTAGAAACCTAATACCACATTGTATATTCAATGGTTTATACCAAGTCTGGCAGAATGGCTTTCAAACACAGTTTAGAGTTTGATATTCAAACTAAACTTCAGGTTTCACTATGGCTGAGGTATACTTCAGGCTGTAAGTAATTTCTCACAGGTTAGGTAAGCTTTGAATTTCATGAATAGAGAACAATTTCTTCTTGTTGTTCGTGATTTAATCCTTTCTTTATCCCTGGAACATTTATTCTTTAATAATTTTTAACTATCTTCTTTTTGATAGGTTATCTGCTTTGTACTCAGCTAAATATGTTCATTAGTGAATAAGTTCTATCATTTTGGCAAAAATAGTATTAATATCTCATTTTAAAAACTGATTGATTCATCCATTTATTCATTAAAAAATTGCCCTTCAATAATGTTGAACATTGTTTCAGTTTTTCAAATTTATAAATAGAAACTATTTTTCTAACATACAGACCTGACACAACAAAATGTCATTTTAAAAAATGTTATTTAGGGTGCCTGGGTGGCTCAGTGGGTTAAGCCACTGCCTTCGGCTCAGGTCATGATCTCAGGGTCCTGGGATCGAGTCCCGCATCAGGCTCTCTGCTCAGCAGGGAGCCTGCTTCCTCCTCTCTCTCTCTCTGCCTGCCTGTCTGCCTACTTGTGATCTCTGTATGTCAAATTAAATAAATAAAATCTTAAAAAAAAAAGAAAAAATGTTATTTACCTAGGTCTATAGCATTGAAGTGATTATAATTCTAAAAAAAAAAAAATTTACTTTAAAGTAATTTCTACACTCACTGTGAGGCTTGAACTTACAACTCCAAGATCAAGAGTTGCATACTCTACTGACTAATTGAGCCACACACCCCAAATTGACCATAATTCTTGATTTATAACACAGCCTAACAATTTTTGCAAGCACATTTTTGTGTTTACTTGCTTGTTTATTTAATGGTAAAATTATACTGATGAAAACATGATCTAAAAATACAAGATCTAAAGAATTGTTCATAACATACAACTGCTTATGTGCTCATCTTTATGCTGACTTTTCATCTCCCTTTACTTGAGGTTATTTACATCTTACAACTTCTCTTTCTGTACATAGTTTTAACCACTTGTATGAGTTCCTGCAATGTATACTGTTATTTTTCTATTGCTTTTCATTTTATAAAAATTGTGCTGAGTGGATCCATTTTGGACTTTACTTTCACTATTATGTCTAAGATACAGCTATATCATTTTATAATTATAATTTATTATGGTTCTGACTAATATTCAATTGTATTACTTATGGGGATTATTACACTTCTTTTTCTGTACATTCATAAGACTTTATCTTGGGTTATGGAAATGGGAATGAAATTGATGAACCACAGAATTCGTGAACATTGAACTTTACAAGATAAGGCCAACATTTTTCTAGACTGATTATATTAGTATACACTTCCATCAGCAATGTATAAGAAATCTTGATTCACAAACTGTTTATTCAGAAAATCTGATCTCCTGTCTTTTCTTCAGATAAATTTAGAACAAACTAGACGAAATGGAAGAAGTAAACCAGTCTGTGGTGTCTGAATTTATTATTTGGGGGCTTTGTAGTTCATGGGAGCTCCAGGCCTTCCTTCTAGCGATATTTTCTTCACTTTATTTGATCATTATCTTAGGTAACATCTTCATTATGCTCCTAATTATTGTTGACTTTCATCTCCACTCCCCATTGTATTTCCTGTTAGCCAATCTTTCCATTCATTGACTTCTGTCTTTCCTCAGTCACTACCCCTAAAATGATCACAGACTTTCTCAAGGAAAACAAGATAATCTCCTTTGAAGGCTGCATGTGTCAGATTTTCTTTGGACATTTCTTTGGAGGGGGTGAGATGGTGCTCCTTGTGTCAATGGCCTATGACCATCATGTAGCCATCTGTAAGCCACTTCATTACTCCAGCATCATGAACAGGCAAATGTGCATTGGGTTAGTGATGACATCACGGATCGTTGGGTTTGCGCATTCAATAAGCCAGCTAGCTATGATTATAAAACTGCCCTTCTGTAGACTGAGGGAACTGGATAGCTTTTTCTGTGATATTCCATTGTTGATCAAGCTAGCCTGCACAGACACCTCTATTCTAGAAATGTGGAAAAATGCTGACAGTGGGGTTCTGGCAACCATCTGCTTCATTGTGTTGTTAATCTCTTACTCTTATATTCTGTTTACCATCTGCCTTCACTCTAAGGATGGGGCATCCAAGGTTCTCTCTACCTGTGCTGCCCACATCACAGTGGTAGTGTTATTCTTTGGGCCTTGCATCTTTATCTACCTGTGGCCACTCGGCATCACCTGGATGGACAAGTTTCTTGCTGTATTTTATGCAGAGATCACACCTCTCCTAAATCCAGCTATTTATACTCTAAGGAACAAAGAAATTAAAAATGCCATTAAGAGACTATGATGTTAGCATATGGATTTCAGTATTTTGGGGTCTCACGGTATCAGAATCTCTAAATTACCCATGCCTTTCCTGTTGCTTGGGACTGGGAAGCATTCCCCCATTCACATATGGAAATCATGTGTATCTCCAGATAAAAGTTTTATGACAATTCTATCATATTCCATAATCATTTGTTGATCACGGAATGCAAAATGATTTCCTGTCTGGAAAATGTGGAAAGTCTCTATGACTGATTTTGGTTGTGCTCAAAAATGACTTAAAATTAATAACAAGTTAATGTTACTTACTAGTATTTGTGCTGCTATTCAACAACTTAAAATTTTCTATTATGCTAAGCATTTCTTTGAGCAAAGCATTTCGCATAGATCTTTAAATTTTGGTCAATAGGTCAGTGCACTGAATATTGCTCTTTGTATTTATTAAGGGATAAATAGTCTCTCAGTTGACATTTAGCTACCTTATTTGGAAAGACAGCTGTAAAGGTAATAATTAAGTATTTCTTTTCATACTCAGAAAAGCAATGCATCATAATTATAATCTGATGAGAGTGTTGCCCCCTCAACATAATATTTTAGCTATTTGTGTAATTATTATCAGAAGATGTGCTAAATTAAATACAGAGATGGATATACTAACAACCTTTGGGAATTTTGCTTCTTCTCTTTTTATTTGTAAATGGGTTAAAAAGTTCATGATCTATATCAGATAAAAACAGGGAAAAGTGTTATGAAAGTGAGGCCCAAAAGTCTGATTTTGGAATAAATTATCCATTTAATTCATTTCAGTGTTCAGATAGCTTGTAAGCAACTGGGCTATATAATAAGTTTGTGCATTGTTCATTCCTACATATAACATAACTGAAGAGGGATGGGAGCAGAAGAATGTTCACCTTTAACCCAGAAGGCTGATCTGTAGCCTATATAGCTCCAATAAGAATCAAATACGTGCTAGTTGCTCCATTCTTATAGGGTCTCACGACTGCCTGTACATCTCACTGATAGTTAAAATTGAGCTGAATGATAAGCACCATAGAAATCTCGCACAAGTAGTTTATGAGTAGAAATTCAAAGAAAACATTTGTGATTTAACACTCCTTGTGTGTCCCTCTCCCTCAGGCACCAAGCATATAACAATCAGCTTCAGACAGCAAAAGTTCAGCCCTTTCTGCCCATGGGTCCTGTCCCCATGCTATAATAAAAGCAACTTTTTGCACCAAAAACATACCAAGTATTCTTTCTCAACCATTCCCTCGAGGCCCCATATCAATAACTTAAGAATTCTTCCTACTGTATGCCACAAAAAGGTATGCAAATTTACATCTTTTTATCTGAAATCCACGGACCCAGATACACTTCAAATTTCATATTTTTTAAATGATGTATTAAGCAGAAATTTTATTTCCAAACTCATCAAAGATTATTATAAACAAAAAGGTTCCTTTTAAAATTGTCACAAGTTAAACCAAAGGCACCTCATCAAAGTAAAACACTTGTGACTTAAGAATTCCTTTAGGTTGTCATGTTTTCACATTATTTTGTGTTTAATTATTTGCATGTTCTGATGATCACATTAAAACACTTTTTTTAAGACATGAAATAATGTAGTATTTTTTTTTTTAAAGTATAACCACAAGGGTAAAGTAGAGGAACTTAAGAAGACATAGACTAAGTCCGGTTTGTACACAGGATAAAGTAATCTAAACACAACATGAATCTTTCCAAACACGTTTGCTAAGACACAGCTCCCATGTTTAGTGATACAAATTAAACAATCTTCTTATTTAGAAAAATCAAGATATCATTTGATTAATAAAGCTTATTCTTCTCACAGTTTTATACTTGCTTGTCTTCATTTAAAAACTGTAAATTCATGAAGAAAGAACAAGTTCTGTTAGGTTATAAAAATCTTAGGAGCAACAAATTACAAATATTCAACTTTTGAATCAGCAAAGTTGTTTCCTTACCCAAATGGAAACATCCAGTAAATAAAACATATATAATATTCCAGGTACAGGAACAATAGTAAATCCCTTAAGACAGAGGTACATTTCATGGTATTTTTTTTTTTTTTTTCTTAAAGAGTCTCATGACTGCCTGTAGGCACTTGAATTCATGTAGGACTTGAACTTGGGACCTGAGCTGAGACCTAGAGTTAAACACTTAACCGACTGAGCCACCCAAATGCTTCTCACATTTGCTGGTCTTAAATATAAAAATACTTTACCAAAAGAAACAGCCCATTATTATTTAAAGTGTACTCTTTCATCTAGTTTCCTTATCTGAGTAGAAACTCATCAATTTCAGTAGAATGTTGACACAGGACCAAAGCCACAGGAAAGGTCTGAAATATATGAAGATCTTTTGGCTGGAGAATAGTGTTTTCTTGAGACTTCTAGGCAGTCATTCATTGTTTTGCACTGAAAAGCATTCTTCAGCAGTCTCTTCCCTACTGTCCTAAGAATAATACACAGGATCTGGGCCCCGAAGATGCTGCTTCTAGCTGGAGCACCTACCAGCAGGCCATCCTTGCAGGCATTTTGCATGCAATATCACTAAACCTCTGAAGACTCTGGGAGCCTGGGAGACCTTGAGCCTCCCCACACTGGCCTCCAGCAGTTGCTGCTCCAGCCAGTGTGCAAGCGAACATGTTCACTCCCAAGATAAGCAGTGGCAACAGGTTCCCCGGGGCCAAAGAGCCAGTAAAGGTAACATGGTCTTGTGTACTTTGAAACATCCCAAAATAGAGTCTGAAACACAAACCCTTATATAAAATAACTATTTCTGTGAGTGTGTGTGTGTGTGTGTGTGTGTGTACACACATATACATTCTGAGGGTTTTTTTGTATTTTATATCTCTGTACATCAGTTTGGATATTATCTATTTACTGACTTGTCTTTGAATTCACAGATTCTTCTGTGTTCACTGTTTTTAAGCCTCTTACTTACATTCATAACTTTACGTTGCTTTTTCAGTTCTAAAATATCATTTGATTCTTAGATATTCCATTTCTCTGTTAAATTTTTTTAACTTCCATTTTTTTCAACTGTTCTAGCACTTTTTAAAAATATGTCATTTTATACTCTACTAATTTCAGCAATTGAGCCCTCTGTGCTCTTCTTTTAAACTATTTTCCTCTTAAAAATTATGAAGTATATATATCCCTGGTTCTTTGCATGTTCCTATTTTATGTGTTTTAGGCACTGTATATAAAAAGTCATATAGGTTTGACTTAATATATTCCTCCAGAAACTATTTACTCTTTCTTCAATGGGGCATAAAAGGGTATAGTGTAATCACATTAATCCAATCAAGTACTGAGCAGATTTGAATGGATTGTAGTTTTTATAAGACTCAGTATACTTCGGGTTTATACCTGTTCCTTGGATATATCTTTTCCAAATTTTAATTATGATTCTAATGGATCTCTTGCTTCTCAGTCTGAAATATTTTAGGTGGTTTAGTTAGGCCCTTCAGAAATTTTTTTAAGGTTTTTTCTTTATTTTTAAATAATGTTTACACCCAAACGTGGAGCTCAAACTCAGAATCCTGAGATCCAAGAGTTGCAAGCTCTGCAACTTAGCCAGCCAGGTCCCCTGCCCTTCAGAATTTTTGAGCTTAGAACTTTAGCCTTCTCCATTTTCCTGCTAGCATCAAAAGTATGGCAGATTCCTCACTCAGAAATCTGGTTTTATGTTTATCCTTTTCAATTTAATCTATCCAGTAAGAATCCATTACAAACATAAATATTAAGCAACAAAGTAATAATGAACAGGAAAAATGTGAAATATTACTGAATGTATAACCAGAAACAACTGCAAATACTCAGGATATAGAGTCCTTTCACAGTCTAGCAGTGAATTTGGCTTGATCTTCTTTTTATCAAACCAAAATATAAATTAAATTAGTTTCACAATTTCTACAGATTCTACACACACATGCACACACATATATACTTAAGACCCATAGCCTGAACAAGAAAAGAGTTATACAAGACTAGCTACTAGAGAAAAATTGTCAACAAATAATTTGGACAGAGTAATGGTTCAATAATACCAGCCATATATCTATTTAATAGTATCAAATATCTACTTGGCAGTTAAAGAATATCTGCTGATTGAGTCATAGACATTAAGTCAAAAGTTAAAAAATTATGAAATAAGATATATATAAGTATGTATAAGTATAATATATTTAAAATAAAGATATATATGTGTGTGTGTGTGTGTGTGTGTATACACACATATATATATTCCCCTGCCCCAGGCCAAGCGGAGATGGCTTGAGTTCATAGAATTGAGGCAGCCAGAGGTAAGTGTAATAGCCACAGGCCAAATACATGAAACATGCTATCTCTGAGGCTCTCCATCTTGTTTTTCCACCTACATATCTCAGTCTTCATTACTTCTGTCTACCTCACATCTCCCTCTTTGTTCCTTTTTCTCCAGGATTTAAATCCTCTCTCATATATTTTTTGTCTTTCAGTAAAAAAACAGAACTGAATTATTCATATCCTAGGTTTAAATGGAAGGAAAGCTATATATTTCATAGTTCCATCAAAAGTTTTAGTATATTAGCTCGAAATAGATCAGTTTGAATCCAGATAGTCTAATTAATATCTGAGGTCATACTTTCAACAGATTCTAAGTTGGTAATCTGTGCTTTTTCAAATTCCTGTAAACTTTTTTTGGGGCTTCAATTCAGTTGTCACACAATCTATTAGATTTAACCTGATAGTTCCACATACCCTCATAATTACAGATCTATTCTGAATATAATAAAATGGGGGCTTTAGGAAAAAACAGCTCCAAATTTTGTATAAGTATTTAAGCATTTGTATTACTTGAAGTTACTTGAAAATGCAAAGAGTAACTTGTTCTCCTGAGAGTTGTTTAGGAAATCATTCTCAGACTCAGGAGTTGACTACGCAGTCTTTTCAGTGCCATCTTCATGTCCTTGTTCCTCAGTGTGTAGATAAGAGGATTCAGAATGGGTGTAATCATAAAGTCCAAAATGGCAAGAAATTTATCCACTGACACAGTGGGAAATGGCCACACATAAACAAAGATGCATGGTCCAAAGAACAAAATCACCACGGTGATGTGAGCTGACAGAGTAGAAAAGGCCTTAGACAAACCACCTGAGGAATGTTTCCATACAGTGACCAAGATGAAGATATAGGAGATAAGCAATAAGACAAAGGTGCCCATGGAAATAAACCCACTGTTGGCAGTAACTATGAATTCCATTCTGTAGGTGTCAGTGCAGGCAAGTTTGATAAACCAAGGAAGGTCACAGTAAAAGCTATCTATCTCATTAGGACCACAAAAAGGCAAATGGACAACAAAAGCCAACTGGGCCATTGAATGTATGAGGCCAATAGCCCAAGCACCAAACAGAAGCAAAATGCACATCTGTGGGCTCATGATTTTCAGGTAGTGGAGGGGCTTACATATGGCCACATATCTGTCCATGGCCATAACGACCAGCATCACCATCTCTGATCCACCCAGGACATGAAGAGCAAATATCTGGATGACACATCCCTGAAAGGATATGGTTTTGTGCCCAGAGTACAGGTCATGAATCATCTTAGGAACCGTTAAGGTAGAAAAACACAAATCAATGAATGAGAGATTAGCTAAAAGGAAGTACATAGGGGACCGTAAATGAGGGTCAAAGGTCACTACAAACACAACAAGGAAATTTCCCAGAACAATTGTTACATAAAACACTGTAGAGAAGGCAAGGAGAAAATGCTGTACTGGTCTAGAGGTAGAAAGTCCCAGCAACACAAATTCAGACACTGAAGAGTAATTTGATTTATTCATTGACTTTGTGTTACCTAAAAGGGTCAAATAAAAATAATTATAAAGGGATGCATGAGAGCTACTGAAAGAAACAGAAGTCACTGGGTTTCAAATTCTGACATTAAAGAAAAAACTTCACTCTTGTCACAAAACTCCTTTGAAAAAGTCATAGAAAATTTATTCATTTAACAAATGTTCATTCAGCAGCTACCATGAAGATCTATGTACCTGGTACTGTGCCACATTCTGGGGCATAATATTCTACAAAGCAAAATGGGGTCCCTCATGTCAAGCAGGAGCCTGCATCAAGCAGTGACAGAAGCAGATCAGGTACTACAGCTAGAAAATATCACCGTGACACATGTCAGCTGACACCGCAGAACTGATAATGAGTAGAACCAGAGGAGGTCTGCAAAACAAACTGATTAAGTCCCTTTAAAAAGGGAAGGATTTTGGCAGTTAACTGTCAAACTCTCCAGACCTGACCCCTCTATGTCTGACCACTTAGAAAAAGCAACTGCCGTGGAAAGCTCTGCCCGACTGATCTCTGAACAGAACTGAAATCCTTCACTGCTTGAACTTAAGCACTAAGTGGCCGGAGCTGACCCAGACGAGATGGAGGTCTTATCTCAAATGTGCAACCCCAGACTGACTTTGTGTTTGGTTTGTTAACTTCCTACACCCTTCTGTTATCTTGTTTGTAGTGTGGCCGATTTTCTGTCCTGCTCTGTGTTGCTGTGTAAGAAGCCAAGTTTAATCACATGGTGTTGTCATTGAGTTTGGAATCCTGAACCTGCTTTATAATTGTGATTTAACTTTGCTTTATGACTGAATAAAGTTGACGCTGTGGAAGGATACAACTCATGTGTGTGCCTTCATAGTATGCTCATGACAAATATATACCCTGTCTTTATGTAGTTTGTAGTCTAGTTGTGAAGCTCGGCATTAAACAATCACATAACCAAATGATTATAATTTATAATATAAAGATTTCTTATACATTGCTGATGGAAGTGTATACTAATATAAATTAGTGTACATATGTGTATTTCATCATTTTTAAATAATAGCTAAAATATGGAAGCAACCCAAGTATCCATCCATAGATAAAGAGATAAAGAAAATGTGGTGTTATGTGTGAGAGAGTGTGTGTGTGTGTGTGTGTGTGTGTGTGTGTGTAATGGAAAATTATATATATTCCATTAAAAAGCCATTAAAAAGAATGAGGTTTTGCCATTTGCAGCAACATGGATGGAACTAGAAGATATACTGCTAAGTGAAACAAGTCAGTCAGAGAAATTAAGAATTTAAGAAACAAAACAAAAAAAAAAAGAGAGAAACATAAAAATAGACTCATTGCCACAGGAAAGTTGTGGGGAGGGCAGTGGGGAGAAATGAGGAAGGAGATTAAGAGTACATTTATGATGAGCCCTGAATAATGTACAAAATTGCTGAATCATTATATTGTATACCTGAAACTAATAAACACTTTTAAAATTTAAAAATTTTAGAATTAGAAAATAATAAAAGTGAAAATTAAAAATGTACAGCATCTTAAAAGGAAAAAGCACAACACAAACACTGAAAAAATGACTTAAAACTTTACTAATAAGTGATCAACTCCTTTCTCACCAAAAATCAAAACTATCAATATAGCAAAAGTTCTCAGCAAAGGGTCCATCTTGAGGTGCAACCTTTATATATTTATATTTTTAATACTTTCTTTTTCTGAAGATATGTGTGTATGTGTGTGTGTGTGAGAGAGATAATAGATACATTTTTTTAATTAATTTCTTTTCAGCGTAACAGAATTCATTGTTTATGCACCACACCCAGTGCTCCATGCAATCCGTGCCCTCCGTAGTACCCACCACCTGGTTTTCTCAGCCTCCCACCCCCCACCCCTACAAAACCCTCAGATTGATTTTCAGAGTCCATAGTCTCTCATGGTTCATCTCCCCTTCCGGTTTCCCTCAACTCCCTTCTCTTCTCCATCTCCTTATGTCCTCCATGTTATTTGTTATGCTCCACAAATAAGTGATACATTTTTGATTGATTAAGGAGGGAGATGATTTTTATAAGAGAGGAAAAGGGGGGTTTCCTGGGTGGCTTAGTTGTTTAAGCATCTGACTAATTTCAGATCATGTCATTATCTCAGGGTTGTGGGATTGAGCCCTGTGCTGGCTCTGCACTGGGCATGAAAGCTATTTAAGATTCTCTCTTCAGGCACCTCAGTGACTCAGTAGGTTAAGTGTCTTCCTTGGGCTCAGGTCATGACCTAGAAGTCCCAGGATCCAGTCCCACATACGGCACCCCACTCAGCGGAGGGCCTGCTTCTCATACTACCCCTCACCCCACTTGTGCTCTCTTTCAAATAAATAAATAAAATCTTAAATTAAAAAAAAAAAACTCTCTCTCCCTCTGCCCTTTCTCCCCATCCCCAGGTGCTCTCTCACTTTCTCTCAAAAAAAGACTGAGAGAGAGAGAAAAGGGAGGAACTGACAAAGATGAAAAACAAAAAGGAGAAAAGAGAAATAGAAGTAATCAATTGAGAGAGTAAAAGAAAAGAGAGGTGTCTGTGGGAGTCCTCTGACTTTGGTCAGAGTTCTGCTTAAACTCCTTCCGTGACTTTTATTCCTCCACAAAAGTTTGGACTCTTTCATATAGGTGATCTGTTCTCTGTTTATCCCCAGCCTTGCATCTTGATTCTCCACTATTCCCAATAAATAGTCTCCAATTTTCTTGGACTATGAATGACCTTGTTTTGGTTGACATTAGTTTGCTTGCTTCCTATGTTCAGCTGACTGCTTTTCACAAGTACAATTCATGTAACACCTGCTCAAGGACAGCTTCCTTTCTTTCAGCTGCAACTAACCCTTGTTCCTTTATGCTCTCATGCTGTGCAAGCATAATGTTTATGATACCACTTTCACTGTCCTGTATATCATTCCTACAACATCTATGAGTTCCATAAAGAGATACAGTATCTTATTTACAAATTCTGGCCCATAGTAAGTGTTCAACAAATGTTTGTGTATATGTAAATAAATGGATGAACAGGTGACTGATCAGATAATAATAGTTTATTATTATATATTATCTTATATTTTTGATCCTGTCCATAAAATGGCTAGTTTCATGGTCAATGAATGTAATTAAGCATTTGGAAGGGTGAATTAATCCTTCACAACCTGCCTGTAACTTTATCACCAGCCAAGAGAGTGAATCCATCAAATTTAAAGGGGAGGTGCATTCAAAGACTACTGTGAATCAGAATTGATTTCTGAAGCATATACATCTATCTTATTTTAATTTTAATAAAAAATAACTGATAGGAGAGGCTCAGCTAACACTGTTTCCCACAAAATAACATGCAGCAGTAAGTCAGAAAATATAAAGTGACCTAAGAAATGTGCAGTCTTGTTGAAACCTACCATACTAAAGAGGCTGCCCTCAGGGTCTGCTGTCTAAATCCATGTCTTTGAGAGTTTGGGACATATAGGCAGCAAGATTCGGTCCTGGACTCTGGCACTGATATTCCCCCCATGTATCCCAGTGTCCAGGTGAGTTCTACGTTATTATTTATTGGCTAAATGTCTGTCTAAATATTTATGCCCTAACTTTTTTCTCAGGAAGCACTCTACATTATGTTTCAGGTTTCTCCACAACTTTAATTCCTATCTTTCCATTAATCTCTGAATCCTGCCAGTTCAGGGAATTTCCCAGACCTCACATGCTAAAGCACTCCTCACTGCAGCTCAGAGCTACATTACTTGCTTCTAATGAAGCTTTTGATTATTATTAAAAGAAGCAGGGAGTAGAAACAACAGCAGAAGAAGCAGCTATGGGTGTTGGTGGCAATGCACAAGCAATAACCTGGTGATATCCCTGTCATCATCAACATACTAAATATTTTCCTTCATCTTTTAAACTCTAACCTGAACTGTGCATTTGTTTTCTATGTCCTTCTATTGACACCTATAATTACTTCAGTGCATACTTCTCTTGTAAGTTATTTATATTGTTAGCTATTTTTGGCATGTGAAAATTTATTTTCCCCAATAAAAAGTGAAATATTCAAAAGTAAATAGAAAATTATCTCTAACCAATTGTTTCAAACTGTTCATTTTTTTAAAATAATCTTGATTAGTTCAAAAAGATCAAATGTTTATGAGGATATATACAGACTTTCATCTCCTAATTCCTTGAATGAGTCTTCCCTTTATTACTTCATTATTTTTTTATTTTTTAAAAGATTTTATTTATATATTTGGCAGATAGCACAAGTAGGCAGAGCAGCAGGCAAAGGGAGAAGCAGGCTCCCCACCTGAGCAGGGAGCTGATATGGGGCTCAATCCTAGGACCCTGGGATCATGATCTGAGCCGAAGGCAGCCATTTAACTGACTGAGTCACCCAGGCGCCCCTACTTCTTTATTTTTTAAATACAAGTTAGAAATAACTGAAACAAACAGGACATTTTTCAACTCTTCACTCTAATTTCTATTAGATTTTCTAAAGATATCTAAATTTCTTAAACTAATTTTGACATGCTTATAATAACTGATATTTGTGACATCTGACCAATTGAAATAGTCTTTTGAAAAATTATTTTTTAATGTCAGTTTACTTATTTATTTTATATTCCCCCACTTCCAGAAACTTTGAAATCATTATAGAATATATTCTTAGAAAATTTTTTTTTAAGATTTTATTTATTTATTTATTTGACAAGCAGAGATCACAAGGAGGCAGAGAGGAAGGCAGAGAGAGAGAGAGGGAAGCAGGCTCCCTGCTGAGCAGAGAACCCAATGCGGGACTCAATCCCAGGACCCTGAGATCATGACCTGAGCTGAAGGCAGTGGATTAACCCACTGAGCCACCCAGGTGCCCTTAGGAATTTTTATCTGATGACGGTATTTGTATATTTCTAGAAGTCTTTTTTTTAAAGAGATTCCCTATGAATACATTCCCTATCCCTGAAAAGTCTATGATCCCTGCAATAATATCCAAATATGTAGTTCATGCCCTTGAAGAAGTTACAAGCATGAAATGAATATTTCTCTAATGTCTGTCCAATGGGAAAAGAATCAAAGTTTGAAAATTCCATAGCAAATTTGCATACTGAATTTATATTTTTTTGACCAGTGGAAACCAAGTTTCTGTGTATCCCTCTCATGAATTCTGTGAGAACAAGGATTAAAGCATATTGCAAAGAAACACAAAGTAATCCTGGGCAGTGAGAAATCACTGAAAGTCTCATTTCTGTTTTCCCTGTGTCTTGCTAATGGACTCTTTTCACTGGTCCTGACTTGTGTCCTGTAAGATTCTGTGATCTACCAGACAAATTATGATGCCTTCTACAAACCAAGCCTTCTGTGAAAGTACAGATATTACTTTAATTATTTTAAATCCACTGATTTGTAAACTTCAAATGGCTTTCGTTACACTTGAATAATGAATCTTCTAAGGCACCACACTATATAACTCATCCAAAAAGTATATTTTTATCAAGAGAGACTCACGCACATAAAACATTTTTATTTCCAGAGGAGGGTTCTCTATACCTGACACGGCTGATAGAATATGACCATCTTCATTCCTCCCCCACTCCTACCTATACCTGCAACTCCACAAGCATGAAACCTAGAATACCTTTAGGTATTCTAGGGTCACACTTAGATGTCCTTATAGCTTCAAGGACAATGGAGTAGAAAATTCAGTACTCTATAAAATAAATTTGAATAAATAGAAATAACCAGTAGAATTTATCTGAGCCAAAAGTATGGGGCATGGAAAGAGAACAACAACTCTTTCTTAATGAGTATTCAAAAACCTTCAAGGCACAGTCCAAAGCAGTGTACCTAATAATCACTGTCCAAGTCATTCTAGCCCCTCCTGGAATATGCTATGACCCAGGCACACACACACAAAAATTCTTCTCATAAATCAGGGTATAATCTACCCATATATAACAACCCATGTAGCCAAAAGTTTTAATTTTCCTCTGCTAAAAGTTAGCACCTGGGAGGTATTCAAAAAATGTTTGTTGAACTAAAAAGGAGAGACAGTATCCTTATAATTCTGGAATTGCAGAAGACTATCAACTTTAATTTTATCTCACTTACCTGACCCAACAACAACAAAATGGAGACAAGAAAATGAAATTAAAAAGGACTATCTTCAGAAATGCCTGTATCATTTTAAAAATCTATCCTTGTGACATTTTGTAGTTATTACTGAGATATCACTAGAGTAAATTAGAGTTGTTCCAGCAAAAATGTCAGCTCTCTGTGACCAAACTATACTTTGGTGACCTAATAGTCCTCAGTTCATTCACCTCGGGAATTCTGCCTTAGAATCCCCATGGTCTGAAGAAAGATGGAATATAGGAGTTTATAGAGTAAAATTAAATTAAAGGAAAACAAATATTTGTGCAACCAAGCACATTTGGGGAATCCTTTAAAGGAGAATCACTATTTCCAGGCAGCAGGATGTTACAAAACACCTGTGAAACTAATCTCAGTGAACAGGAAATAGCTATTAATACATTTAGTAAGCACACTTTAAATTTCTATTGTGAAGCATATTAACAAAAAGGCTTAAGTGAGAAAGTCTGCACATGAATTCTCACTCTAATAAAGTTAAGTTTCAAGCAAAATAAGTTGACCAAGGTCACCCTGTTGATTTTATGTAACCAATATTCAAATCCAGATGTATCTGATTTCAGAGATCAAGAAATTAACCACTATACTATACTGTCTCCCTTTTATGTCATCCTTATAGCATATCAACAGGGGTTCATAAGTTAAGGTAGCTTAAAAAATAAGTTTAGGTATGTTTTAAATTTTGTGATCAATATGACAAATATCTCATCACATACTTCTGACTTGATAGATTGAAAATGAGAACTTACAACACATGATTCACTTAAGGTAGGTAGCAGAGAACTCACCTAATTCTGGGATTCTGCCCTAACACCAGACATAATAAATAGCTAGAATGTTGTTCAGAAATGTAAATAAGTAAAAAATTCAACCTCACACACCTTTAATCATGGGAATTTAATTTTAGAATAAGAATTACTTTCAAACACATGATTTCAGCTGAAATAAATATCCAAATTTAATTGTTGTCAATGAAATTGCTACTAGTCATTTTTTGTTTATTAATTATTACACCATGTTCTTCATAAAGTCTACTTTGCAGAGTATAAAAGTAGCTGAGAAATTTTATGCACTAATTATTTAAACATTCACAGGCACAGATAGGATATAAAGCTGAGTGTGATTTTTAAAATCATGTTTATACAAAGTAAATGACCAAGTGAGTAATTAATACAATAGAAATAGAAATAATGGTGAAGTTCTAGAATCTAGGTGAGGTTCGGTGGGCTGAGGTCCAGAGCCGGTGACCAAGAAAGAATTCTTGAGACATCTTTGGTGTAAAATGGTGGTTTATTAAAGCACAGGGACAGGATCCTTGGGCAAAAAGAGCTGCTGCCCAGGGTTAGGATAGATGGCTGCACCTTGCAGTTGGGGGAAGGTGAGGGGAAGGGAGGTTTCAACGGAGCTTTCATATGCTGAAGAGGGCCTACAAGGTGCTGGGATGCAGAGGCCTTGCTGCTTGAACAATGTAGTCCTTTGGCCAGCTAATAACATCAAGATAGTTGGGAGATTCCTGGTGGATGTCACAATCCTGCTATCAAGCATCTTTGTTAGTTAGACTTAGTTTCAGAAGAGATTTAACTATATTTACATTTCCTTCTACCTCAGCCTCCTTCAGTTTTGTTTGGGGGTGACATTAGGGCTTGAGGAACTGAGTTATTTGCCTCTGGAAATTGTGCTGTTGATTAGGTAACTTCTTTGTTTGTAGATCTCTAGGACATTTGTAAACCAAGGAAGACTCCTGTCTTGCAGGATTGTGATCTCTGCAAGTTAACTATTAGTTTCTCCTTTATGGCAGTCAGGGGTGCCTGAGGAATGTTACACATATTACTGAGGGGAGCGGGTGGAAAGGGGGTGCAAGGTGCCAGCTTTTGCTTTGTCCTCAGTCAGCCTCCTGCTCCCTCATCAATAATAATAGAAATTAGTTCCTGAAAATTGACTGAAATATGTTAAATATTTTTAATTTTTTAATTTTAAAATTTTAATTTTTTAAAAACAATATTTTATTTATTTATTTATTTGACAGAGAAAGAGCACAAGCAGGGGGAGACAGAGGGAGAGGGAGATGCAGGCTCCTACTGAGAAGGGCGCCAGATGCAAGACTCAATCCGAGGACCCTGAGATCATGACCTAAGCTGAAGGCAGACACTTAACCTTCTGAACCACCCAAGTGTTCAATCTGTTTGAAATTTTTAATTAATTAATTAAATAAATTATGAGAATGAAAGAACAGACTATGCATACATCAGTTTCCATGAAATTATTATTGTAGTTAGGGAGTGAGATTTCTGTCATCAGAAGAATTAGAGCAAAAATTAATAATCAGTTACTGACAGAATTGCCATAGAGTAAAATTATACTAGATTTTTTAATATTAGATAACTTCTAAAGTCTTTTCATACAAAAAGATTTATGAGTCATTAATATAACTTCTTTTTTTAAAAAACAATTTTAAAAATTATTTATTTATTCGCCAGAGAGAGAGAGCACAAGCAGGGAGAGTGGCCAGCAGAGGAAGAGGGAGAAGTAGGCTGCCTGCTGAGCACAGAGCCTGACATGGGGCTTGATCCCAAAACCCCAGGATCATGACCCAAACAGAAGGCAGATGCCCAACCAAATGAGCCACCCAGGTGTCCCAATATAGCTTCCTTTAATGACTAATTTGGAATATACATTTATGATAAAAACAGTAGTTGAAGAGTAATTTACTCTTTACTCATTACTGTTGAGCTACAAAAAATATATTTCAATAATCACCGATTTAAATATTTGTGAGATTAACTAAATGGAAGTCTTATAATCCACCCATTCAATACTACAAAAAGAAACAAACAAAAAAACAAACAAACTGGGGCGCCTGGGTGGCTCAGTGGGTTAAGCCCACTGATCTCAGGGTCCTGGGATCAAGGCCCGCATCGGGCTCTCTGCTCAGCAGGGAGCCTGCTTCCTCCTCTCTCTCTGCCTGCCTCTCTGCCTGCTTGTGATCTCTCTCTGTCAAATAAATAAATAAAATCTTTAAAAAAAAACAAACAAACAAACAAACAAACTGGAAAACCTGGTTGATAAACCAACTATTTGATGTCCATATTGTTTCATGATTTTTCCTTTAGTGCTCATGGTTCTTGGTCATACAGCTTTGAAGAATAAAGAGGTAGACCATGCAAAGAGTGATGGACAGCAAAGCAAAGTTTATTGGGTACAAAGCTCCCAAAGAGGGAGAGGACCCAAAAAGGTTGCCACTGGAGTTTCCAAGTCTAGGGTGTTTATGAGCTCTTTTGCAAAACTGTCTTAAGCAACCAGGGTGTGCTAATACATGCCAGTCAGGGTTTTGATTAGCAACTGTCTACCTATGGTTAATGCTCACGTGTTGATGGTCTTATCAAAGCTACAAAACAGGATGGTAGAGCTATTTTGTCTTAGCTGTCCTGACTCTATGTTTTCTTGTTGGAGACCCTGGCCCTGACCACCTAACTGTCCAACCGATTCCTAACAATATTAAACAGAGTTTTTGACTGAATGAATTAGTTAGTATTAAGTTGTGAAAGCAGCCCTAAACATAATGCTCCATGCACACTTATGCCTTTTAGAGTGAGAAATGTCAAAGGAATGCTTATAAATAAATTCAATTGATATGGAAATGGACAACATGGGTTCATTCTTTAAATCACTAATGTTTATTGACTATTTTCTGCTTGTTAACAACAAAATGTTTTTGCATGTTAACATCTCGTGCTGAATTTAGAATACTCTCTATGGAGGCTAAACTTGTGCTTTGATGATTCAAGGTCTTCATAATTTTGTGATTGTCCATTGAGCTGAAACTTTTCCTGTCTATTGACAGGGTAAATTTTATTGTCTATTGAGCTGAAAATATTCCTGAAATATCTATTGTAAAAGTGGCTTCCCTACATTATGTCCAGAATCCAACTGAGATGAAAATATGTTACTTTAAAATATATGTATTTTAAAGATGTATTTATTTATTTGAAGAGAGAGATTTATTTGAATGTGGGGGGTGGGTGCAGGGGGAGAGGGAGAGAGAGACTCTCAAGATGACTTCCCATTGAGCACAGCATGGAGCTGATGTGGGGCTCGACTTCAGGACCCTGAGATCATGACCTCAGCCAAAATCAAGAGTCAGATGCTTCACTAAGACTGAGACACCCAGGTGCCCCTACTTTAAAATATTTTTAAATATCTGTCTAGCTTATTCAATCAATATATACACATATGTGATAAAATAATTTCAAAAAATATGAAAGAGTGTTAAATTCCTCAGTTCTTCTCTAGTTTCCCAGAAGTAATCATTGTGGAATATGTTCTTTTGCATCCCTTGAAACATTTTCTATGTATATACACTACGTCCTTTTTTTAGATACAAAAGGAATCATACTATGTATATTGTGGAATTATTTTTATTTATTTATTTATTTATTTATTTATTTATTTATTTGGCAGCCAGAGATCGCAAGCAGGCAGAGAGGCAGGCAGAGAGAGAGGAAGGGAAGCAGGCTCCCTGCCAAACAGAGAGCCTGATGTGGGGCTCAATCCCAGGATGCTGGGTACATGACCTGAGCTGAAAGCAGAGGCTTTAACCCACTGCGCCACCCAGGTTTCCCTGTGAAATTATTTTTATGAAATTTTTCTAAGAACTAAGCCTGGTAAATTGGGAAACCAGGAAAGTAAGACATTAATATCTAAAATTCCTACAAAACATAACATGTTTGGAAGGGCCTTCAAATCAGGGTGGGAACTGTGCTATAGATATAAATGATATTTAAATGCAAAGCCTGCAGAAGAAAGATTAAAGCTTAAATGCACAGTATTCTAAGTAGCTAAATAGTAATAGAAGTAGAGGCATGAGAAAAAGACTGCTAATAATCCAGCTGTAAATTGAAAGACAAGATGTGAATTACCAAAAAAGGCAGAAAAAAAGTTACACTGTATCTCTCTTTTTCATAAGACTTTCAGACTTTATCTAGCCCCCATATTAAAGAACCACACTGTTTCACTGTTGGATTGGTAGTCTTCCCACACTTTTGAAATGTCTTGATTTTGGAGAAGAGCTGTGCTTATTTGGGGAAATGGTTTGTGTGTGTTTTCCTGGTATAATTGGTTTGCTTGATTTTCTTTTTAAATAATTTTAGAGTTACTTGTAATAAATACTTCCTCCAAATTAATTTTGCATTTCAAGTTCATTTTTGAAAATAAATATTAAATTATTTTAAAATTTCCTCTGTGCTTATGTTGATTTCTTCATCCTCAATTAAAATACTATGAAGTTATGCTTTCTTTATTTAAAGCTATTAGCTAATATTTCAATTACCATATTTTCTTCAAAGAAATTATTCTGGATTTACTCATTGATTTTACCGTGAATTTGGTTTTAAATTGATTAATATTTACTTTTCTATATATTACATTCTGCCATGTTGCTTGGGTTTACTATCCTATCCATCACTTACATTCCAAAGTTAAAAAAAAACCAAAAATTTATAATATTTTGCTCATTCTCACTTGGTTTGTTTTAAAAGTTGAAGAGCTATAAAATTTAAGCAATATTTTATCCACAGTCTAAAGGTCCTGATGACTACTGTTATCATTATTATTATGATACAGATTACTTAAAAATTTTAGTTGTGTTTGAGCAAAATTTGTAAAAAAATATATTTTTTCTTGATTCCACTTATCTCCTCTCTTACCATATAAATTATATTTTTAAAAAATCTTTGGAAGTTGCCATAGACTTAATATACATTTGTAACTAATCTAAATGCACTTTCAAATAATACTATACTGTCTCACATGTACTACACATACCTTATAACACAATATTCTCAATTCTTCACTTTGTACCTTTGTGACACTAGTAACATTCATACATCTGCATGTTATAACCACCCATACATTATTACATCTATTGCCTTAAAAGGTGAGAGAGGGGAATTATTCTTAAATCAGTTAAGAATATGAAAAAGCATTTCACTCTATCACTTATTCCTTCTCCAGTGCCTTTCATTTTTAAAATGTATATCCAAGTTTCTGGACTCTTTCATTTTCTTGCTGCCTGAAGAACATTTTAAAGCATTTATTTCAGGATAGCTTTTCTGATAATGGCATCCTCCAGTTTTTGTCTTTAAAACTTGTTATTTCTCCTTTACTTTGAAGGATGACTTCACGGCTATAGAATTCCACTCCACTCTTTTTGTTTGCATGGCTCTAACAAGAAGCTCATTGTGATTGGTATGATGTCCTTTCCACCTTTTCTTTCTTTCAAGATATTTCCTGTTTGTCTTTTAATTTCTGTATTTGTATTTGATAAGCCTACGTGTGGGGCTTTTGTTTTGTTCTGTATTTATCATTTTTGGTCTTCTCTTGGCTCCCTGGATCTAGGGTTCTTTTATTATGTTTTGACAGTTCTAACCCATTATTACTTCAAGTATTTTTTTCTGCTCTGTTCTTTTATTCTTCTCTCTTTGGCCATCCACCAACACATACACAACATCTCTTTTTATTGTCCCACAATTTTCGGTTGTTCTCTTCTGCTTTTTTTTTTTTTTCATTCTCTTTGTCTTTGCATTTCAATACGGGCATCATGAAGCTCATTCCTTCATTCCTTGGCTATGTTGAGGCCAAATTTCTCTAGTGCATTTGTTTTATTCTCCTCTTGACACTGGGTCTCCCTACACATTTTTCCTCAGAGAAATCTGTGACATGCAATTCTTTTAGCTGTAATCTGTTATCACTATACCTGAGCCCTGATTATATTGTGATATACTGCAAGGGCAAGGGAACATTCTGTAATTTTCTGGTATTAGATTATCATCCTTTAGTGGATCTGTGTTTTAAGGTTATTTCTCCAGTGGTGTAGCTCATTTAATTCTTCTGCCTCCTACTTCCTTCCCAGATAAATCATTTTAAAGCCCTGACCCCTTTTGACTATGTTGGTTAGCCCATCAAGACTTAAAAAAAAAAAAAAAAAATTGGCCTGGAAAAACTTCCTTACTCACCTGTGAAAGGTTTTAAAGTTGTGCTCTGACAAGATCTTTCACTTGCCCCTAGTTATAGAAAAGACCCTGAGTATGGTTCACAATGTTTTCTTTGCCCATCCTCAGGTATAACCATGAGAAAAAGATCCTTCTTAAATCATTATAGTGAGAACCTGGTAGGGTTCTTAGATGGACAGGCCCCCAAAGTGTGCCATCCCAAAATGTGGCCCCCAAAAGCTCCTATGCTATTCCACACTCAAGCTTACAACAAATCACCAAAATTACCAATCAAGTGTCCCTACAACTTCACTGCTCCAGGGGCTTCTTCTCCAGTTAATCAGGCTTAATTTGAGTCTTTCTAAATATGCCTTTCTCTCTAGGTTTCAAAGTGGCAGTTTGCCTTACGATTTCAGTTATTTTATGGGTACAAAAAAAGGGAAATGATTTTCAGCAATTCAGTTTCTTGTAAAAATAAAAGTGACAAATTATAAGCTCTTTACCTGTCAGACAGAAAACAGAAGTCTCCTATATGTTCTTGTTGTACTTTTCAAACTTGTCTAATGCTTGATTACAAAGTCATTATTTCCTTTCACATCATGAGCTTGTAGTTCTTTTTTTTTTTAAATTTTATTAATTTATTTGACAGAGAGATAGATCACAAGTAGGCAGAGAGAGAAGAGACAGCAGGCTTCCTGCTGAGCAGAGGGCTCAATGTGGGGCTCAATTCCAGGACCCTGAGACCATGACCTGAGCCAAAGGGCTCAGTAGGCTTAACCCACTGAGCCACCCAAGTATCCCATGACCTTGTAGTTCCTAATAAGTCTCAAATTGGCATCCTTCTGACTGCTATTAATCCTTGAATGTGCCCATTATGTGTGAGCCAAATAGTGGCAGAAAGAGTGGACAGAGAAGAGATGGAAAAGTAGGAAACTAAGGAAATCATAAGTATACAGCTAAATGAGATTCTAGAAATGAAAACATTCAAGTAAACAATAGCCAGGAAAGGAAAGAGAACAAGAGCTCTCTAAGAGTAAAGCATTACAAAGGTTTTTATTTTTGTTTTTTCAAGTTTCTTGCAAGCATACACTCCCTCAAACTTTCCTCTAAACCAGCATCCTTTCCCAAAAGGCACCTCTGATTGGTTTTCACTTAACATTTGTAAGGCTTGGGAAAGTCACTTAGCCTCTTTGTCCTATTTCCCTTCTATAATTGAATCTAAGTGGTATCGTGATTATTATATGAACTGTTCCCTGGAAAGCTGTTGTAGTACACAAGCAAGTGATAAGTGCTGAAACTTTATGTTCTCAGATTGAGATGGCTATGGACTCTAGACATTGGGATACAAAATGTCTCATGGGGCAAATAAATTTTTTGTGATCTAGACATGAAAAAAATGAATAAAACTCTGAAAGGGATAAAATGAGACAGAAAAGAGGACATAGAAGGCTAGGGCCAGTAAGGAATAAGAGAAAAAGAAAGAAATGGGAAACTTTTATTAATAGCCTTTCACATCTAATTTATTTAAAATCAAAAGTAAAAACAAACACAAAAGCAAGATAAAAGACAAAATTCTCTAAGGACACATGGTGATATGTATAGTCATCGTTATTGATGGGAACGGGAACAGAAGGATGCACTGCAAGACCGGTAGTTGTTACCTCCAAGATTGCATGAGACTGTGAGAGCACAGGAGAAGGGGGTCTTCACTATTTTCTCCAAATACACCTATTTTTAATGGTTGAAATCTTATTAAGTTAGATAACATTCACATATTATTTATTTCGTAAATGAATGACTTAAAAATATCATTTTTTTAAAAGATTTTATTCATTTATTTGACAGAGAAAGAGTGATCACAAGTAGGCAGAGGCAGGGAGAGAGAGAGAGAGAGAGAGAGGACGCTGAGATCATGACCTGAGCCAAAGGTGGAGGCTTAACCCACTGAGCCACCCAGGTGCCCCCAAAAGTATCTTTTTATTATCTCTCTATCACTTAGAGAGATGCCTCTAATATGCTTTACACTCAAACTGTTGATGTTAGGACCTGCTTAAGGAAGGAATGTGAAGGCTGAGACCTAACATCCTTCTGAAATCCAAGAAAGTGAGTTCAAGTAGCCCCTTAAATCATGACCATAGTTGCAACATGCCAATGAGGAGCTACTTGCAACCTGCCCACCTACATAACTCAACTAGATTCTGGTGGGACTGGAACTGACATCTTAGTTCACTTTATGACAAAGTAGACAGACAGCTAAAGAATGAAAGTTACAGCCTCCTCATAAACAAAGTAATTAAACATTTTGATCCCCCTTCTCTTACACTTTTACTTGTATTCAACTGGACTACCTTGGATCTAGCTTTGAAAGGCATGGGTTATTGCATGATGCCCTCAAAGCCCAAATTTTCCTCAGGGAGAACTGGAAGTTCAGGATCCCCAAGAGCATGAGAGGGAAAGCCTTTCCAAACACTTGTCTCTATTTAAGCCACTGAGATGGAAAGCCTGCAAGCTCAGAGGCTACTCCTTACAGTTTGCACATCCAGGAGGACACAATCCTCCAATACTGCTCATGGCAGAAACTTAATTGGACTTCATTCCAAGTAAGGTAGATTCTAGAGTAAGACCTCTCACTAAGCAAGGAAGGAACCGGTTTCAGGAGTGATCTGTGTAAGGTAAGTACATCCTGGACAACTAGTGTTTGACTCACACATTCAATGTCTTCCCCTATTTTGAAACTTACTTCTTTCTCTTCCCCTGAAGCATTTTTTTTTTTCATACCTATCTATAGAGTTTAGAGTTCTGAATGTGTTCTTCAGTGAATGTCTTAGGGGAATGATTATGGGTTTTCTCTCCCAGCGAATCCCTGGGACTTCTAAATTCCTAACAGCATTTCATACACTAACAAAAGCACTGCCTATCTACATTCTTAGATGCTCCCAGAAGTCCAGATCGGGGATGACTGGTTCTCAAAAACCTTCCAACTTATCCTGACATTTTCTAATTCCTTTTGGATTTTACTTGTTTTGTCTTTCCTCAAAGTAGCAAATGGAGAAATGCTTCACTAAAAAATTAGTAGGCCAAAGTGTCTAAAATTTAAACTTAAACATTGAGAGGCACCTGGAAGGCTCAGTCAGTTAATCCTCTGCCTTCAGCTAAGGTCATGGTCTCAGGGTCCTGGGATTTAGCCCTGCTTCAGGCTCTCTGCTCAGCAGAAAGCCTGCTTGCCCCCAACAGCTGACTCTCTAACTACTTATGATCTCTCTCTTTCTGTCAAATGAATAAAATATTCTAAATAAATAAATAAATAAATAGAATCAAACAATGATACTGATTCATTTTAATGTGAACCTGTATATCTCATTCTGTCTTTTATTTTTTATTTTATTTATTTATTTGACAGACAGAGATCATAGGTAGGCAGAGAGGCAGGCAGAGAGAGAGGAAAGGAAGCAGGCTCCCCACCAAGCAGAGCCCAATGTGGGGCTTGATCCCAAGACCCTGGGATCAGGACCCAAGCCAAAGACAGAGGCTTTAACCCACTGAGCCACCCACGTGCCCCTGTATATCTCATTCTTATCATTATTAGTCATTTACATTTATTCATGTCTCTGTTACCTTTTCGTTGAACAAAATGTATTACTTCAGAAATATTATTTGTTCTATACAATATTTTAAAAATATCAATCTTATTTATTTTCTTAGACTTGTCAAAATCAAGGTTTCCACCAGAAGCAATTATCTAGTAGTGAAGTTATATTAAAAGAGACCTCACTTTATATTCTCATTTATTACTATTTATTTTACAATGTGAAAAATAGATAATTTGTGTATCTACATAGATAGTTTGGGAGGTTATGAAGTTCATGTTAAATATACTTACCAAAAAAATAAAAACATAAAATTAAATAAAATCATTAGAACTAAAAAATGAGATAGCAAACACATGGACATGTTGATTTTTGTTAAAAAAAAAAAAAAGGTGTACAGTTTTTTGAATTAAAAAAAAAAAAAACTTAGAAAGAGAAAGAACAAATTCCAGTAGGAAAAATGGGGGAAAATAAATAAATAAATAAAGGGACTATGCAGTTCAAAGGAAAGGAGAGGTATATGATCCTTAAAAATATGAAAAATGCTTAATCTCAGAATAAGAAATTAAAACTACATTGGGTTGCTATTTTTATCATCATATGACAATAATATTGCATTGGAGAGACTTGGAAAAAACAGGTAATTCATACATTGCTGGTGGAAATGCAAAGTACTTTAAACCCTATGGAAGGAACACAAAGAAACAAATGAAAAGCAAAACAGATAGATGCTTTTAAGGTGCTTAACACAGACCTGGTACATATGAAGAGCTATGTCGTCAACTCTATAATCCTGAACATCATAGCCTGAAAAAAAAACAAAAAACAAAAACAAAAAAAACCAGGATATTAGAAAGATCCAGAAATGAAGAGAACAAAAGAAAGAATGGAAAAAGAGAAGGAATGAAGGAGAAAAAGAGTTGGTCTCCTGGTTTATAGAAAATAGCAAATATATGTATTTCCACAGAGGTCAATTTAAACAGTGTAAGTCAATAGTTTAGATAGCAAATATATGTAATTCCACAGAGGTCAATTTAAACAGTGTAAGTCAATAGTTTAGGTACAATGACCCCCCAAGAAGAAGAGTCAAGAGTAAGATATCCTTCATATCTCCAACATTTAATCCAATCTCAGAAAAGAAATCTCTGTTGCCACAAAAGAACCAAGGACCAGTCAATGGATGTTCATAAATAATGTTACTCAGGCCAAGAAATATGTAAGTTTTGTGGAAATATCCTTTTAAGGGGAGATTGCAAATGCAGGGAAATACTGGATACTAGAAATGCATAGTCAGTATCCAGGGTCTCTTTTGGAACGCAAATTTATATTTTCTCAAGTCATCTGATTAACAGTTTTTTTCCCCAGAATTTCTGAATGTTTTGTTCAGTTCAGTCTGCTAACACATATACACTTAGCAATAGATTTGTTTCTGAGAAGCATGTTTTGTATCAGAAAGGTAGCATTCAGTTATTGCCCTGGGGGGATAGAAACTCTGATGCATTAAGGCTATGTATTATCCCTGCAGAGGAGGTAAATTCAAGCCGTGGAGAAATTATTTCCATGATTCCTTACTATTGACATTTTTAATCATTTTTGATTCCCATGACAACTGTAATTCTGATAGGTAAGATGTTTGAATTATCCCTCTATACTTAACTCCCCATCTTAACTATAAGTCTATATCTACCTATAAATTCAAGAAAAGTTTATTTTCAATTTTCAGCTAGTACAATGGTAAGATTTGAATTTTGCCCATGAATAGGACGTGTCTGCTCTCAGTACCTGAGTGTTAATGAGATTCTTCTTTCCATTCTAGAAGTTCTTAGTTCATCTCTTTCTTTGGGCTCCAATAGAATTCCATGTACAAAATGGAGGAAGCAAACCAGTCTATGGCGTCTGAGTTCATTTTTCGTGGACTTTGTGATTCAAGGTTGCTCCAGACCTTCCTCTTACTGCCTTTTTCTATGTTCTACCTGATGACTGTTGTGGGCAACCTCTTTGTCGTGCTCTTATTCATCACTGACCCTCATCTCCATTCCCCAATGTACTTCCTCTTAGCCAATCTCTCATTTGTGGACTTCTGCCTTTCCTCAGTAACTACCCCTAAACTGACCACAGACTTTCTAAAGGATAATAAAACCATCTCCTTTGGTGGCTGCATGACCCAGATCTTCGGTGTGCATTTTTTTGCAGGTGGCGAGATGGTGCTGCTGGTGACAATGGCCTATGATCGTTATGTGGCCATCTGCAAGCCACTGCATTACTCTAGCATCATGGACAGACAGAAATGCATCTGGTTAGTTTTGATATCATGGACCATTGGCTTTGTGCATGCCATGAGCCAGCTAGCCATGATTTTAGATCTGCCCTTCTGTGGATCCAGAATAGTGGACAGTTTTTTCTGTGATATCCCTTTGGTGATCAAACTGGCCTGCATGGATACACATACTCTAGGAATGCTAATAAATGCTGACAGCGGGATCTTGGCAACAACTTGCTTCATTCTCTTACTGATGTCCTACACCTACATCCTCCTAACGGTCCGTCTAAACTCCAAAGACGGAGCATCAAAAGCACTCTCTACCTGTACTTCCCACATCACAGTGGTGTTGCTATTCTTTGGACCCTGCATCTTCATCTATCTGTGGCCACTTAACATCACTTGGATGGACAAGTTTCTTGCTGTGTTTTACACAGTAATCACACCTCTCCTGAATCCAGCCATTTATACACTGAGAAATAAAGACATTAGGAATGCCATAAAGAGACTGATAAATCAGCATATGGATTCACAGAATAATTTTTAGTTTTTATTTTTAGTTTTCTCATATAATCAAAAAATGCATCCCAATTTGGCCACATTTGACCTATAAACTAAACTGGGTATGAGATTTATTTATATCTATATGCTTGGAGTATTCCCAGATGTATGGTTTGCGGTTATTCCATTACAAAAATATTTTGGCTCAGGTGATAATTTCAGGGGCCTGGGATCCAGTCCTGCATGGGGGTCCCTGCTCAGCTTAGAGTTGACTCAAGGATTCTCTCTCTTCCTCTAGAACTTCCCTATTCTCTATTTCTCTACTAATAAATCAATCTCTTTAAGAAATCCAACACTTACATTCTTGCCACTTGGAGAAGACAATAAATAATAATCATAATTTGGATAAATACTCCTTTGTATTTACTTAAAGATTTTCAGATGATAACAATGATAATTATAAAAGTAATCATTACTACCATTATTTAACACTACCAACATTCCCAACACCATGCTAAACATTTTACCCAGGTTAGGTATTATTACAAAACTATTCTGGACTACTTATCATTGGTCTCATTTCTAAAATTACACGATTTACTTACCTCAACTGTAGGTTAGCTAGACAAGATACTAAAACTATTCGAGTGGTCTATTTCTACTGAGAAATAAATCAAACAAGTTGTAATGATATTGTACTTGTACTCCACAGCATTACCTTTATAGTTCAAGTTTCCAAGTCTTCATTGTTGATTTAAAGTTGGAATTTCTCGGCAATTTTGTTGTTGTTATTGTTAAAAACACGGAAGAATCATTTGCAACCCCTTGAAGCATTATTTCCTTGAGTTAATAAAGGATTTTTATAATTATCATTTTACCTTATATCAAAGCAAAGAGAGCTAGGAGGATGGGGAAAATAGAAGAATGTGCTGTTTCAAAGCAAAAGAAATATAAAGGGGTGAGAAGAAAGCCAAAAAGAAGCCATCAATGAAAGCAATACAATAAATTTAGATAAAGATCCAAAATCCTCCTAGAAATGAATAAAAAAGGATGACCCAAAAGGGGAGACATAGGGCAAATGAATTGAATCGTTATTTATGCCTGAAAAGAAATACCACGGGACCCTAAACACTCAACCTCATTATTAATTAAGAAAATGTAACTTACGATCGGAATGAAATACTACCTTACACCTTTTAAATGGGCATGAGAAAAAAATCTGACACTAACAATCATTGTTGAGAACATGTACCAGTGTGTATTAATGGAAACGTTATGCTCTGCTGGTAGGTGAAAATGGACTTAACCACTGAAAAACAATGAATTACTTCAGACTTTTATCATGTCAGTACAGACAATGCACCATGCCATTGCACAGTCATACTGCCTTACCTTCCTTGTAGTTTATATTGCTACGATGAGGAGGAGAGCAAATAGTCAAGAGAGGCATAATTCTTAATTCTTTAATGCTAAACCTCTTGACTTCCCATTATTTAATCAGGCCTGCCTGAAAGCAATAGATATTTATGGATTCAGTTTTGCAGAAAATAGATCCTCGGCCTTTGGAAGCTGTCTTGATCATTCCTTGTCCACAAAATTCACACTTCAAAACTAGCCTGTATTCTTATTCTGTATGATTCATTATATTCTCCTTCTTATTTTGTTATTCACTATTTTTATAGCTCAGTGTATAGGGATGTGGCCAATATGTTTCCTATAAAAAGCTTTCCCATTTTAGCTAATAGGGACTGGTGTTCTGGAGCTAATCCCTCCAGAAAATAGATTCACCTTAAGTAAATAGTTTCTGTGTTTACTTTAAAAAGAAAATCTTTTCTTCAAAAGAGTGATCCCAAGTAACAGCTGTTCAAATAGAAATCCAAGTAATTTTGCAGTGAAGCCCTATTTCTGCTCCTTTTCTGTTTTTTCCATTATAAAAATACGTTAAAAATTCCAATACTGGGGATGCCTGGGGGGCTCAGTCAGTTAAATATCTGACTCTTGACTTTGGTTTCAGTCACAATTTCCAGGTCCTGGTATCCAGCTCTACATAGGGAGGGTCCATGCTCTGCATGGAGTCTACTTGAGGATTCTCTCTTTCTTCACACTTTCCCCCCAACTTTTTCTCTCTCAAATAAACAAGGCTTTTAAAAATTCCAACATTTATAGTCGTACCACTTAGAAAGGATAATAATTGATAATCAGAATTTGCATAGTTGTAACTCTGTTTGCTTATTCAGTGGTGAGTGAGGACTGAAAAACACCATTATGGTATTTAACCCATGAACATCTTTTTCTCCCAAAACAAACATTCCTTTATCTCTATAAATTTGTATAGAGTAATTATAGGTATTAAAACTCCAAGTGACATTTTTGAGTTTATATTCATTTGATCCTTTAAGCATTCATATTTTTCAAATGTCAATTAATATTACTCAAAATTCTAACTGGAATTAGCAATTAAGTGTATGTAGTGAGAGTCCAAGATGGCAGAGGAGGAGACCTCATTTTCCTCTGATCCAGGAATTTAGCTGGATAGCTATCAAATCATTCTGACCAATTGGGAACCCCACCACAGATCTTAGAAAATAACTTCAAGTCTATAAATATAAAAGAGGTCACATTTTGCAAGGTAGAATGTGTGGAAATGTGAGTCTGAAGTGAAGTATTAGAAGATAAACCTGGTGGCAGGGAGCTTAAGTAAGTTGGCTACCACAAAGTCACATAGCACAGGAGCACAAAATAAGAACTTCCTAGAAATCAGCTCCAGTGAGGAATATCCCTGTCTAAAGGGTGCTTAGGTGACAAAGGAAGGCAGAATCCAAGGTGGGACAGTGTGGTGTAGTCTCAGGATGCCTAGGTGTGGCAGAGTACCAAAGCATTGGAGCTAGAAAGCCAGCTGCAATCAGTTCAGGGTTGCCATATACCACAGACTGTGGCATTGTTGGGACCACTCTCTTAGCAGGGACCCAAAAAGCAGTGGCAGAACTGGCAAGACTCCCCTTCCTCCCTTGGGAGGAGTGGCATAGTGGCATGCTGCAGGAGTCTACAGGGTTTGGAGACTCGAAACAGGGTCACATGCTTGAAAGAGAAATACTCTGTCACAGGCCTGGTGAGCAGGGAATGTGGAGGGAAACCAGGGAAACAAAATGGACTGTTTTCCCTAAGGATGCATTGAGGATTGGATCATAGGGCTTTTGGCTCCAGGGCTGGAGATGGGGAGGCTACATTTCATTCCATCCTCTAAAGAGGCGTGGAAAGCCTTCAGGGAACAAAACCCACATAGAGCAAGCCAAGCAGTGTATTTAGCCTGGCTGCCTGGCAAGGGTGGTGCAATTCCACCCAGTGCAATGACACTTGAGAGTCAAGGCAACAAGCCCCTCCTCCAGAAGATCAGCAAGAACATGGGGCTAAGACCAAGTTTATGGATCACACAAAACTGCAAAACTCGAGCACTAGAGGAAAATAGTATGCAGAATTCATTTCTTTTTTCCCCATGATTCTTCAGTCTTTCAATTTTAATTTTTTTCTCTTCCTATCTTCAACCAATTTCATATTTTAATAACTCTGTTTTAAATCTACTTTAATTTTCATTTTTAAAGTACATTCTATACTTTCATTGTATTTAATATTATTCATATACATACAAAAATAAATGTATATATTATATGAACTATATATATACACACATACAAAAATAAAATATATGTGTATATATATTTGTCTTTTTTTACATTTTGGAGTGTGATTTTTTTTTAAAGATTTTATTTATTTATTTGACAGACAGAGATCACAACTAGGCAGAGAGGCAGGCAGGGAGAGAGGAGGAAGCAGGCTCCATGCTGAGCAGAAAGCCCAATGTGGGGCTTGATCCCAGAACCCTGGGATGGTGACCTGAGCTGAAGACAGATGCTTTAACCCACTGAGCCATCCAGGTGCCCCTGGAGTGTGGTTTCTTCTAAGGAACAGATAAAAAGAAACCCAGAATCTAGTGTATGGCTCTGTTCTTTTCACCTGTCTAATCATATTCACTTTCGTTTTCTTTTCCTACCTTTTTTTAAGCTTTTAAAATTTTCATCTTTACAGTTACATTCTATCCTTTGAATGTTTACATGAATGAATGTTTACATATATGTTTTTCTTTTTTTTATCATTTTGAGTTGTAGTTTCATCTAACAAACTGACCAAAACACACTCAGGATATAGTGTATTGCTCTGTTCTGCTTAACTGTTTATATTTCTTATTTTTGTTCTTTTTTTTCCCTCCCTCTTTTAATTTTCATTTTTACATTTACATTCTATCCTTTCATTGTATTTAATTTCATTTCTTTACATATATAAGGTTTTCTTTCTTACACTTTTGGGATCTAGTTTGAAAACAAAACAAAACAAAAACACCAAATAGACACAGGATCCAGTATATTGCTCTATTCTCTTCAGCTCTCTCATTATATTTACTCCCTTTTTAAAAATTTTAATGCGTTGTTTTGTTTTGTTTTCCATTTTCAGGTATCTTCTGATTTGTTTAGTGTATGTTTCTCTGGCATCACTGTTCCCATTTTAGTATTTTACTCTTTTTCATCTATTCTTCTTTGGACAGAATGACAAGATGGAAAAACTCACCTCAGAAAACAGAACAAGAATAAGTATTAAAAATCAGGGACCTAATCAGTATGGAGATAAGTAAGATGTCAGAACTAGAGTTCAGAATAATGTTATAAATTCCTACCTGGGCTTGAAAAAAGTATAGAAGACACTAGAGAATCCCTTTCTAGAGAAACAAAAGAACTAAAATCTAATTAAGTCTATTAATGAGATGTAATAAAAAATGGAGGCTCTAACTTCTAGGAAAAATGAGGCAGAAGCGAGAATTAGTGATATAAAAGACAAAATGATGGAGAATAAAGAAGCTAAGAAATTGCTAAGAAATAAACAACTACTGGATCACAAGGGGAAAATGTGAGAGATAAGTGACAGTATAAAGTCAAAAAATACCAGGATAACTGGGACCCTGGAGGAAAAGAGGAAAAGGAGAGAGAGAGAGAGAGAGAAAATGAGAGGTAGGTCCAGAAGTATACTGGAGCAAATTGTAGCAGAAACTTCCCTAATTTGGGGAAGGAAACAGGCATTGAAGTCCAAGAGGCACAGAGAACTCCCCTCAAAATCAATAAGAATAGGCGAACACACTGACATGAATTAGTGAAACTTGCAAATCACAGAGACAAAGAAAAAATCCTGAAAGCAGCTCAGGACAAGATATCTGTAGCCTTGAGGGGTAGAAACTTTAAACTGGCAGAAGACCAAACCACAGAGACCATAACAGGCCAGAAAGGACTGGCATGATATTTTCAGGGTGCTAAATGAGAAAAATATGCAGCCAAGAATACTTTATCCAGTTAGGGTGTCATTCAAATTGAAGGAGAGGTGTGCCTGGGTGGCTCTGTCATTAAGTGTCTGCCTTTGGCTCAGGTCATGATCCCAGGGTCCTCAGATCTAGCTCCACACTGGGCTCCCTGCTCTGCAGGAAGCTTGCTTCTCCCGCTTTCACTCTCCCTGCTTGTGTTTCCTCTTTTGTTGTATCTCTCTCTGTCAAATAAATATTAAAAAAATAATAATAAATTTAAAAAAATTGAAGGAGAGATAACAAGCATTCAGGACAAACAGAAACTAAAACCATTTGTTATCACTAAACCAGCCCTACAAGAAATATTGTAAAGGTCTTTTAAGTCAAGAGAGAGTCCAAAAGTAAAATAGATCAGAAAGGAACAGAGACAATATACAGAAACAGTGACTGGACAGGGAATACAATGGCACTAAATTCATATCTTTCAAGAGTTATGCTGAATGTAAATGGGCTAAATGTCCCAATCAAAAGACACAGGGTATCAGATTAGATAAAAAAGCAAGACCCATTGATATGCTGTCCGCAAGAGACTCATTTTACACCCAAAGACACCTTCAGATTTACAGTACAGGGGTGGAAAATCTTTTCATGCTAATGGACAACAAAAGAAAGCTGGGGTGGCAATCCTTACAGCAGAAAAAATAGATTTCCAACTAAAGACTGTAATAAGAGATAAGAAATGTCACAGTATCATACTTAAAGGGTATATTCAACAAGAAGTTCTAAGAATCATAAATATTTTTGCCCCTAACATGGGAACAGCCAATTATATAAACCAATTAGTAACAAAATTAAAGAAATACATCAATAATAATGCAATAATATCAGGTGACTTTAACATCCACTCCCTGCAATGGACAAATTATCTAAGCGAAAGATTAACAAGGAAGCAAGGGCTTTGAATAACAGACTGGACCAGATGGACTTCACACATACATTCAAAGATTTCCATCCTGAAGTAAAACAATATACATTTGTCTCAAGTGTATATGGAGCATTCTCCAGAATAGATCCCATACTGAGTCACAAATCAGGTCTCAAACAATATAAAAAGACTGGGTCATTGCCTGCAAATTACAGACTACAATGCTTTGAAACTGGAACTCAAACACAGAGGAAATTTGGAAAGAACTCAAATACATGGAGGCTAAAGAGCATCCTACGAAAGAATGAATGGGTCAACCAGGAAATTAAAGAAGAAGTTTTCTTAGAAAGAAGTGAAAATAAAAACACAACTGTTCAAAACCTTTGGGAAAAAGCAAAGTTTATCCAAAGAGGGAAGTATATAGCAATACAAGCCTTTCTCAACAAAACAAGAAAGTTTTCAAATATATATGCTAATCTTATACCTAAAAGAGTGGGAGAGAGAACAAACAATAAACCCAGCAGTAGAATAGAATTAATAGTGACTAGAGCAGAAATTAATGAAACAAATCAGAAGAACAGTAGAACACTGCTTGCTTCCTTTCTAGGAAATTAGGAGCTTGTTCTTTGAAGAAATTAATAACAGTGAAAAAGCACTGGCCTTCCTTGTCAAAAAGAAGAGAGAAAGGAACCAAAGTAAAATCACAAAGGAAAGAGATCACACCAACACCACAGAAATATAAATAATTACAAGAACATATTAGAAGCAACTACATGCCAACAAATTAGGCAATCTGGAAGAAATCAATGCATCCCTAGAGATGTATACACACCAAAACAAAAGTAGGAAGAAGTAGAAAACCTGAACAATATCAGCAAGCAAATGGAATAAGTAGTGAAAAATCACCCAACAAACAAGAGTCCAGACTGGATGGGTTCCCAGGGGAATTCTACCAAATATTTATTTATTTATTTATTTATTTATTTATAGATTTTATTTACTTATTTTTACAGAGAGAGTGAGACAAGTATAAGCAGTGGGAGTAGGAGAGAGAGAAGGAGAGGCAGGCTCCCAGCCCAGCAGGGAGCCTGACACAGGACTGGATCCCAGAATCCTGGGACTATCACCTTAGCTGAAGATAGGTGTTCAACTATCTGAGCCACCCAGGTACCCTCCACCAAACATTTAAAGAAGAATTAATACCTATTTCTCTGAAGCTGTTTCAAAAATAGAAATGGAAGGAAAACTTCCAAACTCATTCTATGAAACCAGCATTACCTTGATCCCAAAGCCAGACAAAGATTCCACCAAAAAGAAGAATCACAGACCAATATCCCTGATGAGCATGGATGCCAAAATTCTCATCAGGACTAACCAATAGGATGCTACAGTACATTATAAGGCTAATTCACCATGATTAAGTGGGATTTATTCCTGGGCTTCAAGGATGGTTCAACATCTGCAAAACAATCAGTGTGATACACCACATTAATAAAAGAAAGAACAAGAACCATATTATTCTCTTAGTAGATGCAGAGGAAGCATTTGACAAAGTACAGCATCTTTTGTTGATTAAAAGTCTTCACAGTGTAGGGATAGAGGGAACATACCTAAATATCATAAAAGCCATATACAAAAAGCCCACAAAGAATATCATTCTCAATGGGGAAAATACAGAAAGCCTTTTCCCTGAGGAACATGACAGGGATGTCCAGTATTGTCATTACTGTTCCACATAGTACTTAAATACCCAGCCTCAGCAATCAGGAATAAAAAGAAACAAAACACATCTGAATCAGCAAAGAAATTAAAATCTCACTCTTTGCAGATATATGATGATTTATGTGAAAAATCCAAAATACCCCACACCAAAATTGCTAGAACTCAGATAGGAATTCAACGAAGTGGCAGGATATAAAATCAAAGCACAGAAAACAGTTGCATTTCAATACACTGAGATGGAAGAAAGAGAAATTAGGGAGTAGATCCCATTTACAATTGCATTCAAAACCATAAGATACCTTAAATAAACTGAACCAGAGGTAAACAATCTGTACTCCAAAAACTATAGAACACTCATAAAAGAAATTGAGGAAAAAAAAAAAAAAATGGAGGGAGGGACAAGATGGCAGGGAAGTAGGAGGTGGAGCCTTTTAAACCTATACCCTAAAGTGAGCTGATTACCTACCTACCAAAGAACTCCGATCACCCATGAAATCAGGCTTAGATCAGAATTATACACATGTGGATCTCTACAGGGGCAGAAGACGCCAGTGGGCAGGTAAAGCGGAGTGAAAACGGAGAACTGATATCAAAGATTAACAAAAGGGGGAGGGAGCGACCAGAGGCGACTGGTTAGAAAGTAATACCCCCAATACGAGAGAGAGTGACCTGTGTCTGGGGACCAGCCTTAACTTGGAGACTGGTTGAAAGCACTCCAAAAGAACAAAGGATCGCAGGCGGGGGGAAACTGTGGGAATCGGGTGTGGCTAGGGACAGGGGCTTAAGTCACCATTTCCAGGACAGCCTCCCCTGGCGTTGAGCAAGAGAAACCAGGAGAGAAACCAGGTCTTGGTCCCTAAGCCTCCAGCGCGCCTGAGAACGTGTGGGGTCCATCCAGCTCCTGTGAGGGGCTGGTAGCCTCACCAGATGACAGAACACGCAAGCCCTGCTATACAGCCTGTGATGCGCACGCCCCTCATCCTCCCCTGGGAGAGGTACACAAAGGCCCAGCCTATGCTCTTTGACCCACGCCATTGTTTCAGAGCCTAAGAGAGGCGCGTGAAGGCCCAGCATGGTGCTTTCAGACCTGCACCCTGTTCTCAGAGCCTGAAACGTGTGCGTGACCCACAGCCTCCCCTGAAAGAGGTGCATGCAAGCCGGGCACTCTTAGATCCAGAAAGACCGGCACTCCCAGCCTGGGGCCAGCGGGAAAATCTCAGTGTGCGATCGCTGCTTGGAACCTCTCTGGCGGTCTAGAGCTGCCCAGACAGCCACTGCTGCCGTGGTTTTGGGTACAAGCAAAAGATCCTGCGTCCCCAGGGACCGCGACTTGGAACCTGCTCTGCCAGCAGCAGAGGGGGAACTTATTTGGGCTCTGCAGCCAAACTGAGGCTTCTCTCTGACAGGGAGGTTAGGGTGCAGTTTGTTTTCCTCTAAAACTACAAAAACCATCAAAAGCGGTCAAGGTGAGAGAAAAAAAAAAAAGTGAACAAACATAAAAACTGCCAAAGAACAAAAGCCTGAAAAAGACCAGTTTCCTCAGAGCCCACCCCCTTGAGGGGGGCGGGAGGACTTAATTCAGGGAACATCATTGACTGAAGACCCACATGGCAGGCCCCTCCCCCAGAAAACCAACCAAGAAAGGAAAAAAAAAAAGACTACAAGAGAACAACCACCACTACTTCATACTTCATAGGACAACTTTTATTTTTAACTCATTCCCACTATTCTGGTTCATTTTTTTTTTTTATAGATAATTTTTTAACCTATTTGCCATCACAGTGAGCTGTCCAGTACATCAAATTCCGTAATAACCTTCTAACCTGAACTTTTTGATACATACACCTGTGTTTTTCTTTTGTATTTCTATTTTTGAACTTTTTAAAAATTTTAGTTTAGTTTAGTTTATTCCTTTTTATTTTTATTTTTTAATATTCATACAGAGTTAAACTTCAAAGTAATCCCTTTCCCAATCAATACTACCCCTATAGGTAAACCAATTTTTAATCCCCCTTTACCTTAGGAAAGTTGAGTCATTTAACAAAGATATCAAGATACATCCAGGAAGAATCAAAACAAACTTCCTCGCCCACACTGAGAATTTATAACCACTCTGCCATCTTTTTCTTCCACTGTTTCTGTGTTTTTGTGTTTGTCCTGATAGTATATAAATCTTACACTTGGGGTTCTTTTTGACCAGGCTTTTCCTTTATTTGCATATATATATATATATATATATATATATATATATATATATATATGTTTTCTCTTGTCATATACTTTTATCAGTCTTTGTGTTTGTCTGTTTTTGTTTGTATACTTCATAAATCTTACCTTGGCTCCCATTTGGGCTGAACCTTCTCTTTTATCTTCCCTTTCTTTCCTGTCTCTCTCTCTCTCTCTTTCTTTCTTTCTTTTTTTTTTTTTCTTTTGTTTCTCGTATGGGTGGGGAATCCTGATTGCTCAGAAGTGTTCCAGGGTGCACCTTGACTGCACCACAGTCGATACATCCAGCTACATATGTTCAGTCATTTCTCACCAAAATGACTAGGAGGAGGAATGCCCAAGAAAAGAAAAATACAGAGGATGGACCTTCTGCAACAGAGCTAATGGCTATCAACATAGACAATATGTCAGAAAGAGAATTCAGGCTAACAATTATCCAGGCAATAACTAGGTTGGAGAAAGCCATGGATGACCAAATGGAATTGATTAGGCCTGAGCTGAAAGTGACCAGAGATGATGTCCACAATGTTAGGGCGGAGTTAAAAGCTACCAGGGCTGAGGTTCACAATGCTCTCAATGAGTTCCAATCTAATCTAAATCCTCTCAAAGCTAGGGTAACTGAGACAGAAGATAGAATTAGTGATCTGGAAGACAAACAGATAGAGAGAAAGGATCAGGAGGAAGCCTGGAACAAACACCTTAGAAGCCACGAAAACAGAATCAGGAAAATAAATCATGCCATGAAACATTCCAACGTCAGAATTTTTGGAATCCCTGAAGGGGAGGAGAAAGAAAGAAGTCTAGAAGATATAGTGGGACAAGTGCTTCATGAAAATTTTTCCAATCTCACGAATGGAACAAGCATTCATGTACTAGAGGCCGAAAGGTCTCCACCCAAGATTACACATTCCAAAAAAACATCAAGACACCTGATAGTCAAATTGAGGAATCATAATTATAGGTATAATCTCTTGAAAGCTGCTAGGACAAAGAGGCTCCTTACTTACAGAGGAAAGCCCATCAGAACAACATCAGGCCTGTCCACAGAGACCTGGCAAGACAGAAAAGGCTTGCAAGATATATTTAGGGCATTAAAAGAGAAGAACATGCAGCCAAGAATACTTTATCCAGCAAGACTGACATTCAAATTGATGGAGAGATAGAAAATTTCCGAGACCAGCAAGGCTTAAAAGACTGCACAACCACCAAGCCGACACTGCAGGAAATATTAAGGGGGGGGGGTTCTATAAAAGAGGAAAAATCCTAAGAATAGCATTGAAATATATTTCAATGCAAATATATTGAAATATATAGAAATCTACAGAAAGAAAGACTTCAAAGGTAACACGATATCAATAAAAACGTATCTATCAATAATCACTCTCAATGTGAATGGCCTAAATGTGCCCATAAAATGGCACAGGGGCCTCCAAAGAAGGCTGGGGTAGCAATTCTCATATCAGATAAATTAGATTTTAAACTAAAGATTGTAGTCAGAGATACAGAAGGAAACTACATCATTATGAAAGGGACTATTCACCAAGAGGATCTAACAATTGTAAATATCTATGCCCCCAATATGGGAGTAGCCAATTGCATAAGAAAACTGTTAATCAAGATAAAGAGTCATATTGATATGAATACATTCATAGTAGGAGATCTTAACACGACTCTCTCAGAAATAGACAGATCATGGAAGCAGAAAATCAATAAAGAAACAAGAGCATTGAATGACACATTGGACCAGATGGACCTCATAGATATATACGGAACATTCCACCCTAAAACTACAGAATACTCATTCTTCTCAAGTGCACATGGAACTTTCTCCAGAATAGACCGCATACTGGGTTACAAATCAGTACTCAACCGATAACCCATCAGAAGTTATTATCAACAGTTATATGCCAATAAGCTAAGCAACCTAGATGAAATGGATGCATTCCTGGAAAACTATAAACTCCCAAAATTGAACCAGGAAGAAATTGACAACCCAAATAGACCAATATCTAGTAATGAGATGGAAGCAGTGATCAAAAACCTCCCAAAAAACAAGAGTCCAGGACCTGATGGATTCCCTGGGGAATTCTACCAAACTTTCAAAGAAGAAATAACACCTATTCTCCTGAAGCTGTTTCAAAAAATTGAAGCAGAAGTAAAACTTCCAGACTCTTTCTATGAAGCCAGCATTACCCTGATACCCAAACCAGGCAAAGACCCTACCAAAAAGGAGAATTTCAGACCAATATCACTGATGAATATGGATGCTTTTATGTTTCCATAGAGATTTTAGGATTATTTGTTTCAGTTCTATGAAAAAATTTGTTGGTATTTTCATAGGGATTACAAGGAAGGTATAGATTACTATAGGTAGTATAAACATTTTAACAATATTTGCCTTTCCAGTCCATGGTATGGAACGTTTTTCCTTCTTTGTTTTTTTATTTATTTATTGTTTTTTAAATTTATTTTTAATTTATTTTCAGTATAACAGTATTCATTATTTTTGCACCACATCCAGTGCTCCATGCAATCCATGCCCTCTATAACACGCACCACCTGGTAACTCAACCTCCCAAACCCAGCCCCTTCAAAACACTCAGATTGTTTTTCAGAGTCCATAGTTTCTCATGGTTCACCTCCCCTTCCAATTTCCCCCAACTCCCTTCTCCTCTCTAACTCCCCATGTCCTGCATGCTATTTGATATGCTCCACAAATAAGTGAAACCATATGATAATTGACTCTCTCTGCTTGACTTATTTCACTCAGCATAATCTCTTCCAGTCTGTTCATATTGCTACAAAAATTGAGTATTCATCCTTTCTGATGGAGGCATAATACTCCATAGTGTATATGGACCACATCTTCCTTATCCATTCGTCCGTTGAAGGGCATCTTGGTTCTTTCCACAGTTTGGCGACCGTGGCCATTGCTACTATGAACATTGGGGTACATATGGCCCTTCTTTTCACTACGTCTGTATCTTTGGGGTAAATACCCAGTAGTGCAATTGCAGGGTCATAGGGAAGCTCTCTTTAATTTCTTGAGGAACCTCCACACCGTTCTCCAAAGAGGCTGCACCAACTTGCATTCCCACCAACAGTATAAGAGGGTTCCCCTTTCCCCACATCCTCTCCAACACACATTGTTTCCTGTCTTGCTACTTATTTGTGGAGCATAACAAATAACATGGAGGACATGGGGAGATCGAGAGGAGAAGGGAGTTGAGGGAAATTGGAAGGGGAGGAGAACCATGAGAGACTATGAACACTGAAAAACAACCTGAGAGTTTTGAAGGGGTGGGGGGGGTGGGAGGTTGGGGGAACCAGGTGGTAGATATCGGGGAGGACATGGAGCACTGGGTGTGGTACAAAAACAATGAATACTGTTACACTGAAAAGAAATTTTTTAAAAAAAAGTTGAACATAAAAAAATACTGTCGCATTTGATGAAGAGCAATTATTTTATATGAAGCTTCATACTAAACAATCTAATAAGAGAATTTTAAAATTAACTGTAATTGGAAGAACAGAGATAGAATGTAATAAACAGGTGTTTTGAAGTGTATGCAAATTATGGAGCTACTGTCAGTTTCATACTTTATATCTATATATTGCAAAATATGTCAGAAGGAACATTAAGATATTGTATATATTTGTATCTAACATTAAATCAGATTTACAGCAAAAATTTTAAAAAAAAAAAAAAAAAAAAAAAAAAAGAAATGGGCAGAAGACATGAAGAGACATTTCTCCAAAGAAAATATCCAAATGGCCAACAGATCCATTAAAAAAATGCTCAACACTTCTTGGCACCAGGCAAATACTAATCAAAACTACAATGAGATACCACCTCACATCAGGCAGAATGGCTAAAATTAACAAGTCAGGAAATGATAGATATTGGTGAGGATGCGGAGAAAGGGGAACCCTCTTACACTTTGGGTGGAAATGTAAGCTGGTGCAGACTCTCTGGAAACCAGTATGGAGGTTCCTCAAAAAGTTGAATATGGAGCTACCTATGAACCAGAAATTGCACTACTAAGTATTTACCTCAAAGATACAAATGTAATGATATGAATGGGCACATGCAACCCAATGCTTACAGAAGCAAGGTCCACAATAGCCAAACTATGGAAAGAGCCCAAATGTCCTCAACAGATGAATGCATAAAGAAGAAATGGTATATATACACAATGGGATACTCCTCTGCCATCAAAAAAAAAAAAAAAAAAGAAAAAAAGAAAGAGAAATCTTGCAATTTGCAACAATGTGAATACAACTAGAGAGTATTATGCTAAGTGAAATAACTCAATCAGAGAAAGATAATTATCAGATAATATCACTATGTGGAATTTAAGAAACAAAAAAGATGATCATAGGGGAAGAGAGGAACACATAAAACAAGATGAAATCAGAGGGGGAGACGAACCATAAGAGACTCTTAATCATAGGAAACTGAGGGTTGCTGGAGGGAAGGGAGATGGAGAGATGGGGTAACTGAGTGATGGACATTGAGGAGGGTGTGTGATGTAATGAGCACTGGGTACTATAAAAGATTGATGAATGACTGACCTCTACCTCTCAAAATAATAATATATTATATGTTAATTAATTGAATTTATACAAAAATGTTTTAAAAAAGAATGTGTAGTGGTATTTTGTCTTTTACATGATATTGATGCCAAAAAAATATAATTAGTGATTCACAATAATGTTCAACAATTCTATAGTTTAAAATATCGGTGATGTATAATGTCTCTGATCTCAAATTTGTAAAAATACTGTCAAAACCACATAATTACTTTTCAACACACAGATTCTTTAATTTCTCTGTGACTTATTCTGCATCTCATGTACCTTGACCCTTGGGGAAAAAGCTAATGTCATGAAACTCCTAACATCTATAGACAGCCAATAATAGAATAAATGTTAGTTATTAATACCCAATCCTGTAATTGGTTTCATTCCTAACAGTAACAACTATTTATAACCTTATGTCTCAATTAATAAAGATGAATCTAGAAGGGAGTGAATGTCTCTGTGTTTCTCAATCCCTTGAAGCTGCTGAGGGTGAAAACCAGAGCCTGTGCAGGTAGGTGAAAACCCCATCTTTAATTCTCCAGCATCAGGTTCCATAATTAACTCCTTTTTTACATTCCCCACAGTTTACTTCTTTCCTAGTTACCCCTTTCCTTTGTAAACTCACTTTATTTGAATAATTTTCATTCACACTGTTTTATATCCTTCTAGTCTTATTCTAAGAGTTAAAATTGCATGACAGATGAACGTAACATAATCTTCAGAGCTCTAGTATCTTTTTGAAAATAGTATATGAAGTATATTGTGTCTCTCATCTCCCTTTTCTCTGAATATTAGGATCTTAAAAATAAGATGCAATGTCTATGCCTTTTCTCTTCTATTCCTACTGAAATAACATGAAAAAAGCATGCTAGCTTTCTGTCTGCCAGATTTACTCAATCACTGTTAAAACTTTGGTCTGTTTCCTGAAAATCATCAAAATAATCACAATATATAACACTTATTTAGCACTTTGTGTATGTCCAAGCACTATCTGATGTTTTCTTGTTTCAACTCATTTAGTCCTCAAAACAATTACAGGAAATAGAGACTGTTAGTATCTGTCTTTAACAGATGCAGAAACAGATGTATCTTGCAGCTGAGTAATTCATATGGAATACACAGCAGGTAAATGGGGGACCTGGGGATGTATTTTGGTCCCCATGTCTGTGCCCTTAAACACTGTTTTACTATGTATTGAAATGGTTTCTATATAAATGTTTCCATCTCCTCAATTTATTTTGACACATTTGTTTTCTAATTTAAAAAAAAATGAATATTACCTCTAAAAATACAGCAAATCAAGTTGGGGGTAAAGAAACATGCATAAGATTAGTTAAAATTCCACCACCTGTATGACAACAGATGGTAGTTACACTTGTGGTGAACATAACAGCATATAACGATACTGAATCAAACCTGAAACTAATGTAACATTGTGTGTCAGCTATATTCAAATTAAAAAAGTCTTAACCACACCACCTATAGATATTTGGGACAAATTCTAAAACTCTATTCATTTAAATGTCATTTGCACTCCCCTCCACCAGTAAAAATATTTATTTATTTTTTTTTTTTTTTACTGTGATTAGTTTTTACTGTAGTTTTCTGGACTTAACTGATACCTTTCCATGCTCATTAATGTAGACCAAATGGCTTTTTAAAAATAGAATATATCCACATAATCAGTCTTTTATCATTAAACATTTCATATTATAAGAAATGTTAAAGTAAAGTAACATATGTTTTTTTGTATTTATCTATTTTGTTTCAATTAATTTCAAGGCATAGCATTACTGAATTACAGTTAAAATATTTTTTACTTTTATGACTCACCTGCCTTCTGGAATGACTGTACTACTTCACATTTCCCTACACCTGAGAACTGGAAGCACTGCTTCTCCAATTCTACAACATCAAAAGGCTTATTCAGTCTGTTGAGGAGAAAATACAAAAATGGAATCTGCTTTCTGAATTTGAGGTAAATGCTACAATCTCAAATTTTAGAAAGTGAATCATAATTCAATGTATTAAACTTTACAACTTGATTTTTACATGTAAGGCTTCTAATAATCTACAATATACTTTGCTGTAAGATATATAGTAAGATACTTAAAAGTTTGTTTCCAGTGTTGAGCTACATGTTTAATAACCATTGAATACTCTGAATTTAGATATATTCTAAATTCTAAAGTCCTCCATTATCCTATTTAATTGTTTTTCCCTCTTTATCATATACTAAGTTCCCTAACTTGTATCATATTCATAACTACAGTTTGTCCTATTTACCTGTCAATTTCAGTCAAATCAATCATTATTTAATTAGCATGGGTTTATGATATATCCCAATATCTTTTATAGAAAGTATTCTCTTTTCTCCCCTTGGTACGCACTTGATTTCTTTTTCAAAATATCCCTGAGCTTTGAAATGGACATTTAGTTATCTTTGTTAAGCTCCAAAACATTTCTGTTGGGCTTTTAATGGACACTGCAGTTATTGCTCAAGATAGTTCATTAAGAATGGATTTTTTTAGTTGTAAAAACATTTTCTATTTGCATGGATTCATTTCCGATTTTAATCTGCATTTCAAATGTTGCAGGAAAGTTTGTTTTTTTCAATAGAGTGCATATATTACACATTTGTTTTACTTACAAATGAGAGCTTTTCAATCAAATTTTAATGTCATTTACTATTTATTATTTATTATATTTATTAAAATAATCTTGCTAGATTTATTTTTCATTTAATTGTAAGTTTTTGACATGGAAAATTGTTTGAGTTGGGAATGATTATAGTTTCAATACTATTCTTTCAAGAATATTATGTGATTTAATATTTCTGCTGTAGTAAATCATTGAAACATAGTGCGGCAGGCTTCTTTCTTTATGTTCGTGGTTTTAAACTTCTTATTTTTTAATTTAATTTTTTTTCAATGTTCCAAGATTCATTGTTTATACACCATCTATAACCAGACATTGACTATTGGTTTAAACATTTATTAAAATCATCTCTTATTTTATTTTATTTTTTCAGTGTTCTAAGATTGTTTATACACCACACCCAGTGCTCCATACAATACATGCCCTCCTTAATAACCATCACCAAGCTCACCTAACCCCCTACCCCTATCCTCTCCAAAACCCTCAGTATGTTTCTCAGAGTCCACAGTCTCTCATGGTTCATCTCCCCCTCCAATTTCCCCCAATTCACTTTTCCTTTCCTTTTCCTAATATCCTCCATGGTATTCCTTATGGTCCAAAAGTGAAACCATATGATAATTGACACTCTCTGCTTGACTTATTTCACTCAGCATAATCTCCTCCAGTCCCATCCATGTTGATAGAAAAGTTGGGTATTCATCCTTTCTGATGGAGGCATAATATCCCATTGTATATATGGACCATATCTTCTTTATCTATTCTTCTGTTGAAGGGCATCTTAGCTCTTTCCACAGTTTGGCAATTGTGGCCATTGCTGCTATGAATGTTGGGGTACATATGGCTCTTCTTTTCACTACATCTGTATCTTTGGGTTAAATACCCAGTAGTGCAATTACAGGGTCATAAGGTAGCCCTATTTTTAATTTCTTAAGGTATCTCCACACTGTTTTCCAAAGTGGCTGCACCAACTTGCATTTCCATGAACAGAGAAGAGGGTTCCTATTTCTCCACATCCTCTCCAACACTTGTTTATTGTCTTGGTGATTTTGGCCGTTCTAAATGGTGTAAGGTGGTATCTCAATATGGTTTTGATTTGAATCTCCCTGATGGCTAATGCTGATGAGCATTTTTTGATGTGTCTGTTAGCCATAAAATCATATTAAAATATTTCTTAATCCTATTTTACTAAGAGTTTTTTTTTTTTTTTTAAATCACGGATCAATTTTGAAATTTATCCAGTGACTATTTAGTACTTTCATTTCTTAAAGTTTTTATGGAAATATCCTCTCAAGTCAAATATTGCTCATCTCTTCTCATGGCCTTATGTGATATGCTGTGGGATCAAAACTTTTCTCTTGACAGATTCACCAAAGGCTTCAAGTAGGAAAGCCATGTGGTGTTATTTGATCTTTAGATAGACAGATATGGAAATAGACTGTACAATGGACTGGACAGATGAAGAATGGGATGGGGAGATAATTTAGGAGCCTCTTCAACAATTAGTATGGGAAAATATGTAGACCAGAAGTAAAAGACAAAATGACAATAAAAATGAGGAAGGAACTGAAATGAAAAATAGTTGAAAGTAAAAATTGTGCAACTGAAGCTGGAAGTACTAGGACAGAGTATGACCCAGATATCTACACTGGGCACTGGGGAGAGTGGTAATGACATTTATTAAAGCATTGCTGTCAATTCAAATATCATAAATTCAATTTGACATTAACTTCAAGATGGAGGTGGAACTTCCATCTGAGTATGCCACATACTGATTCGGATATATTACTCTGGAGTAAGAGATAAAGCTACAGATTCAGAATTAACATGTAGGTACGAGTTACAATGAATAACCTGATACTGAATAAAACTTTTACCCTATGGGCAATGAGAATCCATACAAGGGTTTTAAAAAGACACAGGTGGAAAATCCTTACAAGCGTTTTTAAAAAGATACATATGTAATGTAAGATATGCATTTTTAAATCCTTTCTGTCATCAGGCCAAGGTAAACAGGCATATAAGACTTTGCTGAGTATGGTTAGAAGAGGCATTTCCAGCATAATTAAAAAAAATTACTTATAGATTATGAGTTACACCATAAATTAAGGTTGAGCAGAGAAAAATGATTACTGTGTTAGTGAAAGGTATAGAGAAGTCAGAAAGGCAGAAGAAGAGTTAGGAAAGGGCTATCATAAAAATGGTCTGATTGCATTCAACCAATTAACAGAAAACCTGGCTTATAGTTGATCAAAGAAGTTCTAGTTTATTTTTCTCACATTAGAAGAACAAATCTGAAGGGACACTATGGCAGATTTTAAATGATTCAACATGGTTTTTGTTTCTGGGTTCTCTCTAAATTTTTATTGTATTATTTGTATTATATGGGCTTTATAACTTTGTTGTTGCTGTAACTTTAAGATAGCATTGGAATTAAAAAAAAAAAAAAAAAGACCATGAAAAGAGTCTTCTCTACACGGAATTTTGTCTTTTCTTTTGGAAGGAAAGCTCTCCAGATAACATTGGTTTACATCACATTGAACATTTCTTGGTCACATGTCCTACCTTAGATGAAATCTTGGTCAGGGAAAATGGAATTGTAGGAAATGGTTTAGAAAAATCACATATCATGCTCTCAACTTAGGATAGGTGTACTCTCTTCTCAAATCTAGAGATTTCAGCCAATCACTTAAACAAATGCTATTTCTATTGGCAAGAAGGGGAAGAGGATTGGCCTTATGAAAGCCAAGGAGCCAAGGAGAGAGGGAGTTACAGAACTAAGGACATGAAAAACAGTATCAAACAGCAGAGATATCAAAGAAAATGATAATTAAAAACTGATTATTGTATGATGTATTTGGAAGCCAGAGTCTCTTTCTAAGAAAAAGGAATTTTGGAAACTGATTGTTTTGGCTTACTGGCAACCAAAAAATGAGGGCTGCAAGTGAGGAGTTAGGGAGAGAAAGAAAATTAGGAGACACAAGATTCAGAAATCTGATTTTTTTAGAAATAACTTAACTATGTAGGGGAACCTGGGTGGCTTAGTTGGTTAAGGGTCCTAAGATTGAGACTCACATTGGGCTCCCTGCTCAGCAGGGAATCAACTTGCCCCCTCATTTTGCCCCTCCCCCACACTCATGCATCTCTCTCTGTGTCTCAAATAAATAAATAAATAAAATCTTTTTGATCAATCAACTAAAACAAATAAATGAAATATTTTTTTAAAAATATTTTATTTATTTATTTGACAGACAGAAATCATAAGTAGGCAGAGAGGCAGGCACAGAGAGAGGGGGAGGAAGGCTCCCTGCTGAGCAGAGAGTTTGATGCAGGGCTTGATCCCAGGACCCTGGGATCATGACCTGAGGCGAAGGCAGAGGCTTTAACCCACTGAGCCACCCAGGCACCCCAATAAATCAATTTTTTTAAAAAAGAACTTAACTTTATGGAAAGGTAAAAGGAAGCAAAAAGTAGAAGAAAGTTTAACCGATGGATCCTTAGGACAGATCCAGCATATACTGGAAGGTGCCAGGCTTGAAAAGCACAATGGCATGGTTATAAACATGGATTATGGTGTCCTGGAGCTCTGGATAAAAGTTGCGGCACTAATACTTGATCCCTTTAAGACTCAGTTTCTTCATTTGCAAAATGAATGTAAAAAAAGCATTTCTTATGGAATTCTTATGGAATTCTGTGGGTTTAATGAGATAATGTGGTTCATACAAAGTTTTGCATAAATGCTATTTATTAATTTTATAATTGTTTAATTAACACTTTTATATTCAAGTATTCAGCCTTTGTATCCAACAATTTAATTGAGTATGGAGGCAGGTATCATGATAATAGTTATGAATCAAAATTATGAATAACCACATCTCAGCATGTGACTTTCATGGTAAATAAAACAAAATTAAAAAAATAAAACACACATACAAGGTGAAACAAGGTCAAAGGCACTAAACTATTTTGACCTAAAGATCTCTATGTGACCACTGAAATAAATCCAGCTAAGGAGAATTAGCAAATACGTGTGAGACTATTACTGTGAAATTGACAGTAATAGCTGAGATTATTCAGGTGAGAGAACACCTAGGTAAGTGATCAGGAGTATGTCTAAAAATCCTTGAGAGGCAAAATAAAAAGATCTGAAAATGGAATAGAAGGGTAGCAACACTATTTATCTTCATCTAAAATATTAATAATTTTCTTCTGTTTTTATGTAATAATTCTCTTAACCACCACAACATTTCTATATCCTTATTTTTTTTTATCCTATTTAATTATTTCTAGTTCAGGATATATACCCCAAAGAAACACTAGCAAGAAATAGGAAATTTATATTTATACAACTGATTGTGTCTTTTTAATCATTTTCTATCCTCAGGTGATTTGAAAATCAGCTCTCCCGCCCAAGTCAATGGATAGACTAAATAATTCTGTGGTTTCTGAGTTTGTGTTGCTGGGACTCTCTAGTTCTTGGGAAACTAAAGTTTTTCTCATGTTGATTTTTTCCTTGATTTATTTAGGGATCATCCTGGGAAATCTCTTCATTTTCTTTTTGGTAATTTTTGATTCTCACCTACATTCTCCTATGTACTTCCTGCTGGCCAACCTCTCTTTCATTGACGTGGGGGTTGCCTCTACCACAGTCCCAAAGATGATTAGGGACCTTTTAAGTGAATACAAGATTATTTCTTTCCAAAGCTGCATGACACAGATATGTTTTATCCACATCATGGGAGGAGTGGAGATGGTGCTACTCATAGCCATGGCATTTGACAGGTACACAGCAATCTGTAAGCCTCTTCACTACCTGAACATCATGAATCCTAAAATATGTGTTTCATTTGTAATTGCTGGCTGGGTAACTGGGGTGATCCATGCTATGTCTCAGTTTGCTTTCATTATAAACTTGCCCTTTTGTGGTCCTAATGAAGTAGACAGCTTTTACTGTGACTTTCCCAGGATCATAAAACTTGCATGCACAGATGGAGACAGGTTTGAGTTTATTATTGCTGCCAACAGTGGCTTCATGAGCATGGGCACCTTCTTCTTGCTAATTCTTTCCTACATCTTCATTTTGGTCACTGTCTGGAAACGTTCTTCAGGAGACTTATCCAAAGCATTTGTCACTCTGTCAGCTCACATCACTGTGGTGGTTCTTTTTTTCACTCCATGCATGTTTCTCTATGTCTGGCCTTTCCCCACATCATCAATTGACAAATACCTGTTCATTGCTGATTTTGCTATCACTCCCATTTTAAATCCCGTCATATATACATTAAGAAATAAAGACATAAAGGTAGCCATAAAAAGACTGAGCAAACAGGGACATTATGTCCGACTTTGCTAACTGGCTCTATCTTTGGAGATCTAAATATATATATATCCATCGGCTCTTTGGACTTCTCTACTCTGGTTCTGACATTTAAAATAGAACTGGTTGTATTATCTACCTCACTGAACAAAATTTTACTACTACTTCTGTAGAGCATTCCTTCATTACCTTGGCTACCATGGGAGATGTGAATCTACCATGTAAGGGTATTATTTTCTTTTTTCAGCAGACAGCAGTAATACCTACTAAATAATATTTTATAATTGAAATTGTGATCACTTTGACAATAAGTAAGCATATACGAAAATCTCTTCTGCTTCCCATAAGTATAATCCAACTTGGGAAATGTCAGGACCTATCACATTGATTGGTTATATATGTAGGAGTAGTAGCTCTACTTAGTTACTTAGGTTGGTTTCCCTCAGCTGGTCCAAAGACAACACTGTATTGATTTAGTTTGTTTGGAAACTCATTTTTGGATGCCTGCAGTAAGGGAACTGGGAAATGGTCTTGTGAAAGGAAAGAGGCTCATGTTGGTAACATAATTGGAGTGCAAGCAACTGTAGTCCTCTGGGAGACTGTATAGATTCTGTGATTTAGAATTAGCCCAACGGAAAAGCAAGGTATTTGAAGTGTTTCTTCATTTGTAGAGGGTTCACTGACTCCTTAGCATGCCCAGCCTTACCCACAGCAAATATTTTGTATCTCTGTCAAGAAGCCAGACACAGCAATGAAATAGACTTTGAGGTGCTGACAGTAAAGAATTATCTCCAGTAAAAGTAAACTTACAAGCAGCCTCCCAATATTGCTTTGTAACTTAAAGAAGGGCTACTTAAACATTTTACTCCAGTAGGCCCCAAACTGGTAATTGAGCACAGAGAATTCTGTAATATAAAATATTTATCTGCTTTCCACAAGTCTCATAATACCAGCAGTTCAAAGTAGGCCATTCACCTGGGAGCATGGTTCTATAGTCATGACCAACCTACAGGACCACGTCCCACAGCTGGCCATCACAGGCTACCCACAAAAGCCTTCTGACTTCTTCAAAAAACAGGAAGGGAAATCTTGGTTCCAATTTAGGAACTGTAGACATAGATGGAAATAAAGTTAGATTTTTCTCACACCTACAAAAAATTCAAATGAACTGAAAGGTATTTTACATCCAACTCTAGAATTGTTATAATTAAATTGACTTTGGATTTTTAGGTCTGAATTTCAGAAAAGACACACTAATAAATGATGTCTCAATTTAGGGAAACTTCCTAAAATGTCCCAAGAGACATAGCATGGATAATCTGCCTATAAGCCTTTTTTCTACCCACAACACGGAGCTCCGATGTTTCCCACTCAAGAGCACATCCATTTCTGAGGATATCACTACCTGATAAAACTTTCTCAAACGAAATGTATTGTTTTATAGCATTCTAACTGTATTTAGGCCCTGAATAAATTTTGGACTCAGCTTTATATCCATGAAGAAAACTCGGATCATGGATAATGATGTCTCCAAATGTGATACATCTTATACTCTATAATAAACTCATAACTTCTCTCTTCTCTTCCTCCCTCATATTTAAACCAAAATTTAAGACCAACTTTCCATATATAGCAAACTGGATTTTCTGGAAGTTTTTAAATTTCTTTTTTTCATTTTATTTACTTATTTTTTTGCTGAGCAAGGAGACTAATGCAGGGCTCCATCCCAGAACACTGGGTTCATGACCTGAGCTGAAGGCAGAAGCTTAACTGACTGAGTCACAAAGGTGCCCCTGTTTCTGGAAGTTTTACAAAGTTTCCAGAAATATCACAGGGTTCTTCTCAGGTAATTCCTAGAATCTGGACTCTAGAGCAAAGACTTTCCTCCACCAAAAGTAATGCCTTCAGTACGGTCTTAGAGCTCCCTACATATTGACATTCAGGAAGGACTATTCTTACTTCATGATTCACAATCCTCCTATACAAAGAGATGGCCCTGGACAGAGATTCATAATGTCAGCTACAAGAAATGTCTAAACAAAAAACTGGCTGTTAATCATATTGTTTGCCAACAGTTTAGGTCAGGAAGAATTGAATGAATTATATAGAGGGAAGGCTCTCAGAATGCTATGAAAACCAGGTATTTTCATAGAAACAGAACAAGCTTTTAGAACTTGACAGAATCAGAATGGCACCTTAGAAGCAGGAGTTAGTGGATCCAATATGTGTACCCAAGTTATGCTTCTTCCCAATTTTGTGGCTTCTTGAAAGATATATCTTGAAAGATCTATTTCAACATAAAATCCACTTCATGGATAATAAAGATTAGGTATTACAGTTTGAATGGAAGCTCCTAGCATGTGAATTGTATAGAAAGGTTTTTTCCAGATCTTTCCTTTTGATCTGCCTATATGTTTACCCGCTCTTTAAGGAGAGTTCTGTCTTGAATATCTGAAGATAAAAATATAAACTCTTGGAACCTAAAGATCTACTTCTTCGACCTTAAACATCTTGTATTTCTAAAATTGATTACTATGGTATTCTTTATCTGGCTAGTAACAAAAAATAATTTTATAATATTATCAATACTCTGTGATGTGTAAATCAACATAAAACAGTAGTAATGCTTTTCAAGGAAAGTGGTAAGAGGAGAAACTATGCATGGACTTTGATGTCATCTCACACTCCGGGTCTCTTTCACCTGATGTGCCCTGATAGGCTATGCTCTATGAAAATGGTCAATAAATCCTTTTGAGTTTACTAGAGAAAATTAGAACCTTCCAACTGCCTTTTGGTGCACTGAACCTCAAGTACTCTAAGAAGTAGCTCACAAAGCCTTGCTTTAACACACACCCACGGGAAACAACAGCGATAAAAATTAATTCATAAATAAAAGTCTGGCAGTTATATTAATTAGGGTTGATAAATTTTGCCCCAACCACTCTTGCCAGTTAATCCAAATTGATATAATTTTGGCATAAATCTTTAAAGACATTTTTATAATAAATTTTAATTAGGCTGCAAAAAACTACAAATAAAAATAACCTACAAAATTGACTTTAATATTCTTGACTACATGATAGCTAAGACCCAAACTGAGAATAGATACCCCTTATGCTTATCCCCAAACTCCAGTAATTTTAATAACAAAATTATTCATGAGAGTACTATCAGCAACAGACTAAAACTCAAGGACTGGGGTGCTTTATATCTCTTCAGAGGAGCATGTTCTACAATTGATAAACCCAAATAAACCTTATCAATTCTTGCTAATGAGGTCTATATGCCACCACCTTCAACAAACCCTAAAAAGGAATTATAGTAAGCACAAACATGAAAACATTAAAATATTAGATCAAGTTGTAACCTATGAGATATAAAGAAATGGACTACATTTTCTATTCTAAAAACATTAAATTTTATACTAAAGTCTTTATGAAATTAAAAACTAAAGGAGAGTTTAGTAATAAATCAAGATGAGAGAGCTTAATTCACTTAGGTCATGAGACACAACACATCACCCTCTTCAAATAGCAAAACTTAATATAACTCATTAATAATCATTATATATACAAGAGGAGATAATAAGGTAAGTATCCTGGAAAGTGTGTTTGGACATATCAAAATGAATTTTAAATAAAACACCTAGTTTATACCCAGGAGATTTCATTTAATATGAGTACTTGAACGAAAGCTGGCCCAAACTTACCAAACTCAATATTTTTTAAAAAAGCTTTTATTTATTTGACAGACAGAGATCACAAGTAGGCAGAGAGGCAAGCAGAGAGAGGAGAAAGGCTCCCTGCTGACCAAAAAGCCCGATGTGGTGCTGGATCCCAGGATCCTGGGACCATGACCTGAGCCAAAGGCAAAGGCTTTAACCCAATGATCCACCCAGGCACCCCCCCAACTCAATTTTTTAAAAAGATTTTATTTATTTTTCTGAGAGCAAGAACACAGGTGAGAGCATGAGCCAAGATGGGGTAGTAGGGGGAGGGAGAGGGACAAGCAGACTCCCCACTGAGCAGGGATGCTTACATGTGGGGCTTGATCCCAGGGCCCTGACACCATGATCTGAGCCAAAGGCAGACACTAAACCAACTGAGCTATCCAAGTGCTCCATCATACTCAATTATTATAAATGAATTAAATAAAACACTTATTTAAAATTAAAAGTAAAAGAGACAAATTTTAATCAGTGCTATAGAAAAAGTATGATAAGAGGATGATAAAAGAAATATTAAAAGCACTAAATAGCAAAGTTTACCCTCTTTTATATCTGCAGAAAGATTTACCTAGAACAATTAAAGAGAACTTAACTGCTCTGAAACCAGTTGAGCTATCTATAAAAATTTTAAAGAACAAACTTACCTGTGTAGGAAAATAGTGAAAAGATTTATAGGAAGAGGTGAAAAGCCTATTAAGCCTGGTGAGAGCTATTCATAACAGACTGTCTGATAGTTATCCAGAACAAAGTTTTAGCTCAATTTTAAACTTCCCTTAAGGAATAATAATTTCAACATAAATTAAAATATCCATTTAAAAAGGTACAGCCTTTAGATACAGGACACAACCTTCCATAGAAAGTAAGTAGGCCTACCATAGGTGGCCTAGAAGTAGCCACCAGTTAAAGTATTCAAGCTCAACAATATACTCATCTAAATTACAACACTAAAGACTAACTCCTAACCTAACACTAGATTAATCTATTAATAGAAACAATACTGTTCGTCTGAGTAACATGAATTATTTCTCCTTGCACAAACTTCTATCAGAATGGATAATCACTGATGGTTAACAAAAAAATAAATTTAACACATTGATTCATTGCTACATAAGTTAATTGTTAACCCAACACAAGTATGCATTTATGGAAAGATTTTTAAAAGTAAACGAATCTCAGCAAACACAAACCTTATCTGTTTACCAAATACATGACCTTTAGCATTTCTAGTATTAGAGGCACTCTGTGAAATAGAGGCAATCAGTGAAAATCACTTTCCCATGAAGACGTAAAAATGACATATTAAACAGAAGAATCTATGGAGCTTTAATCAGACCAAAAAAGAACAAAACATTTAACCAAATTTAAAGGATAATGAACCTTTAAGTGGACTAACAATTTTGTTTGATCTAACTTCAGCTAACAAAATATCCTCCAAGTAATTAAAATCTAGACCAATCAGTCAAAATGTTTTATCACTTACTGATCTAAAATATGGATCAACAGAACAAGTTACCCTATGGATAACAGCACTATTCTATATAGACCAAGTGGTTTATGATCTCAGTGTTAGGTCAGGACATCCCAATGGTGTAACCCCTATTAATGATGGGTTTGTTCAACTACTAAAGTCCTATGTGATCTGAGTTTAGATCTGAGTAATCCAGGTCAGTTTCTACCTGTTCTGCATTTCACCCAGTAGGACACGAAAAGATAAATAAGGGCTACTTTACAAAATAGTCTTTGTACTAATAGATGAGATAATATTAATATGATTAATTTATACCTAGCCCTGCCAAAGAACAGGGCTTTTTAGGGTGGAAGAACCTGGTAAAAGCCTAGAACGTAAACATTTATTACCAGAGGTTCAATTCCTCTTTCTAACAGCATGCTCATAATTACAATTCTGTTATTGATTATACCTATTCCACATGCTGTGACATTCCTCACACTAACCAAGTGAAAAGTATTAGCCTAGATACAACTTCATAAAGGACCAAACATTGGTTGGCCCCATGGCCTACTACAATCTAACACTGATGCTCTCAAGTTATTCATTAGAGAAACATTTAAAGCACTAATATCATTAATATCCATATTTATTTTTGCACCAACCCTACCCCTCACTTTACCCTAAGAATATGAATTCCACTGCCCATGCCATACCATTAGTTAATATAAACCTAGGCATACTGTTTATACTAGTCATATCTAGTTTAGCTATTTATTCCATTTTCTGATTAGGATCAGGCTGAGCTGAAAATTTAAAATTCCAATTAGTGGCAGAGTTTCATACAAAGTATTAACAGTTATCCTACTACCAGTCCTGTTAATATACAGGTTATCTACACTCTTCACACTAATTATTACCCCAGAATATCCATAAATCATTTTTTCCATCTTGATCACTAGCTGTAAGAACTTATCTCAACCCTAGCAGAGACAAACCAAGTTCCATTGGACCAACAGAAAGAGAATCAAAACTCATTTCTGGTTTCAACAATGACTATGTAGCAGGCTCATTTGTCCTGTTGTTCATAGTAGAAAAAGCTATTATAAGGGGCAACTGGGTGACTCAATGGGTTAAGCCTCTTCTTTCAGTCCAGGTTATGATCTTGGGGTCCTGGGATAGAGCCCCACATCAGACTCTCTGCTCAGCAGGGAGCCTGCTTCCCTCCTCTCTCTGTCTGCCTCTCTGCCTATTTGTGATCTCTCTCTCTCTCTCTCTCTCTCTCTCTGTCAAGTAAATAAATAAAATATTTTTTAAAAAAGAAAATGCTATTATAATAAATATTTTATAACAGTTCTGTTAGGAGCCTTCCACAGCCCCTATATACCAGATTGTATACAATCAACTTTATTATAAAAATCTTTTTTATAACTATCTCTTTTTTATGAACCTGAGCATCCTATCCATGATTCCAATATGATCAACTCATGCATCTCTTATGAAAAACTTTCTACCATTAACACTACCCCTTTGCCTATATGGCATGCATCACTGCTCATTATTATATCAAGCATTCTATCATAAACATTAAGGAAATTACTTCAATAGAGTAAATAATAGAGCTTAAACCCTTTTGTTTCTGGAATTACAGGAATTAAACCTAGTCCTAAGAATCTAAAATCTTCATGCTGCCATATTACACCATAATTATATTGTAAGGTCACCTGAATAAACTATCAAGCCCATACCCAAAAATGTTGATTTATATTCTTCTCATACTAAATATATCCAATTCTCACTATCATCTAACTAATGATCATTGCAGGAACCATAATTGGGATAATAAGCTCACATTCACAAATAATCTGAAATGGCTATGAAATAAATACAGTTGCTATTTTTCTAGACTTAATAAAAAAATTTAATTCACATGTGAGCCATGGAAGTTCCACCAATTGTTTTTATTTTTTTTTAACATAAGCCACTGAATCAAATTCCAATACTCTCACAATTCTCACACAAATGAATATTCAAGAAATAAAAATATGACATTATTTGTCATCATTAACAGTAATTATAGCACTACTTAATCTATCTACCTAGATATGATTAACTTCCTCCACATCATTAACTATACTCCCATGAATAAATAACATAAAAATAAAATGATACTTGAGAACATAAAACAACCAATCCTTAAATCAACACTAATGGTCATTTCATTACTTCTCCTAATACCAATATTGTAAGTACTGGACTAGTAATTTAGGAGGTTACTATATACAAATGGGCTTCCAAGCCCCAAGCAAGTATAATTTACTTAATCCCCCCCCCAAAAATAAAGACAATAATACTTATTATGATATAACACCTGAAGGCAAATCAAATTCTTTTAATTAAATGAACTACTTACTAAATTGGTGGGCTTTCACCCCACAAAATTTGAGTTACATCTAAAAATCCTAGTTAACAGGCTTCAATCTGATTTTCTTGCCACTTCAGGGAAAAGGTATGAGAAACCCCAACAGAACTGAAGCTGCTACTTTGAATTTGCAGTTAGCACGTTATGTATCACAGGGCTTGGGAAAAAGAGGACCCAACCACTGTCTTCAGATTTACAGCCTAATGCTTACCCAGCCATTTTACCTGTGTTCATGAATTACTGGGTATTCTCAATAAATGATACTTTATATCTACTCTTTGGTGCTAACCTGGGATAGTAGTACTGCCTCTTAATCAATACTGAACTAGGTCAGTTCGGATGTTTATTAGGTGATGACGAAATCTATAATGTAGTTTTAATCATCTGTGTATTTTAATAGTTTTAATTTTATTTACATGTATCACAATTGGAAGATTGAGAAACTGGCTAATCCGATTAATAATAATTGGATCACCTAACACAGCATTCCTTTGAAAAATAACATAAGTTTCTGACTACTCCCACCATCACTGTAACTCCTGCTCAAATCATCAATAGTTAAACCAGGTCCTGCAATGGATTGAACTGCATATACACCTCCAGCCAGCAATCTGCTCCATGTTGGAGTTTCTGTTAAATTAATCATTTCTCCCTACATTTAACAGATATATTCTCAATTGTAGGTGCCATTATTCATATTGCTACAATAATTAATATGAAACTAAGAGCCATATCTGAATATAAAACAACATTATTTGTTTGACGAGTCCTAATGACAATTATGCTACTACTTCTATCATTCTCACTTTTAGCAGACAGAATTACTATACTATTAATAAGGCACAACCTAAACACTGTTTTCTTCAACCTCACAAGATAAAATCTAATTATATATAGCCATTTTTTATTCTGATTTTTTGGTTACCCTTAAGTCTGTATTACTATCCTACGGGGATACATAATAGTTTCCCACATAGTGGCATATGATTCAAGGAAAGAAGCAACTATGCAATATATAAGAAAGTCTTGAACTATAATATCCATTGGTTTCCTAGGATTTAGTGCATGAGGTCACCATATATTCACAGCAGATGTAGATGTTGATATATCTATATACATCTATATTACATCAGTTCCTATGATTATTGTCATTTCTACAGGAATAAAAATATTCAGTCGATAAGCAATCCTTATGAAGATAATACTAAATGCTCACCTGCCATACTATGACACTTAGGTTTTATTTTCTTATTTATACTAAGAGGTCAAACAGAAATTACTTTAGAAGATCTACCATTTACCATTGTTCTCCATGATATATATCATGTAGTAGCACATTTTCATTGTGTCTTATCAATTTGAGCATTTTGTCATTATAAGAAAATTTGTTCACTGATTCCCATTATTGTTAGGTTACACTTAATCTGAGCAAAAATGTATTTCACATTTATATTTATAGGTATTAACATAACTGTCTTCCCACAACACTTTCTTGAACTGTAAGGAATGCCATGACATTATGTTGATTACTCAGATACATAGACAACACAGAACACCATGTCAACCATAGGTCTGTCTATTTTATTAGCAGCAATAATGTTAATAGTTTTCAGAATCTGAGAGGCATTTGTATCCAAGTGAGTAGCATCAAGAGTAGAATCAATGACTACTAATCTCAAATGACTACATGGGTGTCCCCTACCATATTATAAATGTGAAGAACCTACCCAAGGAAATTTAAAAGAAGAAGGGAAGGAATGAATCTCCTCCACCTGGCTTCAAGCCAATATCATAACTACTGTGTCTTTCTGAGACATCAGCAAAAAGCTCAATAACGTTATCAAACTTAAATTATAAGTTCAAATCCTTTAGATCTCCATGGCACATCCATCCCAACTAGGTTTTCAAAATGCACCATCACCCATCATTGAAGAACATTTACACTTTCATGATGGTATAGTAACTAGTTCCTAACTAGCTCTTTATTCACCTATATCATCTCATTAACATTAAGAACCAAATTAACCCACACAAATAAAACAGATGTACATGTAGAAACAGTGTGAACTATTCTGCCAGCCATCATCTTAATCCTAATTGCCCCACCACTATTACAAACTCATTATGTAATAGACTAATAATCCTGCCCTAAACATAAAAACTATGAGCCATCAATTATACTGAAGCTACGAGTATACAGACTATAAAAACTCAACCTCTATTTCTATATGATTCCTATATTTTCTGATTGCAGTCTCATTTTCCAAACTTGCCATCTGCTTCCACTGTTGAAGGCAAAACACTTCTCCTTTTATATCCTATGAGTGTGAATGCAGACTACATTAGAAAAAAAAAAAAAAACTTTTAAATCATTTGTACCAACACTAATGAAATTGTTTATGGAATATCTTTCCATATGGATAGGTTCCATTCATTTCACCTTTTTGAGAAAAATTCTTATGGAGACTCACATTATTAAATGTAAACTACCAGAGGACCCAAAAGCCTACTCTTGGTTATTTTCTGAAATGAAATATCAAGATATCAAGATCAACACTAACCTGTAGAAGAATATTCACACAATTCTACTCTTAATCACCAAAAACTTAAAACAGCCATAATGTCTTCAACTGGGGAGTAGATAAATAAACTTGCTATACAATGAGAGAAACTACTAATACATACATCAAAATAGATGACTCTCAGGTGCACAAGAAGAAAAACCAGACTTGAAAGGTAACATATGATTTCATTTTTATGATCCTTTAAACAAGAAAACTATAATGACAGAAAAGAAATCACTCGTTTCATGAAACAAGGGAATGGTGTGTGGTTGACCAAAGGGACCACAGGAGTAGTTGATGTGAAGTGCATCTGTAGGATGTCTTGGTGTGATTTGGTTACCCAAATATCAATGTATGAAAGCTGAGAAGCAGCCTCTTTATTCTTTAGAAGTACTCAAGCATTTAAGATTTAAGTATTGTTAGTATTTCTGAAAATGGGTGTAAAAGTAGAGACAAAAACAGAAGGAACTGAGGAGGAGACAAGATGGCAGAGGAGTAGCACAATGAGATGACAGCAGGCCACAGGAGTTCAGCTAGATAGTTATCAAACCTTTCTGAACACCTACAAGTCCAACATGAGATCAAGGAGAAGAAGAACAGCAATTCTAGACACCGAAGATCGACCACTTTCTGAAAGGTAGGACATGCGGAGAAGTGAATCCAAATGACGGGAAGATAGACCACAGGGGGACGGGCCAGCTCCCAGCAAACAGTGGAGCAACAGAGCTCAAAATCGGAACTTTTAGAAGTCTGCTATATTGAGGAACATCGATCCAGAGGCTAAGCAGGGGTGGAGCCCTCGCAGGGACACTGTGGTCTCAAGTCTCCCAGCGTCACAGAAGTATTGGGGGTGTCTGAGCTCGCAGGTATCAGAGTGGGGAAGCTGGCTACAGAGATGGAGCCAAGGAGTGAGCTCACAGTTCATGGTAGCCTTAATCTGTGATCCATGGCACAGTCAGCCTACTGTTTTTTGAGCAGGGACCACACAAGTGGAAGATCTGGGGAGACACTATCTTCATCTGCCAAAACAGTAAAGCGGCAGGAATCTGCTGGGTTTGGAGATTCCAAACAGGGCTGTGTGCCAGAGGCAGAATCGCTCAGTCACAGCCCGGGTAAGCTCTGAGCACAGCCAGAGTCCTAGGAGACAGGTGTGATTGACCACTTTTCTCCGAGGGTGCACTGAAGAGTGTGGCCCTGAGCTATTGGTTCATTTGGGTCAGGGATTGGGAGCCTACCATTTTTATTCCCGACATCCAGAGCTGCACAGAAAGTGTTCAGGAAAGAAAAGCTCCCAAGAGCAAACCCAAGCAGAATACTTAGCCCAGCCCCTGGTAAGGGCGGCGCAATTCTGTCTTAGGCAAAGACACTTGAGAATCACTACAAAAGGTCCCTGCCTTGGAAGATCAGCAAGAACATCCAGCCAAGACCAAGCTCAAGGAGAAGAGTAGAATTCCAGAGAAGGCAAAGCAAAGCATGAAATTCATGGCTTTCTCTGCATGATACTTTAGTCTTGCAATGTTAACTAAATTTTAAAATTTTATTATTTTTTTCTTATTCTAATTTTTTTGACTTTTCCTCTTTCTTCCACTAACATTTTTCAACTAGCTTATCTTAACAATACCTTTCTTAAAAATAATCTTTTTAAACCTTCATTATTATAGTCATATTTTATCCTTTGTTGTATCTAACTTTAATATATATATATATATATATGCACATATATATATGTATATATTGGGTTTTCTCTTCTAAAAAAAAAATTGGGATACAAAATATACCCTGAATCTAGCATAGGCCTTTGTTTTAGTCTCCAGCCTAGGCAAATCTCTCCACATTCTTTTTGTTTCTTTTTCCAACCAAATTATCTTATCAATTCCATTTTAAGAATTTTTAAAAATTTTTCATCTTTACATTCATATTACATCCCTTCATCATATTTACCCTTATTTTTTTTTATTTACCCTTTTTTTTGGTGGGTGTGTGTGTGTATATACATATATATATAAAATTTCTGGCAGTAGTTTCTTCTAAGAGAACAAAATACACCAAAAATCAACTGGGTGATTCTGTTCAATCAACCAGTCTAATATGTACATATATTTTTTAATTTTTTTTAAATTTTTTTAAAACTTATTTTTACCCCTTTCTTCCCCCCCAATTTGGAGTCTCCTCTGATTTGGTTAGCATACATTTTTCTGGGATCTTTGCCACACTTCTAGTATTTTATTCTCTTGTTCATATATTCTTATCTGGATAAAATGACAAGGCAGAAAAACTCACCATGAAAAAAAGAAGAAGAGTCAGGAACAAAGGCCAGAGACCTAATCAATATTGACATTAGTAATATGTCAGATCTAGAGCTCAGAATGACAATTCTCAAGATGCTAGCTGGGCTCAAAAAAGGCATGGAAGATAATAGAGCAATGCTGTCTGGAGAAATAAAATGTCTTTCTGGAGAAATAAAAGAACTAAAATCAAACCAAGCTGAAATCAAAAAAGCAATTAATGAGGTAAAATAAAAAATGGAGGCTCTTACTGCTAGGATAAATGAGGCAGAAGAGAGAATTAGTGATATAGAAGACCAAATGACAGAGAATAAAGAAGCTGAGCAAAAGAGAGACAAACAACTACTGGAACATGAGGGGAGAATTCAAAAGATAAGTGATACCATAAAACAAAACAATATTATAATAATTGGGATTCCAGAAAAAAGAAAAAAGAGAGAGAAGAGCAGAAGGTATATTGGAGAGAATTATTGTAGAGAATTTCCCTAATATGGCAAAGGGAACAAGCATCAAAATCCAGGAGGCATAGAGAACTCCCCTCAAAATCAATAACAATAGTTCTACACCCCATCATCTAATAGTAATACTTATAAGTCTTACTGATAAAAAAAAAATCCTGAAAGCAGCCCAGGACAAGAAGTCTGTAAAATATAATGATTAAAATATTAGATTGGCAGCAGACGTATCCACAGAGACCTAGCAGGCCAGAAGAACTGGCATGATATATTCAGAGCACTAAACGAGAAAACATGCAGCCAAAAATACAATAATCAGCAAGGCTCTCAATGAAAATAGAAGAAGAGATAAAAGCTTCCAGACAAATTCTTGATAAAAGAATTTGTCAACACCAAACCAGCCCAAAGTAAATATTGAATGGGGTCCTTTAAGCAAAAAGAAAGCCTAAAAAGAAGAAGATCAGAATGAAATAGAGACAATATGCAGTAACAATCACGTTACAGGCAATACAATGGCACTAAATTCATATCTCTCAATAGTAACCATGAATGTAAATGGGCTAAATGCCCCAAACAAAAGAGACAGCATATCAGAATGCATAAAAAACAAAAACCATCAATATGTTGTCTAGAAGAAACTCATTTTAGGCACAAAGACACCTCCAGATTTAAAATGAGGAGGTGGAAAACAATTTACCATGCTAATGGACATCAAAAGAAAGCAGAGGTGGCAATCCTTATATCAGATCAATTAGATTTTAAGCCAAAGACTATAATAAGAGATGAGGAAGGACATTATAACATACTCAAAGGGTCTGTCCAACCAGATCTAACAATTTTAAACATCTATGCCCCAACATGGGAGCAGCCAATTATATAAACCAATTAATAACAAAATCAAAGAAACACATCAACAATAATACAATAATAATAAGGGAACTTTAACACCCCATTAACTGAAATGAACAGATTATCCAAGCAAAAGATCAACAAGGAAATAAAGGCTTTAAATGACACATTGGACCAGATAGACATCACAGATAATTCAGAACATTCCATTCCAAAGCAACAGAATGCACATTCTTCTCTAGTGCACATGGAACATTCTCCAAAATAGATCACATCCTGGATCACAAATCAGGTCTCAACTGGTACAAAAAGATTGGAATCATTCTCTGCATATTTTTAGACCACAACACTCTGAGCCTAGAACTCAATCATAAGAGGAAAGTTGGAAAGAAGCCAAATACATGAAGGCTAAAAAGAATCCTACTAAAGAATGATGAGTCAACCAGGAAATTCAAGAAAAATTGAAAAAAAAATTCATGGAAATAAATGATAATGAAAACACAACTGTTCCAAATCTGTGAGACACGGCAAAGGCAGTCCTGAGAGGAAAATATATAGCAATACAAGCCTTGTCAAGAAACAGAAAAGGTCTCAAGTACAAAACCTAACCCAATACCTAAAGGAGCTGGAGAAAGAAAAGCAAAAAAAGCCTAAACCCAGCAGGAATAGAGAAATAACAATGATCAGAACAGAAATCAATGAAATAGAACAAAAAACAAACAAACAAACAAATAAACAAACCACAGTAGATCAAATCAATGAAACTAGGAGCTGGTTCTTTGAAAGAACTAATAAGATTGATAAATCCCTGGCCAGACTTATCAAAAAGAAAAGAGAAAGGACCCAAATAAATAAGATCAAGAATGAAAGAGGAGAGATCACAACAAACACCAAAGAAATACAAACAATTACAAGAACCTATTATGAGCAACTATATGTCAGCAAATTTGACAATATGGAAGAAATGGATGCATTCCTGGAGACATATAAGCTACCACAACTGAACCAGGAAGAAATAGAAAACCTGAACAGACCCATAACCAGCAAGGTGATTGAAACAGTCATCAAAAATCTCCCAAAAAACAAAAGCCCAGGGCCAGACAGCTTCCCAGGGGAATTCTACCAAACATTTAAGGAAGAATTAATGCCTATTCTACTGAAACTGTTCCAAAAAATAGAAATGGAAGGAAAACTTCCAAACTCATTTTATGAGGCCAGCATTACCTTGATCCCAATACGAGACAAAGACCCCATCAAAAAAGAGAATTACAGACCAATATCTTTGATGAACACAGATGGGAAAATGCTCACCAAAATACTAACCAATAGGATCCAACAGTATATTAAAAGGATCATTCACCACGACCAGTGGGATTTATTCCAGGGCTAAAAGATTGGTTCAACATCCACAAGTCAATCAATGTGATACAATACATTAATAAAAAAAAAAACAAGAAACCATATGATACTCTCAATAGATGCTGAAAAGCATTTGACAAAGTACAGCATCCATTTTTGATCAAAACTCTTCAAAATGTAGGGATAGATGGTATATACCTCAGTATTATCTAAGCCATCTATGGAATATCATTCTGAATGGAAAAAAAAAAAACAAAAAAAACAAAACAACAAAAAGAGTCCTGGGAAGTCCCGCATCGGGCTCTCTGCTCAGCAGAGAGCTTACTTGTGATTTCACTCTGTAAATCTTTAAAAAAAAAACAAAACAAAACTGAGAGCTTATCCACTAAGGTCAGGAACACGGCAGGGATGTCCATTATACCATTGCTATTCAACATACTACTAGAAGTCCTAGCCTCAGCAATAAGACAACAAAAAGAAATTAAAGGCATCCAAATCAGCAAAGAAGAAGTCAATCTATCATTCTTTGCACATGATATGATACTATATGTGGAAAACCCAAAAGACTCTACTCCAAATCTGCCAGAAATTGTACAGGAATTCAGTAAAGTGTCAGGATATAAAATCATGCACAAAAATCAGGTGCATTTCTATACACCAAGAATACAGAAGAAAGAGAAATTAAGGAGTTGATCCCACTTACAACTGCATCCCAAACCATAAGAGATCCAGGAATAAACCTAACCGAAGAGGCAGGGAATCTGTACTCACAAAGCTATAAAGTATTCATGAAAGAAATTGTGGAAGACACAAAGAAATGGGAATATGTTGCATGCTCATGGAATGGAAGAACAAATATTGTGAAAATGTCTATACTGCCTAAAGCAATATACACATTAAATGTAATCCCTATCAAAATAACATCAATTTTTTTTTTCAAAGAAATGGAACAAATAATCCTAAAATTTATGTGGAACCAGAAAAGACCTCAAATAGCCAGAGGAATGTTGAAAAGAAAAAAAAAAAAGCCAAGGTTGGTGGCATCACAATTACAGATTTCAAGCTTTATGACAAAGTTGTCATCATCAAGACAGTATGGTACTGGCACAAAAACAGACATATTGATCAATGTAACAGAATAGAGAGCCCAGAAATAGACTCTCAACTCTCTGGTCAACTAATCTTTGACAAAGCAGGAAAGAATGTCCAATGGAAAAAAGACAGTCTCTTCATCATATGGTGCTGGGAAAATTGGACAGCCACATGCAGAAAAATGAAACTGGACCATTTCCTTATACCACACATGAAAATAGACTCCAAATGGATGAAGGACCTCAATGTGAGAAAGGAATCCATCAAAATCCTCAAGGAGAACACAGGCAGCAACCTCTTAAACTTCAGCTGCAGCAACTTCTTCCTAGAAACATTGCCAAAGGCAAGGGAAGCAAGGGCAAAATGAACAACTGGTACTTCATCAAGATCAAAAGCTTTTGCACAGCAAAGGAAACAGTTAACAAAATCAAAAGACAACTGACAGAATGGAAGAAGATATTTGCAAAGGACATATCAGAAAAAGGGCTAGTATCCAAAATCTATATAGAGCTTAGCAAACTCAACACCCAAAGAACAAATAATCCAATCAAGAAATGGGCAGAGGACATGAACAGACATTTCTGCAAAGAAGACAGCCAGATGGCCAACAGACACTTGAAAAAGTGTTCCACATCACTCAGCTTCAGGGAAATACAAATCAAAACCACAATGAGATACTACCTCACACCAGTCAGAATGGCTAAAAAATAACAAGTCAGGAAATGACAGATGCTGGTGAGGATGCGGAGAAAGGGGAACCCTCCTACACTGTTGGTGGGAATGCAAGCTGGTGCAGCCACTCTGGAGAACAGCGTGGAAGTTCCTCAAAAAGTTGAAAGTTGAGCTACCCTATGACTCAGCAATTGCACTACTGGGTATTTACCCTAGAGATACAAATGTAATGATCTGAAGGGGCATATGCACCAGACTGTTTATAGCAATAATATCCACAATAGCCAAACAGTGAAAGAACCTAGATGTCCATCAACAGATGAATAAATAAAGAATATGTGGAATATATATATACAGTGGAATTCTACGCAGCCATCAAAAGAAATGAAACCTTGCCATTTGCAATTATATGGATAGAACTAGAGGGTATTATTCCGAGTGAAATACATTAGGCAGAGAAAGACAATTATCATATGATCTCCCTGATATGATGAATTTAGAGGCAAAGTGAAGGGTTTGGGGGGTAGGGAAGGAAAAAAGGAAACAAGATGGTATCAGGAGGGAGACAAACCATAAGAGACTCTTAATCTCACAAAACAAACTGAGGGTTGCTCGGGGGAGGAAAGGAGGGAGAGGGTGGTTGGGTTATGGACAATGGGGAGGGTATGTGCTATGGTGAGTGCTGTGAAATGTGTAAGCATGACAATTCACAGACTTGTACCCCTGGGGCTAATAATACATTATATGTTAATTAGGAAAAAAAAAGAAAGAAATATTGAATATCTGTTTAAAGACTATAGAGCCCAAAATGCCTTCCTTGACTTAAACATAAGTGGCTGCCCTGCTTATTCACACTCTAGCAAAAGTCTGGAGTTTAATTGTCCCAGAGGTCTTTGAACAGGATACAAGGCAGGCACATTCCCACCTGAAACCTAACCCAAACCCTAATCCTAGAACTGAGGTGGGGAGAGATGTGATATATATTTACAGTGGAATATTACTCAGCCATAAAAAAATAAAATTCTGCTATTTGAAATGACATGGATAGAGCTAGAGTGTATTATGCTAAGCAAAATTAGTCACTCACAGAGAGACAAATACCATATGATTTCACTCATATGTGGCAGTTAAGAAATGTAACAGATAAGCACAGAGGACAGAGAGGGGCAGGGCCAGTAAGGAATAAGAGAAAAAGAAGGAAATGGGAGAATTTATTAATAGCCTTTCACATCTAATTTACTTAAAATCAAATGTAAAAACAAACACAAAAGTGAGGTTAAAAAAAATTCTCTAAGGACACATGGTGATACGTACAGTCATTGTCACTGATGGGAACAGGAACAGAAGGATGCACTGCAAGACCGGTAGTTGTTACCTCCAAGAGTGCATGAGACAGCGAGAGCGCAAGTGAAGTGGGCCTTCACTATTTGCTCCAGATACACCTATTTTTAATAGTTGAAATCTTATTAAGATTCCATTGAATCTTATTAGATTCCATTCACATATTATTTCCTTGGTAAATGAATGACTTGAAAAGTATCCTTTCATTATCTCTCCCATCACTTAGAGAGATGCTTCTAATATGCTTTACACTCAAACTGTTGATGTTCAGGACCAGCTTAAGGAAGGAATGTGAAGGCTGAGACCTAACATCCCTCTGAAATCCAAGGCAGTGAGTTCAAGTAGCCCCTTAAATCATGACCATAGTTGCAACATGCCAACGAGGAGCTACTTGCTACCTGCCCACCTACATAACTCAACCAGATTCTGGTGGGACTGGAAGTGACAGCTTAGTTCACTTTATGACAAGGTAGATAGACAGCTAAAGAATGAAAGTTATAGCCTCCTCATAAACAAAGTAATTAAACATTTTGATCCCCCTTCTCTTACACTTTTACTTGTATTCAACTGGACTACCTTGGATCTAGCTTTGAAAGGCATGGGTCATTGCATTTTGCCCTCAAAGCCCAAATTTTCCTCAGGGAGAACTGGAAGTTCAGGATCCCCAAGAGCATGAGAGGGAAAGCCTTTCCAAACACTTGGCTCTATTTAAGCCACTGAGATGGAAAGCCTGCAAGCTCAGAGGCTACTCCTTACAGTGTAAACTTGGCACATCCAGGAGGACACAATCCTCTAATACTGCTCATGGCAGAAACTTAATTGGACTTCATTCCACGTAAGGTAGATTCTAGAGTAAGCCCTCTCAGTAAGCAAGGAAGGAACCGGTTTCAGGAGTGATCTGTGTAAGGTAAGTACATCCTGGACAACTAGTGTTTGACTTACACATTTAATGTCTTCCCTATTTTGAGACTTATTTCTTTCTCTTCCCCTCAAGCTTTTTTTTTTTCATACCTATCTATAGAGTTTAGAGTTCTAAATGTGTTATTCAGTGAATGTCTTAGGGGAATGATTATGGGTTTTCTCTCCCAGCGAATCCCTGGGACTTCTAAATTCCTAACAGCATTTCACACACTAACAAAAGCACTGCCTATCTACATTCTTAGATGCTCCCAGAGGTCCAGGTCAGGGATGACTGGTTCTCAAAAACTGTCCAACTTATCCTGACATTTTCTAATTCCTTTTGGATTTTACTTGTTTTGTCTTTCCTCAAGGTAGCAAATGGAGAAATGCTTCAGGAAAACATTAATAGGCCAAAGTGCCTACAGTTTAAAATCAAACAAAATGCTTCTGATTGGTTTTAATGTGAACCTGTATATATCATTCTTATCATTATTAGCCATTTACACTTACTCATGTCTCTGTTACCTTTTCATTGAACGAAATATATTAGTATAGAAATCTTATTAGTTGTATAAAATATTTTTTAAATATCCATCTTATTTATTTTCTTAGTATTGCCAAAAGGTTTCCACCAGAAGCAATTATCTAGTAACAAAGTTGTATCAGAAGCTTTGGAAACACACAGACCTAACTTCATATTCTACATTTATTGCTTTTTATTTTACAACGTGGAAAATAGATAATTTGTATATCTATATACATTATTTGTGAGGTTCTGATGTTCACCCTAAATATACTTTACTAAAAACTGGTACATATAATAAAATCATTAGAATTCGATCGTAAGATGAAAGTCATAAAGACATCACAACCTCATGTTGATTTTTGTTAATAGAATAAGTCATATCTTTTCAAATAAAAAAAAAAAAAGCTTGGAGAAAGAAAAAGTCCAATAGGTAAAATGGAAAAAATAAATAAATAAAAGAAGTATGTAGTTCAAAGTAAAGGATAGGAATATAATACTTAAAAATAGGGAAAACACTTAATCTCACAATAAGGAATTAAATTACATCAGGTTGCCATTTCTTATCATCACATGACAATAACATTGCATTGGCGAGATTTGGAAAAAAAACAGGTAATTCATATATTGCTAGCAGAAATGCAAAATGCTTTAAGCCTTATGGAGGAATACAAACAGACAAATGAAAAGTAAAACAGATAAATGCTTTTAGGTGCTTAACACAGACCTGGTACATATTAAGAGCTATGTAGTCAAACCTATAATCTGAACATTATAGCCTGAAAACAAAACAAAACAGAATACTAGAAAGATCCAGAAATGAAAAGAACAAAAGAAAGAATGGAAAAAGAGAAAGAAAGGAAGAAAAGACTTGGTCTGCTGACTTATAAAAAATAGTAAATAAATTATTTACACAGAAGTCAATTTAAACAGCATAAGTCAATAGTTTAGGTACATGAACTCCCATGAAAAAGAGTCAGGAGTAAAAGTAATTTTCATATCTCCATCATTTAATCCAATCACAGAAAATAAATCTCTGTTACCAAGAAGAACCAAGGACCAGTCCATATATGTTCATAAATAATGTTACTCAGGCCAAGAAATATGTTTGTGGAAATCTCCTTTCAAGGGGAGATTTCAAATGCAGGGAAATACTGGATATTAGAAATGCATAGTCAGCATCCAGGGTCTCTTTTGGAACACAAATATATTTTCTCAAGTCATTTCAGCAACAGTTTTCCCCAGAGTTTCTGAATGTTTTGTTCAGTTCAGTATGCTACCACATATCCACTTAGCAATAGATTTGTTTCTGAGAAGCATGTTTTGTATCAGAAAGGTAGCATTCAGTTATTGCCCTGGGGGAATAGAAACTCTGATATATTTTAAAGCTATGTATTCTCCCTGCAGAGGACGTAGATTCAGGCTTGGATAAATGATTTCTGTAATATATTACTATTGACATTTTTAATCAGCATATTCATTTTGGATTCCCATGACAACTATAATTCTGATGGGTAAGGTTTTTGAATTACCCTTCAATACTTAGCTCCCCATCTTATCTATAAGTCTGTCTCTATCTGTAAATTCAAGAAAAGTTTATTTTCAATTGTCAGCTAGTACAATGGTAAGATTTGAATTTTTCCCATGAATAGGACGTGTCTGCTCTCAGTACCTGAGTGTTAATGAGATTCTTCTTTCCATTCTAGAAGTTCTTAGTTCATCTCTTTCTTTGGGCTCCATTAGAACACCATGTACAAAATGGAGGAAGCAAACAAGTCTGTGGCATCTTGGTTCATTTTTCGTGGACTTTGTGATTCAAAGGAGCTCCAGACCTTCCTCTTACTGCCTTTTTCTACGCTCTACTTAATGACTGCTGTGGGCAACCTCTTTGTCGTGCTCTTATTCATCACTGACCCTCATCTCCATTCCCCAATGTACTTCCTCTTAGCCAATCTCTCATTTGTGGACTTCTGCCTTTCCTCAGTAACTACCCCTAAACTGACCACAGACTTTCTAAAGGATAATAAAACCATCTCCTTTGGTGGCTGCATGACCCAGATCTTCGGTGTACATTTTTTTGGAGGGGGTGAGATGGTACTGCTGGTGACAATGGCCTATGATCGTTATGTGGCCATCTGCAAGCCACTGCATTACTCTAGCATCATGGACAGAAGGAAGTGCATCTGGCTAGTTTTGATATCATGGACCACTGGCTTTGTGCATGCCATGAGCCAACAAGTCATGATTTTAGATGTGCCCTTCTGTGGATCCAGAATAGTGGACAGTTTTTTCTGTGATACCCCTTTGGTGATCAAACTGGCCTGCATAGATACACATACTCTGGGAATGTTTATAAATGCTAACAGTGGGGTCTTGGCGACAATTTGCTTCATCCTCTTAGTGATCTCCTACACCTATATCCTACTAACTGTCCGCCTTCACTCTAAGGATGGAGCGTCAAAAGCACTCTCTACCTGTACTTCTCACATCACCGTGGTGCTGCTATTCTTTGGTCCCTGCTTCTTAATCTATCTGTGGCCATTTAGCATCACTTGGATGGACAAGTTTCTTGCTGTGTTTTACACAGTAATCACACCTCTCCTGAATCCAGCCATTTATACACTGAGAAATAAAGACATTAGGAATGCCATAAAGAGACTGATAAATCAGCATATGAATTCACAGGATAATTTTTAGTTTTCTCATATAATCAGAAAATGCATCCCAATTTGTCCACCTTTTGACCTATAAACTAAAATGGAAATGGGACTTATTTGTATCTATATGCTTGAAGTATTCCCAGATGTATGGTTTGTATTTATTTCATTATAAAACTATGTTCAAAAACCCAATGCTTGGGATGTAGTCAATTAAGTGTCTGACTTTTGATTTTGGCTCAGGTCATGATTTCTGGGGCCTGGGATCCAGCTCTCCAATGGGGTTCATGCTTAGCATGGAGTCCACTTGAGGAATCTCTCTCTTCCTCCAGACGTCCCCTCATTCTCTATCTCTCTATTAAATAAATAAATCTCTTTTCAAAAACAACACTTGGGACCCCTGGGTGGCTCAGTCATTAATCGTCTGCCTTCGGCTGAGGTCAGGATCCTGGGGTTCTGGCATTGAGCCCCTCATCAGGCTCCTGCTCAGCGGGGATTTGGTTTCTGCCTTTCCCCCTACTTGCCTCTCCTGCTGCTTGTGTGCATTCTCTCTCTCAAATAAATAATAAAATCTTTTAATAAAATAAATAAAATTAAATTAAAAAATTCCAAAACATATTCTTACCACTTGGAGAGGATAATAATTGATAATCATAATTTGCATAAATATGCCTTTGTATTTATTCAAAGATTACCAGATGATAACAATGATAACTATAAAAATAATCCTTAATACCATTATTTAATGCTACCAACATTCCCAACACCATGCTAAACACTTTACCCATGTTTGATATTATTACAAAACTAATCTAGACTATTTATCATTATTCTCATTTCCAAAATTATATGATTTACTTATCCCAACTGTAAATTAGCTGGAGTAGATACTAAAGATATTTGAGTGGTCTACTTCTACTGAGAAATAAATCAATCAAGCTGTAATGATATTGTACTTGTACTCCACAGCATCACCCCCATAGTTCAAGTTTCCAAGTCTCCATTGTTGATAGAAAGTTGCAATTTCTAGACTTTTTGTTGTTGTTGTTGTTAAAAACATAGGGAAAAGCATTCACAATCCCTTGAAACATTACTTCCTTGGGTTAATAATGGATTTTTATGGTTATCATTTTACTTTGCATTAAAGCAAAGAGAGCTGGGAGGATGGGGAAAGAGAAGAATGTGCTGTTTCAAAGCAAAAGAAGTTTAGAGTGATGAGAAGAAAGCAAAAAAGAAACCATCAGTAAAAGCAACACAATAATTTTACACCAAGATTGAAAATCCTCCTAGAAATGAAAAAAAAAAAAAAGTGACTCAAAAGGGGATACAAGGGGCAAATGAATTGAACAGTTATTTATTCCTAAAAAGAAATACCATGGGACACTAAACACTTAATCTCATTAGTAATCAAGAAAATATAACTTAAGATCAGAATTAATGCCACCTTACACCTGTTAAATGAGTAAGAGAAAAAAATCTGACAGCAAAAATTATTGTTGTGACTATGTACTGATGTGTATTTATGGAAACGTTATGCCCTGCTTGTGGGTGAAAATGAACTTCATTAAGCCTTGAAAAACAACGTGGTTTTGTCTTATAAAACCAAACATGTGAATACACTGTATGTCAGTAACTGGCTGCTAACTGTTCCCCAGTGTCCATATGCCTATTCTTCCTGTTAACAGAACAGCCCCAAGATTCATCTGGACACATGACCACCCAGCTACAGAGTAGGTTTCCTAGTCTCTGCAGCTAGATGTGACTATAGGATTGAGTTCTGGCAATAGAATGTAAAAAGTAATTTGTGGAACTTCTGCCATTTCTTTAAAGACATCAACTCTATTTCCTCTTTTCCCCGTCCCAGTGGCTGGGACACCAAACAACAGAAACAGATGCTCTGGAGTCAGTAACAAAAGCTCCAAGTTGAGAGGAGCAGAGCTAATGCTCCAGCCGGGAGACAGATGGACTCCAGAAGGAGCCAACACAACTAAAATGGTATTGGTATGTTCTGGCTCTCATCCTATCACTGCTCATTTGCATGCTTTTCTTCATAACTTACATACATTGTTTTGTATACTTCAAGTATTATATACTGCAATATTAATGAAAAAATAAAAGAAAGTCTTTCTCTTTGGCCTTCAAAAATCAGTAAGAACAAAATCCCATATACCAAAAAAGGGCTTTTATATATGTTTATAAAAAATAAAAAATTTAAAAAAATAAAAAAAATAAAAATTGCAAGTGCTATGGAAACACACACACACACACAAAAAATCCCATATACCACATACCTCTTTGTCCCCTGAAGGTTTCAAATAGGCCATGTTCTAACCAGTTTTGCTTTCTAGGGAAGCCCTCAACTGATAACCTGCCAGAATGTTTACTATATTATACACAAACAGTAAAATATACAGAAGGAAAATATGTGCATTTTGGTGTTATTGTCAGTAGGGTTAGACTGGGCAAGGCCAGTAATGTCAGCACCTTATAATCTTCTTAAATGAAATTGCTATTGTAATAGAGAATATATATAGCCCCAGATGATATATGCCATTTGCTGAAAAAAATTAAATTGACACACCTTTACAATATCCCAATTTCTAGATCATTCCTGTGAAAAGGAGAAAAAGTCATGATTTCATGTGTCCTAACCCTATACCAAATATCTAAAAAGCTAATAAAGCACATCAATCTCTATACCAATAAAATAAAGTGGTGATGACATACTAAACTAATAAAATATACAAATAACTATAGTTATAATTTTTAATTTCTGAGAATTTTTTTAATATAGAAGTAAAAACTGTATCAAGAGCTATTGGCAGAAAGGAAGTTTGGATGTTTCCCCAAACCACATAACCAGGAAACATTACTCAGATCTGTCTATAGGCATTCATGGGTACATTTGGATTGGGATATTTTTAAGATGAAATTATGTCAGCTGTACTCATTGATTAAAAAGTCTTTAGTTTCAGGAGCATACCATTTATTCAGAAGTGATTTGAGGGGCGCCTGGTTGGCTCAGTGGGTTAAGCCTCTGCCTTCAGCTCAGGTCATGGTCTCGGGTCCTGGGATGGAGCCCCACATTGGGCTCTCTGCTCAGCAGGGAGCCTGCTAACCCCTTTCTCTCTGCCTACTTATGATCTCTCCCTCTCTGTCAAATAAATAAATAAATTCTTAAAAAAAAAAAGAAGTGATTTGAAGGTTATATATAATGTTCTTTCATACCTCTTTATTAGAGGAATATAACAACATAACAACATAAACATAACATAAACACTGAATCTGGATTGAATTCCTGCTAGACAACATAATCAGTAGTATAACTGATAGATTACAAAATGAGGTCCTACTATCCATGTAATTTCTAAGCATATGGATTTCATATAACTCATCAGCAATTCCACACAGCTCACACTTCATAACTAGACTATATTCTTTTTTTCTCTGATTCATTATATTCTCCTTATTTTGTTTTTCACTATTTTTCTAGTTGTATGTATAGGGATGTGGCAAATATATTTACTATAAAAAAAAACTTTGCCAGGTGCCTGGGTGGCTCAGTTGGTTGGGCAATTGCCTTTGGCTCAGGTCATAATGCTGGAGTCCTCTGTTTCTCCCACTGTCCTCTCTCGTCTCACACTCTCTCTCTCTCTCTCATCCTCTCTCTCTCTCTCAAATAAATAAAATATTTTTTTAATTGTAAAAAAAAAAAACACCTTTGTCATTGTAGCTAATAGGGACTGGTGTTTTGCAGCTAATCCCTCCATAAAATAGATTCACCTTAATTAAATAGCTTCAGAGTGACCTTTAAACAGAAAATTATTTCTTCACAAAAGTGATCCAAGTAACACCTACACAAATAGAAATCCAAGGAATCTTGTAGTGTAGCCCTAGGTAAGATACTCTGTTTGCTATTACTGTTCTCTGTGTGTTTATTCCATTACAAAAACATGTTCAAATGTCAAACACTTCAGATGCAGTCAATTAAGCACCTGACCCTTGCTTTTGACTCAGGTCACTCTTCCAGGGGCCTGGGATCCAGCCCTGCATGGGGAGGTGGGGGGGTCCTTGCTGTGCATGGAGAGAATACACTCTCTTCCTCCAGACGTCCTGCCACTCTTTCTCTCAAATAAATAAATCCTTTTCAAAAATCCAACACTCATATTCTTACCACCTGGAGAGGATAATAAGTGATAAAAATAATTTGCATAATTGTTACTTTCCTTATTAAGTGGTTTGTGAAGACTGAAAAATACCATTTGGGTGTATATAACCCATGAATATCCCTTTTTTTCCCCCTCCAAAACAAAAATCTCTTTGTCTCAAGAACTCCGTGTAGAATACTTTGAGGTATTAAAACTCCAAGTCACATTTTTTAGTTTATATTTACTCTATCCTTCCAGCTTTCATATTTTTCAAATGCCAGTTTATTATTACTCAAAATTCTAAGTGGAATTAGCAATTAAGAGGGTAGATTAGGAGTCCAAGATGGCAGATAAGTAGGAGACCTTATTTTCCTCTGGTCCAGGAATTCACTAGATAGCTATCAAGTCATTCTGAAAACATGCACACACTACTATAGATCTAAGGAAAGAACAGCTGAAAGTTTAAAAATTTAAAAGGGAAACTTCCTGCACGGTCGGAGGTGTGGAAAAGTGAATCCTAGGTGATATATGGGAAGATAACCATAGTGGCAGGGAGCCTATGTAAACTGGCTACCACAAAATCATATAGCACAGAAGCACAAAATCAGAACTTTCTGAAATCAGCTCCAGTGAGGGATATCCCTGACTGAAGGGTGCTCAAATGCCAAAGAGGAGCAGAATCCTAGGTGGGAGAGAGTATGGTCTCAGGATCCTCAGGATCACAGGAGGACCACAGATACCTGAGTGTGGCAGAGCAGCCAAGTGTGGGAGAATGGAAATTGCTGCAATCGTAGTCTGTATTCCTACCCTACTGGGATACACAATAATTTCCCACATAGTGACATATGATTCAAGGAAAGAAGTAACTTTGCAATATATAAGAAAGTTTTGAGCTATGATATCCATTGGTTTCCTAGGATTTAGTGCATGAGGTCACCATATATTCACAGCAGGTATAGATGTTGATACATCTATATACATCTATATTACATCAGTTCCTATGATTATTGTCATTTCTACAGGAATAAAAATATTCAGTCGACAAGCAGTTCTTCATGGAGATAATACTAAATGCTCACCAGCCATACTATGACACTTAGGTTTTATTTTCTTATTTATACTAAGAGGTCAAACAGAAATTACTTTAGCAGATCCACCATTCACCATTGTTCTCCATTATATATATATCATGTAGTAGCACATTTTCATTGTGTCTTATCAATTTGAGCATTTTGCCATTATAAGAAAATTTGTTCACTGATTCCCATTATTGTTAGGTTACACTTAATCTGAGCAAAAATGTATTTCACATTTATATTTGTAGGTATTAACATAACTGTCTTCCCACAACACTTTCTTGAACTTTAAGGAATGCCATGACACCACGTTGACTACTCAGATACATAGACACCATGTCAACAATAGGTCTATTTTATTAGCAGCAATAATATTAATAGTTTTCCAAATCTGAGAGGCATTTGTATCCAAGTGAGAAGCATCAAGAGTAGAATCAATGACTACTAATCTCAAATGACTACATGGGTGTCCCCTACCATATTATAAATGTGAAGAACCTACCCAAGGAAATTTAAAAGAAGAAGGGAAGGAATGAATCTCCTCCACCTGGCTTCAAGCCAATATCATAACCACTGTGTCTTTCTGAGACATCAGCAAAAAGCTCAATAACTTTATCAAACTTAAATTATAAGTTCAAATCCTTTAGATCTCCATGGCACATCCATCCCAACTAGGTTTTCAAAATGCACCATCACCCATCATTGAAGAACATTTACACTTTCATGATGGTATAGTAACTAGTTCCTAACTAGCTCTTTAGTCCTCTATACCATCTCATTAACATTAAGAACCAAATTAACCCACGCAAAAAAACAGATGCACATGTAGAAACAGTGTGAACTATTCTGCCAGCCATCATCTTAATCCTAATTGCCCCACCACTATTACAAACTCATTATGTAATAGACTAATAATCCTGCCCTAAACATAAAAACTATGAGCCATCAATTATACTGAAGCTACGAGTATACAGACTATGAAAACTCAACCTCCATTCCTATATGATTCCTATATTTTCTAATTGCAGTCTCATTTTCCAAACTTGCCATCTGCCCCCACTGTTGAAGGCAGAACACGTCTCCTTTTACATCCTATGAGTGTGAATGCAGACTACATTAGAAAAAAAAAAAAAAACAAAACTTTTAAATCATTTGTACCAACACTAATGAAATTGTTTATGGAATATCTTTCCATATGGATAGGTTCCATTCATTTCACCTTTTTGAGAAAAATTCTTATGGAGACTCACATTATTAAATGTAAACTACCAGAGAACCCAAAAGCCTACTCTTGGTTATTTTCTGAAATGAAATATCAAGATATCAAGATCAACACTAACCTGTAGAAGAATATTCACACAATTCTACTCTTAATCACCAAAAACTTAAAATAGCCATAATGTCTTCAACTGGGGAGTAGATAAATAAACTTGCTATGTCTACACAATGAGAGAAACTACTAATACATGCATCAAAATAGATGACTCTCAGGTGCACAAGGAGAAAAACCAGACTCGAAAGATAACATATGATTTCATTTTTATGATCCTTTAAACAAGGGAATGGTGTGTGGTTGACCAAAGGGACCACAGGAGTAGTTGAAGTGAAGTACATCTGTAGGATGTCTTGGTGTGATTTGGTTACCCAAATATCAATGTATGAAAGCTGAGAAGCAGCCTCTTTATTCTTTAGAAGTACCCAACCATTTAAGATTTAAGTATTGTTAGTATTTCTGAAAATGGGTGTAAAAGTAGAGACAAAAACAGAAGGAACTGAAGAGGAGACAAGATGGCAGAGAAGTAGCACAGTGGGATGACAGCAGGTCACAGGAGTTCAGCTAGATAGTTATCAAACCATTCTGAACACCTACAAGCCCAACATGAGATCAAGGAGAAGAAGAGCAGCAATTCTAGATACAGAAAATCAACCACTTTCTGAAAGGTAGGACGTGAGGAGAAGTGAATCCAAAGCGATGGGAAGATAAACTGCAGGGAGAGGGGCCAGATCCTGGCAAACAGTGGAGCAACGGAGCACAAAATCAGAACTTTTTAGAAGTCTCCTATACTGAGGGACATCAATCCAGAGGCTAAGTGGGGGTGGAGGCCTCGCGGGGACACTGTGGTCTCAAGTCCCAGAGGGTCACAGAAGTATCAGGGGTGTCTGAGTATTACAGAGCTTGCAGGTATCAGAGCAGGAAACCAGCTACAGAGATGGAGCGGAGGAGTGAGCTCAGAGTTCGTGTTTACGATCTGTGGCACAGGCAGTCCACTGCTCTTTGAGCAGGGACCCCACAAGAGGCAGATCTGGAGAGAACCACCTTTCATCTGCCAGAAGAGCAGAGCAATAGGAATCCAGAGTGTATTATGCTAAGCAAAATTAGTCACTCACAGAAAGACAAATACCATATGATTTCACTCATATGTAGCAGTTAAGAAATGTAGCAGATCAGCACGGGGGAAAATGGAGAGACAGATGCAAACTGAGAAACAGACTCTTTTAACTGTAGGAAACAAAGAAATGGTTACCAGAGGGGAAGTGTGTGTGTGGGGGGGGAGAATTAAATAGGTGATGGGGATTAATGAGTACATTTGTTGTGATGAGCAACAATATGGAAGTTATATATGGAAGTGATATATGGGGGTGTTGAATCACCTAACTGAAATTAAAATAAAAATTAAATATGCATGTGTGTGTTTGTGTGTATAACTACAGAATTAATTTTGATATATGTAGAGTGTGTGTGTGTGTGTGTGTGTGTGTGTGTGAAAAGCTATGAATTACAAAAATATAAAATGAAAGAAATACTTTATTGAATTATAAATTTTTCACTCTAAGTTTCAGAGCAACCATGTACTTCCTCAAACTCTCCTTAAAACAAGCATCCTTCCCCAGAGGGTGCCTCTCACTGATCTTTCACTTAACAGCTCTAAGATTTGGGAGAATCATTAAGCCTCTTTATGCCTGTTTCTCCTCTGTAAATGGATTTATGTGTTACCACAACTGCATGAGATGGTGCCTGTATAGTGTGTTGTAGTACACAAGTATGGGAATAAATATTGACTCTTTAAGTTATCAGATTGAGATGGTTATGGACTCTAGACATCAGGGCACAAAATGGCTCATGGAACATGTTTTGTAATATAGACCTGAGATGATTTAGACATAGACCATGCTTTGTGATCTAGGTGTGGAAAAAAAAAAAAATGAATACAACTCAGAAAGGGAGAAAATGAGAGAGCAAAGAGGACAGAGAGGGGCAGGGCCAGTAAGGAATAAGAGAAAAAGAAGGAAATGGGAGAATTTATTAATAGCCTTTCACATCTAATTTACTTAAAATCAAACGTAAAAACAAACACAAAAGTGAGGTGAAAAAAAATTCTCTAAGTACACATGGTGATACGTACAGTCATTGTCACTGATGGGAACAGGAACAGAAGGATGCACTGCAAGACCGGTAGTTGTTACCTCCAAGAGTGCATGAGACAGTGAGAGCGCAAGTGAAGTGGGCCTTCACTATTTGCTCCAGATACACCTATTTTTAATAGTTGAAATCTTATTAAGATTCCATTGAATCTTATTAGATTCCATTCATATATTATTTCCTTGGTAAATGAATGACTTGAAAAGTATCCTTTCATTATCTCTCCCATCACTTAGAGAGATGCTTCTAATATGCTTTACACTCAAACTGTTGATGTTCAGGACCAGCTTAAGGAAGGAATGTGAAGGCTGAGACCTAACATCCCTCTGAAATCCAAGGAAGTGAGTTCAAGTAGCCCCTTAAATCATGACCATAGTTGCAACATGCCAACGAGGAGCTACTTGCTACCTGCCCACCTACATAACTCAACCAGATTCTGGTGGGACTGGAAGTGACAGCTTAGTTCACTTTATGACAAGGTAGATAGACAGCTAAAGAATGAAAGTTATAGCCTCCTCATAAACAAAGTAATTAAACATTTTGATCCCCCCTTCTCTTACACTTTTACTTGTATTCAACTGGACTACCTTGGATCTAGCTTTGAAAGGCATGGGTCATTGCATTTTGCCCTCAAAGCCCAAATTTTCCTCAGGGAGAACTGGAAGTTCAGGATCCCCAAGAGCATGAGAGGGAAAGCCTTTCCAAACACTTGGCTCTATTTAAGCCACTGAGATGGAAAGCCTGCAAGCTCAGAGGCTACTCCTTACAGTGTAAACTTGGCACATCCAGGAGGACACAATCCTCTAATACTGCTCATGGCAGAAACTTAATTGGACTTCATTCCACGTAAGGTAGATTCTAGAGTAAGCCCTCTCAGTAAGCAAGGAAGGAACCGGTTTCAGGAGTGATCTGTGTAAGGTAAGTACATCCTGGACAACTAGTGTTTGACTTACACATTTAATGTCTTCCCCTATTTTGAGACTTATTTCTTTCTCTTCCCCTGAAGCTTTTTTTTTTTTTTTTCATACCTATCTATAGAGTTTAGAGTTCTGAATGTGTTCTTCAGTGAATGTCTTAGGGGAATGATTATGGGTTTTCTCTCCCAGCGAATCCTTGGGACTTCTAAATTCCTAACAGCATTTCACACACTAAAAAAAGAACTGCCTATCTACATTCTTAGATGCTCCCAGAAGTCCAGGTCGGGGATGACTGGTTCTCAAAAACCTTCCAACTTATCCTGACATTTTCTAATTCCTTTTGGATTTTACTCATTTTGTCTTTCTTCAAGGTAACAAATGGAGAAATGCTTCAGGAAAAAATTAATAGGCCAAAGTGCCTAAAGTTTAAAATCAAACAAAATGCTTCTGATTGGTTTTAATGTGAACCTGTATATATCATTCTTATCATTATTAGCCTTACAGTTACTCATGTGTCTATTATCTTTTCATTGAAAAAATGTATTACTTCAGAAATCTTGTTTTCCTTGTCTGTCAATATCAAGGTTTCTACCAGAATCCATTTTCTAGTAGGGAAGTTATAGTAGAAGATTTGGAGTCAGATAGACCTCAGTTTATTTCTTTTAGATTATTTATTTATTAGGGTGCCTGCGTGGCTCGGTAAGTTGGGTGTCTGCCTTAAGCCCAGGTTGTATCCTGGCTCTCTGGGATACAGCCCTACTGTTGGGATCCCCTCAGGAAGCCTGCTTCTTTCTCCCTCTGCTTCTCCCCCTGCTTATGCTCTCCCTCGGTCTCTATCAAATAAATAAAATATTTTAAAAAAAGAATATTTATTTACTTACTTGAGAGAAAGATAGCACAATCAGGGTGAGGGGCAGACAGACGGAGAGCAAGATGCAGGCTCCCCTTGACCAGGGAGCCAGACTTAGGGCTTGATCCCAGGACTCCAGGATCATGACCCTAGCCAAAGGGCAGATGCTTAATCTACTGAGCCACCCAGGTACCCCCAGGCCTCAGTTTAAATTCTAGCTTTACTGTTATTTTACAACCAGGAAAATAGGTAATTTCTGTATATATGTATATAGTTTGTGATGTTTTTCTTAAGTATTCTTACCAAAAAATAAATACATAATATAAAATAAAATAATTAAAATCAGTAGTGAGATGACAGTCACAAGGAAACCACATGTTACTTTTGTTTAAAAAAAAAAAAAGACTTTTTTTTTATTTTGTTTGAGGAAAAAAAAAAAAAGGCTTAGAAGGAGAAAGAGCAAAATCCAATAGGAAAAACATACAAGAAAAGAGGAGTATGCAGTTCAAAGAAAAGGAAAGACAATTAATCCTTAAAAATGGGAAAACCACTTAATCTCACAATCAGAAATTAAAACTACATTCAATGTAGTTGGGTGGCTTAGTTAGGTAAGGGTCAGACTTTTGGTTTTAGCCCAGGTTCTGACCTCACGGTCTTGAGATGAAGCCTAGGATCATGCTCAGCATTCACTTTGCAGTTGTTTTGGGATTCTCTCTCCCATTCCTCTTGACCCTCCCTGCCATGCTCATGCATGTGTGTGCTCTCTTTCTCTCAAATAAATAATCTTAAAAAAAAAAAAAAAACAACTAAATTCAGTTGCCATTTCTAATCATCATATGAGAATAACATTGCATTAGAGAACCTGAGGAAAAACAGGTAATTCTTACATTGCTTGTGGAAATTCAAAATACTTTCACTCCTATGGAAGGAATATAAACAGATAAATAAAAAGGAAAACAGATAAATGTTTTTAAGGTGTTTAACATAGACTTGATACATATTAAGACGAATGGATAAGGAAGATGTGGTCCATATACACTATGGAGTATTATGCCTCCATCAGAAAGGATGAATACCCAACTTTTGTAGCAGGACTGTAAGAGATTATGCTGAGGGAAATAAGTCAAACAGAGAGAGTCAATTATCACATGGTTTCACTTATTTGTGGAGCATAATAAATAACATGGAGGACATGGGGAGATGGAGAGGAGAAGGGAGTTGAGGGAAATTGGAAGGGGAGGTGAACCATGAGAGACTATGGACTCTGAAAAACAATCTGAGGGTTTTGAAGGGGTCAGGGGTGGGAGGTTGGAGGAACCAGGTAGTAGGTATTAAGGAGGACACACATTGCATGGAACACTGGGTGTGGTGCAAAAACAATGAATTCTGTTATGCTGAAAAGAAATTTAAAAAATAAAAATTAAAAAAAAAAAGATCTATTTAGTCACCTCTATAATGTGAACTTTATAGCCTGAAAAAATATATAGGGTACAAGAAAGAATGGAATAAGAGAAGGACTTGGGCTCCTAGTTTATAGAGAATAGTAAATACATGTGTTTCCACATAAGTCAACTTAAACAGTTTACATACAAATGAACTTAGAATATATATTTGTTTCCAGTGAAGTACAGTCAGAAGTAAAATTAGCTTGCATATATTGTCATTTAATATAATCTCAGAAAAGAAATCTCTGTTACCAAGGAGAACCAAGGACTAGTCAGTATACGTTCATGAATGATGTTCTCAGGCCAAAGAATGCATGAGTTTGTGGAAATATCCTTTCATGGGGAGATTCCAAATACAGGGAAATACTGGATTTTAGAAATGCATAGTCAGCATCCAGAGTCTCTTTTAGAACACAAATAACATTTCTCAAGTCATTTGATCAACGGTTTTCCCCAGAATTAAAGAATTTGGCACAGTTCAGTCTCCTAATACATATCCACCTAGCAATAGATTTGTTTCTGAGAAGCATGTTTTGTATCAGAAAGCTAGCATTGAATTATTGCCCTGGGGGGTGGTGGTGGATAGAAACTCTTATATATTTTAAAGCTATGTATTCTCCCTATAGAAGAGATAGATTCAAGCCTTGGAGAAATTATTTCTGTAATACATAACTATTGACAGAATATCCATTTCTGATTCCCATAACAACTATATTTCACATAGGTAAGGTTTTTGAACTCCCCTTCCATATTTAGCTCCCCATCTTGACTTAAGACTGTGTCTACATGTAAATTCAAGAAAATTTTATTTTCAATTTTCAATGGTAAGATTTGAATTTTGCCCATAAATAGGATGTGTCTGCTCTTGGTAGCTGAGTGTTAATGAGATTCTTTTTTCCATTTTAGAAGTTCTTAGTTCATCTCTTTCTTTGGGCTCCATTAGAACACCATGTACAAAATGGAGGAAGCAAACCAATCTATGGCATCTGAGTTCATTTTTCGTGGACTTTGTGATTCAAGGTTGCTCCAGACCTTCCTCTTACTGCCTTTTTCTATGCTCTACCTGATGACTGTTGTGGGCAACCTCTTTGTCGTGCTCTTATTCATCACTGACCCTCATCTCCATTCCCCAATGTACTTCCTCTTAGCCAATCTCTCATTTGTGGACTTCTGCCTTTCCTCAGTAACTACCCCTAAACTGACCACAGACTTTTTAAAGGATAATAAAACCATCTCCTTTGGTGGCTGCATGACCCAGATCCTCTGTGTACATTTTTTTGGAGGGGGTGAGATGGTACTGCTGGTGACAATGGCCTATGATCGTTATGTGGCCATCTGCAAGCCACTGCATTACTCTAGCATCATGGACAGACAGAAATGCATCTGGTTAGTTTTGATATCATGGACCATTGGCTTTGTGCATGCCATGAGCCAACTAGTCATGATTTTAGATCTGCCCTTCTGTGGATCCAGAATAGTGGACAGTTTTTTCTGTGATATCCCTTTGGTGATCAAACTGGCCTGCATGGATACACATACTCTAGGAATGCTGATAAATGCTGACAGTGGGATCTTGGCAACAACTTGCTTCATTCTCTTACTGATGTCCTATACCTATATCCTCCTAACGGTCCGTCTAAACTCCAAGGACGGAGCATCAAAAGCACTCTCTACCTGTACTTCCCACATCACAGTGGTGCTGCTATTCTTTGGACCCTGCATCTTCATCTATCTGTGGCCACTTAACATCACTTGGATGGACAAGTTTCTTGCTGTGTTTTACACAGTAATCACACCTCTCCTTAATCCAGCCATTTATACACTGAGAAATAAAGACATTAGGAATGCCATAAAGAGACTGATAAATCAGCATATGAATTCACAGGATAATTTTTAGTTTTCTCATATAATCAGAAAAAGCATCCCAATTTGTCCACATTTTGACCTATAAACTAAACTGGAAATGGGACTTATTCATATCTGAATGCTTGAAGTATTGCCAGATGTATGGTTTGTGGTTATTCCATTACAAAAATATGTTCAAAATTCCAACACTGGGGATGCCTGGGTGACTCCGTTTCCTAAGTGTCTAAGTCTTGGTATTGACTCAGGTCACAATCTCAGGGTCATGGGATCAAGCCCCACATCAGGCTCCATTCTCAGCTAGAATTCTGTTGAGGATTTTTTCTCTCCCACTGCCCCTCCACCTGCTTCTTCTCTCAGATAAATAAATAAATAAGCCTTTTAAAAAGAATCCAACATTTATAATCCTCCCACTTGGAGAGAATAATAATTGATAATCATAATTTGCATTTATTCCAAGATTACCAGATGATAACAATGATAATTATAAAAATAGTCATTACTACCATTATTTAATACCACCAACATTCCCAACACCATGCTAAAACATTTTATCTAGCTTAGGTATTATTACAAAACCACTCTGAGCTAATTATCATTATTTTCATTTCTAAAATTACATGATTAAGCCTCTGCCTTCGGCTCGGGTTGTGATCTCGGGGTCCTGGGATTGAGCCCCACATCGGGCTCTCTGATCAGCAGGGAGCCTGCTTCCCCCTCTCTCTCTGCCTGCCTTTCTGCCTACTGTGATTTCTCTGTCAAATAAATAAAATATTTAAAAAAAATAAAATTGCATGATTTACTTTCTAACTCTTAGTTAGCTAGACAGGGTACTAAAGATATTTGCATGGTCTACATCTGCATTTTATGTTCCAATGATAGAGCATGCTAGAGGGAAGTTCAAAGGCATAGAAAAGTTTTGGGCTTCCCCTCTGCTTGCTGTGCTGTGTGAACATTACCACAGCTACTACAGTGAAGTTTCTTTTCTGTGGTTTGAAGTGAATTCAGGTTGCTGTTTCTTCAGAAGTTTCAGAACTAGCCTTATTGTACCTTCTAATAGATAATGCCAGCATGCTGGTATTCTATCTTCAAAAACTCTGGGTGCCAAGCCTATCCTGCCTCTCCTCTGAGTTCAGAGAAAAAGTAAAAGGCAAGACACACTACATCCAAAAAGGGATTTTTAGCCCCACAGGATCCCTTTTCTAAATAACAAAATTTCCATAATTCTAATTTCTTATCTTTGTTCCCTCACCCTTAGAAGTAAGTAGTAGCTGCTTCCTACACTTGTTGCCTCCATGACAATAGAGAGCTATCTTTATACGCTTTCAGATAGCTAGTTAACAACCTGATACCTGCTTAATTTTTATATTAAACTCTGTTCAAATCATGTGTGTATCCTCTTTAATAAATGATTCCTGACTGATACAGCTTCCCACAAGGAGAAACACAGGCCTAAATGGCTTCCCTGGTGAATACTGCAAAACATTTAAGAAATAAAAAAGAAGCGTTTTTTACATAAACTTCTCTTGAGAAGAGAAAAAGTAGAAACACCTTGTTTTGGGCTGAGATAATAAAGTTGGATAATCAAAAATATTATCCAGTATCAAAATTTAGTGGTAATTCAAAGGAAACAGAATACAAATGTCAAGAATGGAGACTTCTAAGACCACTAATCTGAATCCCCAAGTTTGCCCACAATATTATAGGATGCACCTATCCAGATATAACAATGAAGACTCAGCTCTGATAATGCACGGAGAGCATAATTTACAGAAAAGGAGTTTATTTAGGTCAGGAAACATCTTCAATGTTTACGCTGATAACTGGTTAGCTAACTGACATTTTTCAGTTGGTTCTATCCAATAAATCCATAAATTGCAGGCTAATCTACCATTAGCAACCAAGATAGGTCAAGCAGAGCCTGCTAAAAGGACTCCATATGTGAAGACTCCCCATTTTCTTTAATTTTTTTTTAAATAATAAATACTATCAAGTGGTCCAATTACCATGCTTGCAAGGAGATTGACCAAGTCATTTCCATCTTTCCTTCTATATTTTTTGCTCCAAGATATCCACAGATTAGGAAGAAAGGGTTTCAGACCAATGTTAACACTTTGTCCAAATTTGTTTATAAAGCCAACATAAATCTGACATGAAATCAGATAAAGGCATAAAAATAAAAAGTTATAGGCCATTCATTCTCATGAACATACATGCAAAATTCCCAAACTGTAGCAAAGAAACTGGAACAATATAAAATAAGAATAAAATATTATGCCAGATTAATTTAATACCAGAAGTGCAAGGTTGATTGTAAGTCAATCACCAGGTTAAAAGGGGGGGGGAGCATACATACAAATATCTGGGTACAGAAACAGCATTTGAAAAAAATCTAATACACAGTCATGATAAAACTTAGGAAAGGAATTATAATGAAAATTACTTGAGCAAATAACATCTCCAACACAAATTGCCTAAAACTGGAAATGAGAAAGACATGCTTCCTTTTTACACTAATATTTGGTATTTTTTGGAAGTCCCAACCAGTTAATTCAGGCAAGAGCACTAAATAAAATGCATAAAAGGATAGAAATGTGAATGAGGATATGTGTGATATATTAGGGATTAAGAGGTACACAAACAGAAAAAAAGACAGAAAATAAATTTACTGTGACTAAACAATATTTTTATTTAAATTTATATACTCTTTCTATAGATTCCTCAAACCAGAACCATCTACCTACTTACAATAGCATTTAATATACAATATTGCCTGTTTCATTTGTTTTCCTAGATAGACAGTAAACTTCATGAGCATAGGAATTTCTAAAGAGTAAAGAATAATATAAAGGCAGATGTAATAGCATTTTAGAAGCAAGTAGGTATTAGTAAAGAAAAATGAGCTTCTTTTGAAACAAAACCAAAAGTACCAGAAGAGTGAAAAAAAGCAAGCAAAGGCTTCAAATGTTGTGAAATCTGCTATATAATTAGGAGGGACTTTCTAACACCATACTAAGCCACAGGAGTATACCACTCACATCTTTCAAGACAAAATTGGCTTCATGGAAAGAACTTAACTGACAGCTTCTAGCTGTTGCATGTCAGATTCCACTGTAGCATTCACAGAGGCCACAGTCTGCCCAGGATTCTCCTAGCCAATGACTGACAACAGTGGGCATACCAGAGCCAGGACATTCCTGCCCCATGTGGAACCATGTGGAATTCTTATAATGGGCAATCTTCACCCTGGAGCCTCCCCCATCAACCTTATTGAAGCTTTCTCAGAGGCACACTGCAGCCTGAGACTACTCCACCCTATCTCCCTCTGTTCCCTTCTTCTTCTTTTTTTTTTTTTTTTTTTTTTTCACAAGAGCCACATGGCATTTTGTAGGAAGGCTTTCCCTACCACTACTGCTCTTATTCCCCTTCACAGACATTGCTGCCAAGAAATATAGAATTCCGTCATGGTCACTGCTTCACAGAGTAACAGAACTGACACTAACACTTGGTTTTGAACACTGAAATGTCTATGATCAAAATACTAAGAGGAATACCAGACTTCAAGGGTTACTACCCAAAATTGCCTAGTCAAGCAGCAAACAAGTTTTCCTCAGACACCAAATCACCTACACTACCCCCATAATAATGCTATGTTGACAGAATGTACTGTAGATAAATTATTGTCCTGGTAAAGTCAATACTATGAAATAAGCAATAAAAGTTAAACTGGTTGTTTTTTTTATTAATAATATGTGAACAAAATATTCATATTTCTAAACAACTGGCCACAAAATGGGTAACTTCTTCAGACTTTGGTCAAGTCAGTACAGATAATACATCATACCATTGCATAGTCACATTGCCTCACGTTTCCTTGTAGTTTATACTGCTGAGATGAGAACAAGTAGTCATAGAGAATGTATCCTTAATTATTTAATGCTGAACCTATTGCCTTCCCACTCTTTTATCAGGCCTGCCTGAAACAATGAATATTAATGAATTCAACTTTGCAGAAAAAAGATCCTCAGGTTTTGCAAGTTGTTTCTGCACTGTTACCTCATCTTAATCATGCCTCATCTACAAAATTCACACTTCATAAACTAGACTGTATTCTTATTTTTTAGACTGTATTCTTATTATTCTCTGATTATTATATTCTCATTTTGTCATTCACCATTTTTCTATGTACAAGGACTTAGCCAGTATACTTGCCATAAAACATTTTGCCACTTTAGCTAAAAAGGACTGGTTTTCTGGAGCGAGTCCCTCCAGAAAATAGATTCACCTTAATTGAATAGCTTTGAATGGGTTTCCCTTTAAACAGAAAATCATTTCTTCACAAAGCTGTACTGATGGAAATCCAAGCAATCCTGCAGTGAAACCCTAGGCAGGATACTCTTGTTTGCTTATTCAGTGGTTTGTGAAGACTGAAAAACACATTTAGGTATATTTAACCCATGAACAAACTTTTTTTTTTTTCATTAAACAAAAATATCTTTGTCTCTAGAACTCTATATAGAATAATTTTAGATATTAAAACTCCAAGTGACATATTTGCGCTTATTTTACTCCACCCATTACGCCTTCATATTTTTCAAATGCTTATGTATTATTTCTCAAAATTTTAAGAGGAATTAGCAATTAAGAATATGTAGTAGTATTTATTCTGTTGCATGATATTGATGCCGAACAGATATAATCAGTGATTCATGATGATGATAACTTTCAACAATTCTATAATTTATAAAATATCTGTAATGTATAACATCTCTAATCTCAAATTTTGTAAAAATACTGTCAAAACCACATAATTACTACTCATCACAGAGACTCTTCAATTTCTCTGTTACTCTGTTCTGCAGCTCATGTAACTTGACCCTTGGGAAAAACAAGTAAATGTTCATAAAATTCCTAATGTCTATAGATAGCCAATAATGGAATAGATATTAGTTATTAATACCCAGTCCTGTAATTGGTTTCATTCCTAATGGTAACAACTATTTATAACTTTATGTCTCAATTAATAAAGATGAATCTAAAAGGGAGTGAATGTCTCTGCCCTTGAAGCTACTGAGGGTTGAAAACCAGAACCTGTGCAGGTAGGTGGAAATCCCACCTTTTAATTCTCTAGCATCAGGTTCCATAATTATCTCCTTTTTTTATATTCCCCACAATTTACTTCTCTTCTAGTCACCCTTTTCTTTTGTTAACTCACTTTATTTGAATGATTTTCAGTCATTATTTGATATACTTCTGATTTTATCCTCAGAGTTAAAACTATATCATAGATGAACAAAATATATTATTCAAAGCTCTAGTAAATTTTGAAAATAGAATGTGAAGTATATTGGGTTTTCCATCTCCCTTGTCTCTGAATATTAGGATCATAAAAATAAAAAGCAATGTCTGTGTCTTTGCTCTTCTATTCCTATTCCTACTGAAACAACATGAGAAAAGCATGCTAGCTTTCTGTCTGCCAAATATTCAACCACTGTTACCAGTTTGAAAACTCTTGGTCTGCTTCCTAAAAAATCATCAAAATTATCATAACAGATAACACTTATTTAGCAGTTAATGTAGGTTCAGGTACTGTCCGATGTTTTCTTGTTGCAACTCATTTAGTCCTCAAAACAACTATAAGAGACAGTGACTATTAGTATCTGTCTTTAACAGAAGAAGGAACAGACACATCTGGCAACTGAGTAACTCACATGGAACACACAGAGCTAAATGGGGGATCTGGGAGATGCAAACAGTTTAGCGTTTTGTCTGTGACCTTAAACACTGTGTTTTACTATGTATTGGAACTGGCTCCTATATAAATATTTCCATCAACTCATTTTGAAACATTTATTTTCAAGTTAAAAAAAAATAAATGTTACCTCTAAAAATATAGCAAACCAAGTTGGTGATAAAGAAACAAATGTAATATTATTTAAAATCCCACCATATGTAGAAAATTGGGGTAGGTCCAACACATTTACCATGAAAAATGCCATTACTCTGCAAATGTTTCCTTGACTTATTGATAACCTCACACTACTTATAGTAGATTTAATATTCATTTTTAAACCTCCTTTATATGAAGGTATCCACTTATTTAATCACCATTATTCTTAAACAATGTGTTTCCAATTAGTTCACATTATTCAAAATGCTCATAGTAATATGATGTTACAAATACATGTGTTCATTTGTCTGTTTCCTTTAAAAATCATTCCAATAGGATTACTGAGTTATTTATTTATTTTTAGTTTTTGAGAGCAGGTGAGAGAGAGAGACAGAGCACAAGTACAAGCAGGGGGAGATGCAGGCAGGGAAGAAGTAGGCTCTCCGATGAACAATGAACCTGATGTGGGGCTCAATCCCAGGACCCTGGAATCATGACCTGAGGTAACTGCAGATGCTTAATAGATTAAGCCACTAAGAGATTACCCCCAGCCTTTTTTTTTTTTTTAATGTTTATGACTCAGTTAACTTCTAGGATGACTGTACCACTTCACATTTCCCTTCAGCTGAGAATGAGAAGCACTTCTTCCCCAATTCTAAAGCAGCAATAGGCTTATTCATTCTGTTGAGGAAAAAATTTAAAAATTGATCCTACTTTCGGAATTTGGAGTACATCTCTTTGATCTCAAGTTTTAAAATTAATTCACATATTTTATTAAAATTATATAATTTTACTTGTACATTTAAGCCTTCTAATCACCCAGAATTTACTTTAAACCTGTTATAAAATGTAAGATAAGATACTTAAAATTTCATGTTCCCAATGTTGAGGTACATGTTTAACAACTATCAAATATTCTGAATGTATTTTTATTTTAATTCCAGTGTAGTTAACATAGAGTGTTGTATTAGAATGAATAGCTCTTCATTACCTACATAATTGTGATGCCTTTTTATCATATACTAAATTCTCTATTTGTATCACAGTCTTAACTGTGTTTTGTTATGTTTATCTATTCAACTTTAGTCAAATTAATCAGTTTAATTCATATAGATTTAGGATATACTCTAATATCTTTCATAATAAGCATTCTTATTCCTTTTCGAATTTCCATTTTATTTCTTTTTTTTAATAATTTATTTATTTATTTGACAGAGATCACAGTAGGCAGAGAGGCAGGTGTGTGGGGTGGGGGAGCAGGCTCCCCGCTGAGCAGAGAGCCCGATGTGAGGCTTGATCCCAGGACCCTGGGATCATGACCCGAGCCAAAGGCAGAGGCTTTAATCCACTGAGCCACCCTCCATTTCACTTCTTTTGCAAAATTTTATGAGCTTTAAAATGGACATTTGAGTCACTTTTTAATATTCTGAAAGATTTTCACTGCACCGATTGGTCAGTGAGAATTGATATTTTTATTACTTGGTGTTTTCTTCCCTCCATTTGCATAGTTTCCTTTCCTATATCATATAAGGTTTCAAATATTTCAGAAAAATTTATGATTTTTCAGTGGAATGCATATAGTGCACATTTGGTTCACTTATAAATGAAGTTTCTCTTATATTTAACAAGTTATTACTGACACTACATTTATTAAAATGATCTTATTAAATTTAATATTTCTGAACATTTGTCTCAAGTTTCTGAGGTAGATAATTGAGTGATTTGTGAATAAATATATTTTGCTACCTTCGCTTTGGTATTATTTGATTTAATCATTCTGACTATGTAATGTGATTGAAACAGTGCTGTAGGCTTCCTTCTTTATATTACTGATTTTGATATTTCATCTGTAATCAGACTTTAACTATTAGTTTAAAAATTCTATTAGAATCATGTTAAAAATAGAAATCTTTCCTAATTTACTCAGGGTTTTTTTTTTTTTTTTAATCAGGAATCAATTTTGAAACTTATCCAGTTACTGTTTAGGGCATTAATTCCCTATAATTTTCATGGAAATATCTTCTGAAACCAAATATTACTTCTCTCTTTTCAAAGTAGTAGGAGATATGCTGTGGGATTTCAAGAATTTTCTCTTGACAGATAAACTAGGACAGATAAACTTTCCTACTTTAAGTAGGAAAGCCACATGATTCTTTTTGACTTTTGATAGATAATATCCCAAATCAAACTACAGAATGGGCTGGACTTGGGGAAGAATGGAGATGAAAGATCATTGAGTACACTTTTCAATTGTCAAGATGGGAAAATATATGGACTAGAAGCAGAATAATATGACATGAGAAATGAAGAGGAGAGAAATTAAGAAATATTTGACAGTAAAAGTCATGCAACTAGAGGTGGAAAGGGTAATACAAACAAAAGTCCCATACAGATGTTTATATTGGGCATCTGGGAAAATGGTAATATTTATTAAAATAATGGAGTGGAATACAATGAGTTCAGTTTGATATGTTAACTTGAAGGTGGAGGCCAGACTTGAATTTGTGTGAATCGCATACAGCTTTAAATATATTGCTCTCAAGTCCAGTGGTAAATCTACAGATAGAGAAATGAACATGTAGGTACTAAAAAGCAGAAGGGGAGAGATCATTTGTGGCTTTGGTTAAGTGATTCTACATGCAGCTTGGGGCCCAGATAACTTTCGAATTTTTCACTATTACTTTTAGTATTGAGCTTTAGAATTTTATGGTTTCTTCACCTTTAGGCATAACATTAGCATCAAATGCAAGAAAAATGGACCAGGAAAATCCATCTGCACATGAAGATACATCATTTTATTTGGGGAAGAAAACCCTTCACAGACGATATTGATTTACAATTCACTGAACAGTCATGGGCCGTGTGACCCATCTTACACCAATCCAGGACCAAGAAAAATGTAATTATAGTAACTAGGTTAGAAAAATCATATAATATACTTTCAAGGGTTACTCCCTCCCAACTGAAGTGATTTCAGCTCACTACCTGAACAAACAGAATTTCTCTGGCAAGAAGTGGGAAGGGGAATGGCTTTAAAGAAGACGGGAAGCCAAAGGCAGAAGGGGTTACAGAAACAATGGCATAATAAACTATAAAAACCTGCAGAAAGATCAAGGTAAATAATGACTGAAAAGTGATTATTACATGAGGTATCTGGAATCTAAAGCTTCTTTCTAACAAAAAAGAAATCTGTGGACACCATTTTTAGCTTATGAATGAACAAAAAGTGTGGACCAGCTTACCAATGAAGAGTTGGAGAGAGAAAAAACTGGAATGGGACACAAGATACAGAGATTTAATTTCTTAAAAAGAAAGTTCATTATGCTAATAATAGGTGATAATAGTAATTTTATACCTGTTATAAGTCAAGGAAAATTTAAAGAGGAAGAAAATTAATTGATGGTTCTTTTATAAGACCCAGGATACATATGAAGGGGCTGTCCTTGAAGATCATAGTGCCATGTTTAAGATCCGGAATTCTGATGTCCTATACCTGTAGATACAAATTCTGGCTCCGACAATTGATCCTTTTGGAAATCAATCCCTCTTCTGATACAATGAATCTAATAAAACAGTTACTATCTTATGGAATTTTATAAAGTTAAAATGTGCTTAGTGCAGATAATGTGCTTAGCACAGTGGCTTGAAAGAAGTAATAAATGTGTGTTATCTATTGATATTATCTTTGCTTAATAAACATTTTCTTACTAACAGGTATTTATTCTCTTCAGTATTTTGATATAGAGATCTATGCATCTATCATGACAGTGTGTCTTGAATAAAGCATTATGAATAATTTCAATCTGAATATCAGACATGCATGATAAATTGTACCAAAAAAAAACCAAAAAACAAAAAACAAAAACAAAACCCACAGATGAGGTAAAGCAAGGTGAAATTTATTAAACAATTTCAGCCTAAAACTGTCTATTTGACCAGTGAAATAAAATATCCAGCTGACAAAAATATGCAAGTTAGTGTGTGAGCATTAATGTGAAAGTTACAGAAATGTTAGAAATTATTCAGTTGTAAGAATACCTAATAAAGTGGTCAGGGAAAATGTCTTGAAATCAGTAAAAGAAAAAAAAATGCCTGATAATGGACTAAGAAGGGAAATACCCCAAATTAATCTCTATCTAAAGTACTCAAATTTTTTTTCTATTTTTATATAATCACTCCCTGATCATTATAGTAAATCTATTTTCTGTGTATTTTTTCTTATCAATTAAATGATTTCTAACTCTAGAATATGAACCATACAACAAACTACCAGCATAAGTAGGAAAACTGCATTTGATTTCTGTTTTGTTTTCTAAAGAGGGAAGGAGAGGGGCAGAGGGGCTCTACACTGAGCATGGAGTCTGATGTGGGGCTTGATCTTACAACCCTGACATCATGACCTAACCCGAAATCAAGAGTCAGACACTTTGACTGAGTCACCCAGGCACTACAGAGAACCTACATTTGTATTATTGATTCTCACTCTTTTTCATTTTCTATCCTCAGGTGATCTGAAATCAGCTTGTCTGCCCAAGTCAATGGAAGAATTAAATGATTCTGTGGTTTCTGAGTTTATGTTGCTGGGACTCTCTAGTTCTTGGGAAACTAAAGTTTTTCTCATGTTGATTTTTTCCTTCATTTATTTAGGGATCATCCTGGGAAATCTCTTCATTTTCTTTTTGGTAATTTTTGATTCTCACCTACATTCTCCTATGTACTTCTTGCTGGCCAACCTGTCACTCATTGATGTAGGGCTTTCCTCTACTACAGTCCCAAAGATGATTAAGGACCTTTTAAATGAATATAAGATTATTTCTTTCCAAAGCTGCATGACACAGATATGTTTTATCCACATCATGGGAGGAGTGGAGATGGTGCTACTCATAGCCATGGCATTTGACAGGTACACAGCAATCTGTAAGCCTCTTCACTACCTGAACATCATGAATCCTAAAATATGTGTTTCATTTGTAATTGCTGGCTGGGTAACTGGGGTGATCCATGCTATGTCTCAGTTTGCTTTCATTATAAACTTGCCCTTTTGTGGTCCTAATGAAGTAGACAGCTTTTACTGTGACTTTCCCAGGATCATAAAACTTGCATGCACAGATGGAGACAGGTTTGAGTTTATTATTGCTGCCAACAGTGGTTTCATGACTATGGGCACCTTCTTCTTGCTAATTCTTTCCTACATCTTCATTTTGGTCACTGTCTGGAAACGTTCTTCAGGAGACTTATCCAAAGCATTTGTCACTCTGTCAGCTCACATCACTGTGGTGGTTCTTTTTTTCACTCCATGCATGTTTCTCTATGTCTGGCCTTTCCCCACATCATCAATTGACAAATACCTGTTCATTGTTGACTTTGCTATTACCCCTGTCTTGAATCCTGCCATCTATACATTACGGAACAAAGACATCAAGGTAGCCATAAAAAGATTGAGCAAACACGAGTATTATGTCAAATTTTGCTGAATAAATCTGGTTTTGGAGCTCTAAAAATATATATCCATTAGCTATCGAATATTTTCACTTAGGTTTCTGAAACTTAACACATCCAGATCTAGATAGAACATCTACCTCATTGAATAGATATCTACTCCTGTAGATACTCATTACCTTTGCTACCATGGAAATTGTGAATCTACTACAATATGGATGGTTGTAGCAGACAGCATCACTATTTACTAAATAACATTTATAACTGAAATTATGATAATTTGATAATAAAAGGATATAATTACTCCTCTTCTACTTCCTATAGGTTTGCAAATAAACTGCAAACTTGCTTTGGAGAGTGTCAGGCATCATTATATCAAATATATGAAGGACTAGTAACTCTGTCTAGTTACTCAGGTTGTACTCCCTCAGAAGATCCAAAGACAAAAATTGATCACCAGTAGTTTATTTGAAAGCTGATTTTTGGAAACATCATTAAGGATGTGGGAATTGAGACTAAGACATGAAAGATGCTTATGTTGATAAATGTAACTGAGATTTAAGCCTCTCATGGCCCAGTAGGAGACTCTATAAACTGTGGCTTAGAATTGTCCTAACTGAAGGTAAAGGAAGCTGGGGGTTTGTTTGTTTGTTTGTTTGTTTGTTTTCATTTTCATAGAGTGCATTAACACCTCATATGTCTCAGCTTTTCCACAGAGAATACTGTGTGTTAAAGGAAGCTGGTAGGTAGAATTTCGGATGTTGGCAGTTAAGAACCATCTCCTTGTTTGGAAACAATAAATGCCAATGTATATTCCACCTTTATTTATTTTTTTATTTGACAGAAAGAGAGACGCAGTGAGAGAGGAAGCACAAGCAGGAGGAGTGGGAGAGGGAGAAGCAGGTTTAGTCCGATGTAAGTCTCAATCCCAGGACCCTGGGATCATGACCTGAGCCGAAGGGAGAAACCTAATGACTGAGCCACTCAGTTGCCCCTATCCTGCTATAGATTTTTAAAGCAGTAGCTGGATAAAATAATCCTGGGTTGAGAATCACTATTTTAAAAGTCATTGTGGATTTTCATTCATTTCATACTTACATATTTGATGTTATGTGCTAACTTCAAGTGTTTGGTCTCTACTAAGTTCTAGCAACTAGCCAGAAATGTTTTTTTTTTTTTCCTTTATTTGTTTCTTTTCTTTTTCTTTCCTTCCCTCTTCTTCATTCCTTCCTTTCCTTTTCAGTTTTAAATTCCTTTATTGAAGTATAACTAATATATAGTGTTTTATTAGTTTAAGGTGTATTCAACATTATTCAACATCTCTATGCATTACTCAGTTCTCACCACTGTGTTAGCTACAATCTGTCGCCAAGAAATGTTATTACCATCTTGTTGACTAGATTCTAGATGCTCTACCTATCATCTCTGTGATTTATTTATTTTGTAACTATCTTATTCCCCTTTATTTATTTCACCCATACACCCATCCACCTCCCCTCTAGTGACCATCAGTTTGTTATATGGTTTTTTGTTTCTCTCTCTTTTTTCCTTTATTTTATTTCTTAAATTCCACATATGAATGAAATCATGTTTTTCTTTCTATGTCTGACTTATTTCATTTAGCACTATACTTTCTAGGTCCATCCATATTATTGCAAATGGCAACATTTCATTCTTTTTTATGGCTAATATTCGTGTGTGTGTGTGTGTGTGTGTGTGTCTTTATCCATTCATCTATTGATGGATATGGGTTGCTTCCATATCTTGGTTATTATAACTAATGTTGTAATAAATATAGAGCTGCATATATATCTTCAAATTAGTGTTACGGAAATGTTTTGTTATTATAAGAAAGCTGCAGAGGATGGAAGAGCACTGTTCTAAATCATAAAGTTCTACACTAAGATTCACTTACAGGAGCTAACAAATTCTCCACATAATATCCATATGTGTCTCAGAAAATTCAAACACTACTGCATCTACCCTCAACCACTGGCCTCCTAAAAATTATCTTGAAGGGATAAGTCCATGAATTTGGGGGAAATATATTCCCTACTCTCTGGTATATATGTGACTTACAAAAGTATCTAGAATTTTGCCACTTCTTTCTCACCAGGTCTGATAGCATTATATCATCACTGTAATGGACCTGGAAAATGTCCTATGGAATAGAAAACTGGAGAGTTGATAGAGCCTTGAGATAAAATAGTGAATTTGTATAGTTGTATCTTCCAGAAGAAAACACAATGCTTCTGAAAAATTTTGCTAATAACTTCTGGGGAAGATGATAGAGTAGGAGGAAGCTAAATTTATTTTATCTCATGGATATAACTAGATAACACTTACATAAGGGCAAATAACCCAGAAAAGGACTCAAAGACTAGTTGAATGTACTCCACAAATGAAGGTAGAGAGAGTCTATATTGAAGAGGTTAGGAAGGATGAAGACTCAGTGGAAACCTAAATCCTACATTTGGCCACAAGAGGAAAGGAGCCATGTGTGTAGAGAGGGGCAAGAAGCAGATTAGTATACCAGGGAGCCTGCAAAAAAAAAGAGAAATCCCAATAGCATATGGCTTTGAAAATCAGAAGGGCTAAATTTCATGAATGCTCCCACTAGTGGAACTTAAAGCCTGGAACTTTAAAAATCAGCAGGCTCAGTGACATGGAGGGAATTAGAGTGTATTATGCCAAGTGAAGTAAGTCAGTCAGAGAAAGACAAATACCATATGATTTTACTCATTTGTAGAATTTAAGAAACAGAACAGATGAACATAGGGAAAGGGAAGGAAAAGTAAAACAAGAGAAAAACAGAGAGAGAGGCAAAACATAAGAGACTCTTAACTATAGGGAACAAACTGAGGGTTGCTGGAAGGAAGGCGGGTGGGGGGATGAAATAAGTGGGTGATGGACATTAAGGACGGCACTTAAAGTAATGAGCACTGAGTGTTGTATGCAACTGATGAATTACGGAACTTTACCTTTGAAACTAATAATACACTTTTAAATTGAACTTAAATACAATTTTTTTTTTTTTTTTTTTAATCAGCAGGCTCAGCTCTGAGAGAGCCTAGAGGGTGATAGGAATCGGAGCCCCTGACCTTGAAGAGATAGCATAGCCAACAGCTCACAGACATACAACTTGGAAGCAACAGTTTGAAGGTGCCTGCAGCTTATGGAAGAAAGAATTAGTTACTAATCTCATAATTATCTGAGGGACTTCTCTAGGAATAAAGGTAATAGCAGGAATCATTTCCCTTACCCACCCCTCATCATAAACACACAACCATGTGCAAGAATCAGCACTGCTCCAGCATTCACTACCTAACTTGCTTACACTACCCCCAGCCCTCAAGCCAGGCATGCCACAGTATGGGTGCTGCAGATCTCCTCCCCCAGAAGATATACACAAACCTTGCCAGCACCGCACATCACCAGCTCCTGCAGAGAATGTCCACACCTTGTTAAAATGATTCCCCCAGCCTGTATATGTTTTGCAAAATAGCCTGGCTGGCACAGTCTCCATAGCAGCTATGCATTTCCCGTGGAAATGTTCTTCCTGAGGAAGAACAGCACACACAGCTTGCAGCACCATAGCACCCTCCGAAACCCCACTACCAGCCAGTCTCTTCACAAGCTTTGTGTCCACTCTGAGTAGGACCAGCCCTATCTAGTTAAAAATGCAAGTCAAACCCACTACTTTCAAGAGCAAGATTTGTAGGTGACTTCCCTAACACAGAGAAACAGACACAAAGTAATAGACAAAATGAGGAGTCAAAGGAAAGAGTCATAAATGGAAGAGGACAAAATTACCACAGGAGACTTAAGTGAAACATATATAATTAACATGCCTGATAGAGAATTTAAGGTAATGATCATAAAGGTACTCAATGAACTGGAAAAGAGAGTGGAGGACATTGGTGAGATCCTTAATAGAAAATGTATCATAAAAACATAATGTTATATATATTTTCCAGATTACCACAAAAATATTTCCAGGTTTTTAACTGACATGAATATTCAAATTAGCATTTTAAATAATCTCTCTTTCCTTTAGTTATTGCTTTAAACTCCTGGACTGGAGGAAAATTATCAAAGATCAATTATCAAAGGTCAACTATCAAAGGTCTTTTATTCAGACTTCTCTTTCTCATTATAATATTAACCTTATTTTATTGTCACTTCTGGTGTCTCCCTGCCTAGTGCCAAGACTCCTTCACTGCCATAACTTCCAACTGACAGATAATCTTTTCCAGTCAAGGAGGTTCATATATGAAAACTGCCTCTCCCTTTCGTAACTCCCTTTTATGATCCCCAACTGACCAATATTGACCTTCAGATAGGGACATCTCTATGCCCCTATTTAGCAAGAAGAAATTACAGAAGATGGGACCTTCTGCCTTCAACAACCTTAAAGATGTAAGGATGAAAATTGCTCAGGGGGGAAATGATGAGGGAGCAGAAGGTTAGCTGAGGACAAAGCATAAGCTGACACCCTTCAACTTCCCCCAATCCCTATTTCTAGGTGGGATACGTGTAACATTCTTCCAGGTTGCCAGAGAGAAAAACAACCTTAACGTGACACTGGCAAGGCCTCCCATATCTTGTAGATCCTCTTTAGCATAGGAAAGTTCTTTTGAAAACCTCCCTTTTTCTTTACCTCCCCCACCCTGTAGCATATAATCAATTGCTCCTCACAACCCCAGTGCAATTCAGCCCACAATGTCCTATCCGTGTGCTTCAATAAAACCGCCCTTTTGCACCAAAAAAAGTAAAAAGTAAAAATAAACCAATCATAGATGAAGGACACATTAAATAAATAAATGAAATTTAAAATGCACTTGATAGAATAAATAGCAGACTGCAAGAAGAGAAGGAATGAATTAATGAACTAGAACAGAGTAATGGAAAATAATCAAACTGAACAAATGAGAGAAAAAAAGAATTATGCAATACAAGAATGGTCTTCAGGAACATAGTGACTCCATAAAGCATAATAACATTTCCATTATAGGGGTCCCAAAGGGAGAAAATAGAGAAAGGGGGAGGAAGAAAATATATTTGAAGAAATAATAAATGCAATGTTCTCTAATCTGCAGATCCAAGAGGCAGAGAAGCCTCAACAAAATCAAACCAAGAAAATCCACACAAAGACACATAGTAATCAATACAGCAAAAAGTGACAAAGAAAATTTAAAGCAGGAAAAAAAAATACAGTTACATATAAGGGTCCTCCAATAAGGTTATCAGCTGATTTCTCACCAGAAACTTGGCAGGCATAAAAGGAGGGATAATATATTCAAAAGGCTAAAGAAAAAAACCTGCAGATAAGAATCTTCTTTCTAGCAAGGCTCTCATACAGAATAGAAGGAGAAATAGAGTTCCTCAGACAGGGATTCCTGGGTGGCTCACTCAGTTGAGTGTCTGATTCTCAGTTTTGACTCAGGCTGTGATGTCAAGGTCACAGAATCAGACTCTATATCAGGCTCTGTACTCAATAGAGACCTGCTTGAGATTCTCCCTCTCTTTCTCTCCCTCTCCCTCTGCCCCTCCCAGCTCTCTAAAATAAATAAATCTTTAAAAAAAGATCTCAGACCAAAAACAAACAAACAAACAAAAACAAAAAACAAACAAACTATAGGAGTTCATGACCACTAAAACATCCCTATAAAAAATATCAATGGGGACTCTTTGAATGAAAAGGAAAGACCATAATTGAAAGTACAAAAAGTAAGGAATGGTAAAAATAAGTATATATATACTTATTTTTACTATATTATATATATATATATATATATAAATTAGTCAAGGGATTCACCAAATAAAATATGACATGATATACCTAAATGGTGAGAGAGAGAGGAGTAAAGAATAGGTTCAAACTTAAGCAACTATCAACTTAATATAGACTGCTATATGCAGAAGATGTCATAAACAAACCTAATGGTAACCACAAATCAAAAAGCACTAACAGATTTTTTTTTAAGCTTAAATAAAAAAAGGAATCCAAGTATAGACAACTAGAAAATCATTACAGAAAGCAAGAAAAGAAAGGATCAGGGGTTCCTGGGTGGCTCAGTGGGTTAAAGCCTCTGTCTTCAGCTCAGGTCATGATCTCAGGGTCTTGGGATCGAGCACCACATCAGGCTCTCTACTCAGCAGGGAGCCTGCTTCTCCCTCTCTCTTTCTTTGTCTGCCTCTCTGCCTACTTGTGATCTCTGTCTGTCAAATAAATAAATAAAATCTTAAAAAGAAAATAAAATCAGAGGAAAACTACAAAAACAACCACAAAACAAGTAACAAAATGGCTATAAATAAATATCTAATCATTAATTATGTCAAATATAAATGGACTATATGCTCCAATCAAAAGACATAGGTTGACAGAGTGATCAAAACAAGACCCAAGAATATACTAATTATAAGAGACTCATTTCATCTATAAAGATGACCAAGATTGAGAGTCAGGAGTCAGAGAAACATGTATCTTGCAAATGGACATCAAAAGAAAGCCAGAGTACAAACACTTATATTGGACAAAACTGATTTAAACAACTGTAAAAGAGACAAAAGAGGACACTATATATTAATAAAGGGGGCATTCAAAAGGAAGAAATAGTAATTCTAAACATGTATGCACCCAACATGGGAGGACACAAATATATAAAATAGTTATAACAAACATAAAGGAACTAATCAATAATAATACAATAATACTAGGGGACTTTAACACTCCATTTACATTGATAAATAGGTCATCCAAACAGAAAATCAACAAGGAAACAGTGGCATTAAATGACACACAGGACCAGATGGATTTAACAGATATATTTCAAACATTCCATTCTAAAGCAGCAGAAAACAAATTCTTTCAACAGTACACAGAACATTCTCTAGAACAGGTCACATATTAGCCCACAAAACAAGCTTCAACAAACTCAAAATGATCAAAGTGATACCATGTACTTCTTTTCACCACAATACTAGGAAACTAGAAATCAACCACCCCCCAAAAAATAAATAAATAAAATCTGGAAAATCATAAATACATGAAGGTTAAATAACATGTTACTAAACAATGAACAGGTCAACCAAGAAAGCAATGAAGAAACCAAAAAGTATATGGGAACAAATGAAAATGAAAATACGACAATCTAAAACCTTGAGGTGCAGCAGAAGCAATTCTAAGAGGAAAGTTAACAGCAATACAGGCCTATCTCAAGAAGCATGAAAAATATGAAATTATAACCTAAGGACTTAAGTAACAAAATTACAAGTGAAAAGCTAATAACAACCTACTATAGAAATACAAACAATTGTAATAAAAGGATTATAAAAAAATTATATGCCAACAAATTGAACAACCTGCAAGAAATGGATAAATTCCTAGAATATACCTTACCAAAATTGAAGCAGGAATAAATAAAAAAAAAATAATGGACTGACTATCAGCAAAGATACCGAATCAGTAATCATGAAGGGGTGCATGCACCCTCATATTTCTAGCAACATTACCAACAATAGCCAATTATAGAAAGAGCCCAAATATCTATTGACTGACAAATAGATAAGATCAGTAGATGGACATTTGAGCTCTTTCCATAATTTAACTATTCCATAATTTGGCTTTCCATAATTTAGTTAAAAATATTATATATTTATATTATTAAGCCACCAACAAAAATGAAATGTTGCTATTTGCAATGACATGGATGAAACTAGAGAGTGTTATGTTAAGTGAATTAAGTCAGTCAAAGAAAGACAAATACTATACTATTTCATTATACGTGAAATTTAAGAAACAAAACGCAGGAACATAGGGGAAAGAAAAAAAAGAAAGGAAAATAAAAGGGAGGGAGGCAAACCATAAGAGACTATTAACTACAGAGAACAAACTATGGGTTGCTGGAGGAGAGGTAGGCAGGAGAATAGGATAAATGGGTGACAGATATTAAAAAGGGCACTTGTTGTGAAGAGCACTCACTGCATGTTATATTTAAGTGATGAGTAAACTCTACTCCTGAAACTAATATTACATAATATGTTAACTAACTAGCCATACCACCCAGAACGTGTCCGATCTCGTCTAACTAGAATTTAAATAAAATATTGAAATATTTAAGAAAAGAGAGAGACAGAGGTTGAGTTTTGAATCAGTAATCAAAATCTCCCAACAAACAAGTTGGAGGACCAGATGGCTTCACAGGCAAATTCTACCACAGATTTAAAGAAGAGTTAATACCTATTCTGCTCAAACTATTAAAAAAAAAAAAAAAAAAAAAAAGAAAGAAAGAAAGAAAAGAAAGGGAACTTCCATATTCATTCTATGAGACCAGCAGGAACCTGATACCAAAACTAGATAAAGACATCACACAAAAAAGAGAATTAAAGGCAAATATCTCTGATGAATAATAGATCAAAAAATCCTCAACAAAATATAGCAAACTGAATGCAAAAATACATTAAAAAAAAAAATTTGCCAGGGGGAGGAATCAAGATGGTGGAGAAGTAGCAGGCTGAGATGACATCAGGTAGCAGGATATCAGCTAGGTAGCTTATCAAACTATTCCAAACACCTACAAATCCAACAGGAGATCAAAGACAAGAAGAGCAGCAATTGTAGAAACAGAAAATCAACCACTTTCTGAAAGGTAGAATAGCAAAGTGAATCCAAATCAATAGGAAGATAAACTGCAGTGGGAGGGGCCGGCTTCCAGGAAGCAGTGGAACAACGGAGCACAAAATCAGAACTTTTAAAAGTCTGCTCCACTGAGGGACACCGCTTCAGAGGCTAAACCGGGGTGAAGCCCATGTGGGGACAGCATGGTCTCAGGTCCCATGGGGTCACAGAAGGATCAGGGTGTCTGAATGTTGCAGAGCTCACAGGTATTAGAGCAGGGAAGCCAGTTACAGAGACGGAGCTGAGGAGTGAGCTCTCAACTTGGGGTTACCTTATTGTGATCAGTGGCACAGGTCACTGCTCTGCAAGCAGGGACCCCACAGGACCCAGGGAGACTCGCCTAGAAGAGCACAGGGATCTGTGGAGTTTGGAGACTCCAGGAAGGGCTTTGTGTCAGAGAGGGAGATGCTGGGTCACAGGTTGGGTGAGCTAGGAGCGCAGCCGGAGGCCAGGGAAACGAAAGGGATTGAGCACTTTTCTCCGAGGGTACACTGAGGAGTGGAGCCCCAAGCTCTCAGCTCCTCCAGGCCAGAGATTGGGAGGCCGCCATTTTCATTACTGTTCTCTGGAACTCTACAGAAAGTGTTCAGGGAACAGAAGCTCCCAAAAGCAAACCCGAGCAAATTACTTAGCCTGGACCCTGGTAAGGGCAGTGCAATTCTGTCTCGGGCAAAGACACTTGAGAATCATTACAACAGGCCCCTCCCCAAGAAGATCAGCAAGAAATCCAGCCATGACCAAGTTCACTTACCAAGAACAGCAGAATTCCAGAAGAGGAGAAGTAAAGCATGGAATTCCTGGCTTTGTCCCCATGATTTTTTTGTCTTGCAAAGTTAATTAACTTTTTATAATTTTATTTTTTTCTTCTGCTATTTAACTTTTACCCTTTCCTCGTTTAACACTTTTTAACTAGTTTATCTTAACAATACCTTTCAAAAAAATCTTTTTTGAGTTTTCATTATTATAGTCACATTTTATCCTTCATTGTATCTAAATTTACTTTTTGTATACACATAGGGTTTTTTTCTTCTAAAAAAATTTGGGATACAACTTCCTTTAATAGATAAAAATATAGCCTAAATCTAACATGGGGCTTTGTTCTAGTCTCCAGCCTGAGCAAATTCTCTCTACTTTTTTTTTTCTTTATTCTCCCAAATAACTTATCTTATCAATTACTTTTTAGAAAAAAAGAAATTATTTTTTCATGTTTATAGACATATTCCATCCCTTCATGTTTACCCTTATATATGTTTTTCGTTCTTTAAAATTTTGGGAGGTAGTATCTTCTAAGAGACCAAAATACTCCCAATATTAAGTGGGTGAAACTGATCTATTCACCACTATAATATACTGATATATATATTTTTTCTTTTCTATATTTTTTCTTTATTTTTTTTCTCTTTTTAATTTATTTTTCTGAACTTCTTTTTTCCTCCTTTCTTCCCCCCCCAATTTGGGGTCTCCTCAATTTGGTTTAACCAATTTGGTTAAAGCACATTTTACTGGGGTCTTTACCACCTTTTTAGTATTTTATTCACTCCTTCATATATTCTTATCTGGATAAAATGACAAAACAGAAAAACTCACTACAAAAAAAAAGAACAAGAGGCAGTACTGAAGTCCAGTGACCTAATCAATAAGGACATTGGTAATATGTCAGATCTAGAGTTCAGAATGACAATACTCAATGTGCTAGCTGGGCTTGAAAAAGACATGGAAAATATTAGAGAATCCCTTTCTGGAGAAATAAAATCCCGTTCTGGAGAAATAAAAGAACTAAAATCTAACTAAGTTGAAATGAAAAAATTATTAATGAGGGATGCATGGGTGGCTCAGTTGGTTAAGCAGCTGCCTTCGGCTCAGGTCATGATCCCGGCGTCCTGGGATGGAGTCCCACATCGGGCTTCTTGCTCCACGGGGAGCCTGCTTCTCCCTCTGACTCTGCCTGCCACTCTGTCTGCCTGTGCTCGCTCTCGCTCTCTCTCTCTGACTAAATAAATTAAAAAAAAAATCTTAAATAAAAAAAGAAAAAATTATTAATGAGGTACAATAAAAAATGGAGGCCCTCACTGCTAGAATAAATGAGGCAGAAGAAAGAATTAGCGGTATAGAAGATCAAATAACAGAGAATAAAGAAGCTGAGCAAAAGAGGGAAAAATAGCTACTGGACCACGAGGGGAGAATTCGAGAGATAAGTGACATTATTTAGAATGACATTCTAAATAATGTCATTCTAATGTCATTCTAGTGACATTATTTATAAGATGAAACAACATTAGAATAATTGGGAATCCAGAAGAAGAAGAAAGAGAGAGGGGAGCAGAAGGTATACTGGAGAGAATTATCGGAGAGAATTTCCTTAATATGGCAAAGGGAAAAAGCATCAAAATCCAAGAGCTGCAGAGAACCCCCCTCAAAATCAATAAGAATAGGTCCACACCCCCATCACCTAATGGTAAAATTTACAAGTCTTAGCGACAAAGAGAAAATCCTGAAAGCAGCCTGGGAAAAGAAGTCTGTAACATACAATGGTAAAAATATGAGATTGGCAGCAGACTTATCCACAGAGACCTGGCAGGCCAGAAATAACTGGCATGATATATTCAGAGCACTAAACAAGAAAAACATACAGCCAAGAATACTATATCCACTTAGGCTACCATTGAAATAGAAGGAGAGAGAAAAAGCTTTCAGGACAAACAAAAACTGAAAGAATTTGCAAACACCAAACCAGCTCTATAGGAAATATTGAAAAGGGTCCTCTAAGGAAAGAGAGAGCCAAAAAGTAGTAGATCAGAAAGGAACAGAGACAATATACAGTAACAGTCACCTTACAGGCAATATAATGGCACTAAATTCGTATCTCTCAATAGTTACCCTGAATGTAAATGGGCTAAATGTCCCAATCAAAAGACACAGGGTATCAGAATGGATAAAAAAACAAAATTCATCAATATCCTGCCTACAAGAAACTCATTTTAGACCCGAAGACACCTCCAGATTTAAAGTAAGGGGGTGGAAAACAATTTACCATGCTAATAGACATCAAAAGAAAGCTGGGGTGGCAATCCTTATATCAGATCAATTAGATTTTAAGCCAAAGACTATAATAAGAGATGAGGGAGGAAGGACACTATATCATACTAAAAGGGTCTGTCCAACAAGAAGATCTAACAATTTTAAATATCTATGCCCCTAACATGGGAGCAGAAACTATATAAACGAATTAAGAGCGAAATCACAGAAACACATTGACAATAACAGTAGGGGATTTTAACACTCCCCTCACTGAAATGGACAGATCATCCAAGCAAAAGATCAACAAGGAAATAAAGGCCTTAAATGACACACTGGACCAGATGGACATCACAGATATATTCAGAACATTCCATCCCAAAGCATCAGAATACACATTCTTCTCTAGTGCACATGGATCATTCTCCAGAATAGATCACATCCTGGGTTATAAATCAGGTCTCAACTGGTATCAAAAGAGTGGGATCCCTGCAAATTTTCAGACCACAATGTTCTGAAGCTAGAACACAAGAGGAAATTTGGAAAGAATCCAAATACATGGAAACTAAACAACATCCTTCTAAAAAATGAATGGGTCAACCAGGAAATTAAAGGAAAATTGAAAAAATTCATGGAAACAAATGATAATGAAAACACAACAGTTCAAAATCTGTGGGAAACAGCAAAGGCAGTCCTGAGAGGAAAATATATAGTGGTACAAGCTTTTCTCTAAAAACAAGAAAGGTCTCAAATACACAACCTAACTCTCCATATAAAGGAGCTGGAGAAAGAAAAACAAAAAAAGCCTAAAGCCACCAGAAGAAGAGAAATAAGGATCAGAGCAGAAATCAATGAAATAGAGACCAAAAAACCCAAATCAAACCAAAACAAACAAACAAAAAAACCAATAGAACAAATCAAAGAAACTAGGAGCTAGTTCTTTGAAAGAATTAATAAGATTGATAAAACCCTGACCAGACTTATCAAAAATAAAAGGGAAAGGACCCAAATAAATAAAATCAAGAATGAAAGAGGAGAGATCACAACAAACACCAAAGAAATACAAACAATTACAAGAACCTATTATGAGCAACTATATGTCAGCAAACTGGACAATCTGGAAGAAATGGATGCATTCCTGGAGACATATAAACTACTAAAACTGAACCAGGAAGAAATAGAAAACCTGAACAGACACATAACCAGTAAGGAGATTGAAACAGTCATCAAAAATCTCCCAACAAACAAGAGCCCAGGGCCAGACGGCTTCCCAGGGGAATTCTACCAAACATTTAAAGAAGAATTAATTCCTTTTCTCCTGAAACTGTTACACAAAATAGAAATGAAAGGAAGACTTCCAAACTCATTTTAAGCAGACAGCATCACCTTGATCCAAATACCATCAAAGGATCTAAAAAAAAAGAATTACAGATCAATATCCTTGATGAACACCGATGTGAAAATTCTCACCAAAATACTAGCCAATAGGATCCAACAGTACATTTAAAGGATTTTCACCATGACCAAGTGGGATTTATTCCAGGGCTGAAAGTTTGGTTGAACATCTGCAAATCAATCAATGTGATAAAATACATTAATAAAAGAAAGAACAAGAACCATAGGATACTCTCAATAGATGCTGAAAAATCATTTCACAAAGTACAGCATCCTTTCCTGATCAAAACTCTTCAAAGTGTAGGCATAGAGGGTACATACCTCAATATTAACAAAGCCATCTATGAAAAACCCACCACAAATATCATTCTTTTTTTTTAAAGATTTTAATTATTTATTTGACAGAGATCACAAGTAGACAGAGAGGCAGGCAGAGAAAGAGGAGAAAGCAGGCTCCCCGCTGAGCAGAGAACCTGATATGGGGCTCAATCCCAGGACCCTGGGATCACGACCTGAGCCGAAGGCAGAGGCTTTAACCCACTGAGCCACCCAGGTGCCCCCACAAATATCATTCTTAATGTAGAAACACTGAAAGCTTTTCCACTAAGGTCAGGAATATGGCATGGATGCCCATTATCACCACTGCTATTCATCATAGTGCTAGAAGTCCTAGCCTCATCAATCAGAAAACAAAAAGAAATTAAAGGCATCCAAATTGGCAAGGAAGAAGTCAAAGTATCACTCTTTGCAGATATTATGATACTATATGTGGAAAACCCAAAAGACTCCACTCCAAAACTGCTAGAACTTGTACAGGAATTCAGTAAAGTGTCAGGACATAAAATCAATGCACAGAAAACGGTTGCATTTCTATACTCCAGCAACAAGAGAGAAGAAAAAGAAATTAAGGAGTCAATCCCATTTACAATTGCACCCAAAACCATAAGATACCTAAGAATAAACATAACCAAAGAGGCAAAGAATCTAAGCTCCAAAAACTATAATGTACTCATGTAAGAAATTGAGGAAGACACAAAGAAATGGAAAAATGTCCCATGCTCCTGGATTGGAAGAACAAATATTGTGAAAATGTTTATGCTACCTACAGCAATCTACACATTCAAAGCAATCCCTATCAAAATACCATCCTTTTTTTTTTTTTTCAAAGAAATGGAACAAATGATCCTAAAATTTGTATGGAACCAGGAAGTACCTCAAATAGCCAGGGGAATGTTGAAAAAGAGAGCCAAGGTTGGTGACATGAGAATTCCAGACTTTAAGCTCTATTACAAAGCTGTCATCATTAAGACAGTATGGTACTGGCACAAAAACATATATATTGATCAATGGAACAGAATAGAGAGCCCAGAAATAGACCCTCAACTCTATAGTCCACTAATCTTCAACAAAGCAGGAAAGAATGTCCAATGGAGAAAAGACAGTCTCTTCAACATATGGTGTTGGGAAAATTAGACAGCCACATGCAAAAAAATGAAACCAGACCATTTCCTTATGCCACACATGAAAATAGACTCCAAATGGATGAAGGACCTCAATGTGAGAAAGAAATCCATCAAAATCCTTGAGGATAACACAGGCAGCAACCTCTTCGACCTCAGCTGCAGCAACTTCTTCCTAGGAACATCACCAAAGGCAAGGGAAGCAAGGGCAAAAATGAACTATTGGGATTTCATCAAGATCAAAAGCTTTTGCACAGCAAAGGAAACAGTTAACAAAACCAAAAGACAATTGACAGAATAGGAGAATATATATGCAAATGACATATCAGATAAAGGGCTAGCATCCAAAATCAATAAAGGATTTTTCAAACTCAACACCCAAAGAACAAATAATCCAATCGAGAAATGTGCAGAGGCCATGAACAGACATTTCTTCAAAGACATCCAGATGGCCAACAGACACATGGAAAAGTGCTCCACATCACTCAATATCAGGGAAATACAAATCAAAACCACAATGAGATACCACCTCACACCTGTCAGAATGGCTAAAATTACAAGTCAGGAAATGACAGATGCTGGCGAGGATGTGGAGAAAGGGGAACCCTCCTACACTGTTACTGGGAATGCAAGCTGGTACAAGCACTCTGGAAAACAGCATGGAGGTTTCTCAAAAAGTTGAAAATAGAGCTACTCTATGACCCAGTATTTGCACTACTGGGTATTTACCCTAAAGATACAAATGTAATGATCCAAAGGGGCAAGTGCACCTGAATGTTTATAGCAGCAATGTCCACAATAGCCAAACTATGGAAAGAACCTAGATGTCCATCAACAGATGAATAGTAAAGAAGATCTGGTATCTATATACAATTAAATACTATGCAGCTATCAAAAGAAATGAAATTGTGCCATTTGCAAAGACGTGGATGGAACTAGAAGGTATTATGCTTAGCAGAATAAGTCAATTGGAGAAAGACAACTATCATATGATCTCCCTGATATGAGGAAGAGGAGATGTAACATGGGGGGTTTGGGGGGTAGGAAAGGATTAAATAAAACCAGATGGGATCAGGAGGGAGACAAACCATAAGAGACTCTTAATCTCACAAAATAAACTGAGGGTTGCTGGGGGGGAGGGGGAGGGAAAGGGTGGTGGGATTATGGACATTGGGGAGGGTATGTGCTATGGTGAGTGCTGTGAAGTGTGTAAACCTGGTAATTCACAGACATGTACCGTGGGGTTAATAATACATTATATGTTAATTTTTAAAAAAAACACCATTTGCCACAATTAAGTGAAATTATTCCCAGGATTATTCCCATTTCCATTCTCATATAAGTATGGTTTAATATTCACAAATCAACCACCATGATATGATACATCAACAAAAGGAAAGATAAAAACCATATGATCACTTCAATAGATGCATAAAAAGCATTTGACAAAGTACAATATCCATTCAAGATAAAAGCCCTCAAAAAAGTAGGATTAGAGGGAATATAGTTCAACATAGTAAAGACCATAAATGAAAAACCCATAGCTAACCTCAAACTCAATGGTCAAAACTGAGAGTTCTTCCCCTAAGGTCAGGAAAAAGACAATTATGTCTACTCTCATCACTTTTAATCAAGATGGTACTAGAAATCCCAGCCAAAGCAATCAGACAACGAGAAGAAATAAAATGCATCTGATTCAGTAAGGAAGAAGCCAAACTTTCACCATTTGTGATGACATAATACTATATATAGAAAGCCCAAAGACTCTACCAAAAAACCTGCCAGAACTGATGAATTCAAAAAAGGTCCAGGATACAAAATCAATATGCAGGTATCTGTTGCACTTCTATACACCAATAATGAAACAACAGAAAGAGAAATTAAGAAAACAATCCATTTACAATTGAACCATAAATAATAAGACACCTAGGAATAAACCTAATTAAAGAGATGAAAGACCTGAACTCTGAAAACTATATAACACTGATGAAAGAAATTGAAGATGACACCAAAAAAAAAAAAAAAATGGGAAGACATCCCATCCTCATAGATTGAAGAATAAATATTGTTAAAATGTCAATACTACCCAAATCAATCTAGACACTCAATGCAAAGTCTTTCGACATACCAACAGCATTCTTTACAGAACTAAAATGAACAATCCTAAAATTTGTATGGAAATACAAAAACCCAAATAGCCAAAACAATATTGAAACAGAAAAGCAAAGCTGGGGGCGCCTGGGTGGTTCAGTGGGTTAAAGCCTCTGCCTTCAGCTCAGGTCATGATCCCAGGGTCCTGGGATAGAGCCCTGCATAGGGCTCTCTGCTTGGTGGGGAGCCCGCTTCCTTTCCTCTCTCTCTGCCTGCCTCTCTGCCTACCTATGATCTCTGTCTGTCAAATAAACAAACAAACAAACAAACAAATAAATAAAAAGAAAAGAAAAGCTGGAGGCATCAGAATTCCAGACTTCAATCTTACTACAAAGCTGTAGTAATCAAAACAAATGGTATTGGTACAAAAATATACACATAGATCAATGGAATAGATTAGAAAACCCAGAAATAAACCCAAAACTCTAGATCACTTAATCTTCAACAAAGCAGAAAAGAATATCCAAGGGGAAAAAGACAGTCTTTTCAACCATGGTGTTGGGAAAACTGATCAGGTATTTAAAAAAGAAAAAAAAAAACTGGACAACCACCTTACGCCATACCCAAAAATAAATTCAAAATGCATTAAAGGGTAAATGTGAGATTTGAAATCATAAAATTCCTATAAGAGAAAATAGACAATAACTTCTTTGACATTGTCTATAGCAACATTTTTCTAATAATGTCTCCTGCACAAGAAAAACAAACTAAAAAATAAATTATTGGGACTACATCAAGATAAAAGGCTTCTGCACGACAAAGGAAATAATCAAGAAAACTAAAGGACAAAATAGTGAATAGAAGTTTTTTGCAAATGGCATATCTAAGAAAGGGTAGTATGTAAAATGTACAAAGAACTTATTAAATTCAACACCCAAAAACCAAATAATCTAATTAAAAATGAGCAAAAGAAATGAACAGACATTTCTCCAAAGAGAGCATACAGATGGCCAAAAGGCACATTCAAAGATGCTCAACATCATTCATCATCCGGGAAATGTAAATCAAACTGCAATAAGGTATCACCTCACACCTGTCAGAATGGCTAAAAACAACAACAGAAGAAATAACAAGTTTTGATAAGGATATGAAGAAAAAGGAACCCTCTTGCACTGTTGGTGAGAATGCAAACTGGTGCAGCCACTCCAAAAAACCGTATGAGGTATCTCAAAAAGTTAAAAATAGAACTACCCTATGATCCAGTAATCATACTACTGGATATTTACCCCCAAAATACAAAAACATTGCTTTTAAAAAAAAGATTTTATTTATTTATTTATTTGAGAGAGAGAGAGAGTACATGAGAGTAGAGAGGTCAGAGGGAGAGCAGACTCCCTGCCTAGCAGGGAGGCCAATGTGGAACTCAATCACAGGACTCCAGGATCATGATCTGAGCCAAAGGCAGTTGCTTAACCAACTGAGCCACCCAGGTACCCTAAAAACACTATTTTAAAGGGATACATGCACCCCTATGTTTATTTCAGCATTACTTACAACAGCCAAATTATGAAGGTAGCCCAAGTGTCCATCGATAGATGAATGGATAAAGAAGACATGATATATAAGCGATGGAATATTATTCAACCATAGAGTGGGATCTAGATATTTGCTATGATATGGATGGAGGTAGAGAATAGAACACTAAGAGAAAGACAAATACCATGATTTCCCTCTTGTGGAATTTAAGAAACAAAACAAATGAGCAAAGGGAAAAAGGTGGGGGGGAACCAAGAAAAAATAAGAAAAGACTCTTAGTTATAGAGAACAAACCAATAGTTATCAGAGGTGAAGTGATAGAGGAATGTGTAAAAGAAGTGACATGGATTAAGGAGTGCACTTGTCATGATAAGCACTGTGTAGTGTATGGAATTGTTGAATTACTATATTATACACCTGAAACTAATATAACACTGCATGTTAACCATATTGGGAAATTTGCTAAAAATACACACAGTGAAATGCATTTAGTAGATTAATAACTATGTACCAGGAATCAAAAATATATAGTGATTTAATACAGCAATGAAATCATATATGAAACGACAGTATAATTAGAATTATCACCTAATTAAGTATAGCATAATACATTGTTTTCCTTAAAGATACATCAAGACTTTTGCACAGGTCAAATAGCCAAGTCGAAAGAGATTGTGGTAGGAATCAAACTGCATCTTTGAGAGAGTAATGTCAACAAGATGGTAGAATAGGAAGTCCCAGCCCTTATTTCCCTACAGAAACACTTATTTGACAACCTACAGTCCAAAATACCTTTTTGAGAGGCTGAGAATCCAGTTAAAAAGTTATAGTATCTCACATAAGCAAAACACCAAGAATAGCCACATTATACTGTGAAAGAAGAGCAATCTCTCATTATCTGTGTAAGCCCTTGCCTCATGTTAGCACAGCTCAGTATCTAGAGAGATCACATCAGCCTTATACATCTCCCATGGATGAAGGAGAGAGTATAACCTGCATCCAAGGGCCATAGTCTTTTGGTGCACCACCTGAGGGGCCAGTTTCTATCTTCCTTTCACTGGTATTGATGAACAAGTATAGGCTGGATGTCTGAGGGAAACTAAAAACAAAGCAAAGGGGAAGGTGGCTTGCTACAGAAATAAACAAAATATAGAAAAAAGAGAAACTAACTACCCTACTTTTTTTTTAAAATATAAACAAAATTAACAAAGTTTTATCTGGACTAATAAATGGGGCTCAAGTGAAACAAAGAGAAATAATTTTTTTTCAAGAAAATAAAAATAGATCTTAAGATTGTTAACACAGGAATTTAAAAGATCATAAAAGACTATTATAAACATGAATAAACATGAAAAAATGAATATCATCAAATAAATGGATAAAATGAATAAAATCCTAGAAATACACAACCTGCCAAAATTGAATCATGAACAGATACCTGAACTGACCAATAATGAGTAAGGAGATAGAACAACTAATCAAAAGCTTCACAAAAAAGAAAAGCCCATAACCAGATGGCTTCACTGGTAAATTCTACCAAACAATTAAACAAGAATTAACATCAATCCTTCTTAAACTCTTTATAGAAGTTAAACAGAAGAGAACACTTCCAAACTCATTTTACAAGGCCACTATTAATATTTAGAAGGACTTGATATAAAAAATAAGAAAGACATTTAGTTTAGTCATTTCCCTTGCTATGCATAAGGTTTCTATTTTGATGTTGTCTTAATATTTTATTTTTTCTTTTGTTTCCCTTGTCTCAGGAGACATATCTAGAAAGAAGTTACTATGGCTGATATCAAGGAAATTACTGTCTGTGTTCTCATCCAGGATTTTTAGGGTTTCAGGTCTCACATTAGCACTACAATAGCCAAGTTATGGAAACAGCTTAAGTATCCATCAACTGCTGAAAGGATAAAGAAGATGTGGCATATATTTATACAATGGAACTATTACTCAGCCATTAAAAAGAATGGAATCTTGCTATTTGCAATGATGTGGATGGACCTAGAGAGTATTATGCTAAGCAAAATAAGTCAGTCAGAGAAAGACAAATACCATATGATTTCATTCATGTGGAACTTAAGAAACAAAATTAACAAGGGAAGGGGAAAAAGAGAGAGGGGGCAAACCCAGAAACGACTCTTAACTGTAGAGAACAAACAGATGGTTACCAGAGGGCACGTGTATGGGGCAACGGGTTAAATAGGTAAGGGGGATTAAGGAGTATATTTGTTGTGATGAGCATTGGGTGTTGTATGGAATTGCTGAGTCACTCTATTGTTTACCTAAAACCAGTATTACAGTGTATTTTAAATAACTGGAATTTAAACAAAAACTTAAAAAAATAGACAAAGACACTACAAAAAAAGAAAACTACAGACCAATATTCCCAATCAATATAGATGTAAAAATTCTCAACAAATTACAAACAAACCAAAATTCAAAGATTAAAATGATCATGCACCATGACCAGGTAAAATTTATCCCTGGGATTTAAGGAAGAGTCAACATATACAAATCAATTATTATGGTACAGAATAAAAGATATTATGTTAAAATATGTTATCTTTTATTACAGAATAAAAGATAATATGTTAATATTATGTTAACAGAATAAAAGATAAAAATCATACAATCATCTCAATAAATGAAGTAAAAGCATTTAAAAATGCCTTTGCATGATTAAAACTCCCAAGAAATGATATGGAAGGAAATAACTTCAATATAATAAAGGTTATACATAAAATTCTCACAGCTAACATAATCAACAGAGAAAAACAGAAAGCTTTTCCTCTAAGGACAGGAACAAGGCAAGGCGATCATCATTCAATATCTATTCAATACAGTACTGGAAGTTCTAGCCAAAGAAATTAGATGAGAAAAATAAATAAAAAGCAGCTAAGCCATAAGTAAAGAAGTAAGATTATTTCTGTTTGCACATGATAAAAACTGTAAGGGCTCCTCACACATACACCAAAAAACTGTAGAACTAATAAAAAACTGAGTTATGTTGTAGAATACAAAATCAGAATACAAAAGATCATTGCATATCTGTACATTAACAATAAACATTTGAAAAGAAAATTAAAACAATCCCATTTACACTACCACCAAAAGAATAAAAGGCATAAGAATACATTTAACATAGGAGGTAAAACTTCTACATGGAAAACTATGGAACACCAATGTAAAAAATTGAAGTAGACATAAATAATGAAAAGATTTCTCACATTCATGAACTAGAAGACTTAATATTGTTCAAATGTCATTTTTATCCGAAGGGATCAACATATATCATATAATTCCTGGCAATATTCCACTGGCATTTTCACCAAAAATAGAAAAAACAATCCAAAAATTCATATGGAACCACATAAGAGCCTAAATACCTAAAATAATCTTGAGAAAGAAGAAAAAAGCTAGAACTATCACAAAGCCTGACTTCAAACTATATTACAAAGCTATTGTAATTAAAACACCATGATACTGGCATAAAAAATAGACATAGACCAATATAACAAACTAGAGAGCCCAAAATAAACCTATACAAATATAGTCAACTAATCTTTGGCAGGAATGCCAAGAATACACAATGTAGAGAGTCTCTTCAAAAAATGACATTTGGAAAACTAGATTTCCAAAAGCAAAAGGATGAAATTGGACTCTTATCTTATACCATACAGAAAAATCAACTGGAAATGGAAAAAAGATTTAAGGTATAAAAATTCTAAGATAAAACCCAAGGAAGATGCTTCATGATATTGCATTTGGTAATGATTTATCAACATGACACCAAAACCACAGGCAACAAAAGCAAAATACACAAGTGGGACTACATCAAATGTAAAAAGTTCTGTACAGAAGACAATTAACTGACTGGGAAAGGCAACCTATAGAATGGGAGAAACTATTTAGAAACTATACTTCTCATAAGTGTTAATACTATATATATATGTATACACTATATATATATATATATACATATAAAATACAACTCTCTCTCTATATATATATACATACAAAAAAGAACTCAGACCACTCAACTGCAAAAACCAAATAATCCAATTTTAAAATGGGCAAAGGACCTGTATAGACATTTCTCAAAAGAAGACATAAAAATGGCCAGTGATATATGAAAAGGTACTCAAGATCACTGATCATCACAGAAATGCATATCAAAAATCACAATAAGATACCACCTCACATGTTACAGTGGTTATTATAAAAGAGACAAGAGAGAATGAATGTTGGTGATAAATGTGCAGTAAAAGGAGCTCGTGTATACTGTTTATGGGAATGTTAATTAGTACCACATTTTGGAAAACAGTATGAAAGTTCTTCAAAATATTACAAATAGAACTACCTTATTATATGGTAACCCCACTTCTGAGTTTATATCTAAAGGAATCAGTTTTATTTCATTTCAAAGAGATATCTACACTCCTACATTCATTGCAACATTGTTCACAATAGCCAAGATACAGAAATAATCCGATGTCCCTCTATGGATGAATGAGGAAAGAAAATGTTTATACATACAATGAAATATTACAGAGCCTCAAAAAGGAAGGAAATCATGTCATGTGCAACAACACAGATGAACTTAGAGGACATTACACTAAGTGAAATCAGCCAGTCATCAAAGAACAAATGCTACATGATCTCACTTATCTGAGGTATCTAAAATAATCAAATCATGGGGCTCCTGTGTGGCTCAGTCAGCTAAATGGGTAACTTAGCTCAGGTCATGGTCTCAGGATGCTAGGATTGAGCCCCAGGTAAGGCTCCCCACTCAACGGGGAGTCTGCTTGTCCCTCTCTTCTCCTTCTACCTCTGTTCCTCCCCTCTCCCCAATGTTTGCTCTAATAAATAAATACAATTTTTTAAAAAATTTTTAAAAATAAGATAATCAAATCATAAAAACAGAAAGTAGAATGATGGTTTCCATGGACTAGAAGGGAGAGGGAAATTAAGAGTTGTTATTCAATAGAAAGTTTCAGTTCTAGAGTTAAGTTCGAGAGATCTACTGAACAACACTCTATCTGCAGTTAACAACATTGTACTGGACACTTAAAACTCTGTTAAGAAAACAGATAAAATATTTTTAGATTAAGTATCAAGTATTCTTTTGTTTTGTTTTGTTTTTAAGATTTCAATTATTTATTTAACAGAAAGAGATAGAATACAAGCAGGGGAAGCCTCAGAGGCAGAGGGAGAAGCAGGCTCCCTGCTGAGCAAGGAGCTGCATCCTGGGACTCCATCCTAGGACTCTGGATCATGATCTGAGTTGAAGGCAGGCACTTAATAGACTGGGCCACCCAGGGGTCCCTCAAGTATTCTTTTTTTTAAGAAAAAAATTTTTAAGATTTTATTTATTTATTTGACAGAGAGAGATCACAAATAGGCAGAGAGGCAGGCACAAAGAGAAGGGGGAAGCAGGCTCCCTGCTGAGGAGGGATCCCGATGGGGGGCTTGATCCCAGGATCCTGAGATCATGACCTGGGACGAAGGCAGAGGCTTAACCCACTGAGCCACCCAGGTGCCCTAAAATATTTATTTTTAAGTAATCTCTACACCCAGTAGTGACTTGAATTTATAACTGTGAGATCAAGAATCTCACACTCTACCAACTGAGTCAGTCAGGTGCCTCAAGTATCAAGTATTCTTACAATTGAAAAACACACACACACAAAACCAAAACTCTACATTTTTTTTAAAGACTTACTTACCTGTTTGAGGGAGAAAGAACAGGGTGGAGGGGCAGAGGGAGAGAGAAGCTTAAGCAGACTCTGCATTGAGCTTGGAGTCTGACCATCCCATGACCCTGAAATCATGACCTGAAATGAAACAAAGAGTTGGGCGTTTAACTGACCGAGCCACCCAGGCACCCCCAAAACTCTCCATCTTTGAATTCACTGATAATAGTACTAATCTCTACAATTCTTCTTCAAGTGAAATATTACTTTGGTTTATTACTTTAGTAGGTTAATTAGATCTAATTTGCTTCACTTTGCTTATCTTATCATAACATATTTCATTTCATGACTTAGGTAACCAATATGGAAATATTCCAATTGTCAGTATACTTATGCCAATTTTTTATCTCAAAGTATGGACACAACTAAAGAATAGATTTAGGAAAACACACAGCACACTCTGAGATAGGCACAGACAAAATTTCATTGGCCACCTAATTGCCACAAACCCCTATTTCTGACTGTCCACAGTAGCATTTTCTTTCTACAGAAATTAGTGACAGTTCAAAATCAAAGTCAGTGTCTAATAACCTCAAAAATTTTTATTATTCTCATTATCCTTTGAAGAATAGGAAAAATACAGTATCAAATTGTGGCTGTGGAGCCAGTTCTCCAAGGGTCACTGACACCAAGACAGCTTCCGGTTAACAATGTCTTCCATTAAAATCGAATGTGTTTTGCGGGAGAATTGCTGGGGCAGGGAGTCTCCGGTGCAGGAGGAGGTATCCATCTCACCGCCCTTTATAGATATTCTTGCAAGAAACCTTTGCCAGTGGGATTCGCTCAGCAAGTGCGTGCAGCAAGTGACTGTGGATGCCCCATTGGCTCTGATCCCTTCACCAGGGAGGAGGCTATGTCACCACCACAGGAACAAAGTTCTGTGCTCTGAACTGGGAAGATCACTCAGCAGTTTCCCTGGCCACAGGAGATAAAGACCAGAAAAACAATTGATTCAATAATGGGAAGGTAGATCCTGTTGGGAGATATTTTGCTGGCATCATGGCCAAGGAGACCACCCAACAGCTGTGGGGTGGCACCACAGGTCCCTGTACTCCCTCTTTCTGGACCACCAAGTGGAAAAGTATTTTGAGCAGGTGGACATCTCCAATGGTTTGGATTGATCCCTGGATCACAAAATCTTCTATTACATCGGCAGCCTGTCTTACTAGTTGGATGCCTTTTTTTTTTTTTTTAAAGATTTTATTTATTTGACAGACAGAGATCACAAGTAGGCAGAGAGGCAGGCAGAGAGAGAGGAGGAAGCAGGCTCCCCGCTAAACAGAGAGCCCGATGTGGGACTCGATCCAAGGATGCTAGGATCATGACCTGAGCTGAAGGCAGAGGCTTTAACTCACTGAGCCACCCAGGCGCCCCTCGTTGGATGCCTTTAGCTATGACCTACAGACAGGAAAGATCTCCAACTGCAGAAGTGTTTACAAGCTGGAGAAAGAAGAACAAATTCCTGATGGGATGTGTATCTATGCTGAGGGGAAGCTCTGGGTGGCCTGTTATAACAGAGGGAGAGTGATTTGTTTAGATTCTGAGAAAGGAAAATGTTTTCCAAATTGTTTGGAAAAGTTTTCCAAACTGTGAAACTGCCTGTTGTTAAAACAACTTAATGCTGCTTCAGAGGTAAGGACTGCTCTGAAATGTATGTGACCTGTGCCCAGGATGGAATGGATCCCAAGGATCTTCTGCAGCAGCCTGAAGCTTGTGGGATCTTCAAGATAACTGGCCTGTGGGTCAAAGGAATTCCTCCCCATCCCTCTGCAATATGATTGGCAGGCCTTCTTTCCCACTGAAGGAACTTTTAAAGGCACAGAAAATTCTAGAGCCAAAATTTCAATCTAGTTCAAAAAAAAAAAAATCAAAGAATGATATTATTAACAGGGTTTACATTTTTTAAAAGGTAGAGCACTTTAGTAAGGGGTGACAGGTAGTTTTGATAACGTACTAAAAAGCCTTCTACAAAGGTATTATAGAAATAGAGAAAATTTTTCAATCTATCAACCAGCCTCTTGATTCTTTGCAAATTACTGGCAGTGGGGGGGGGAGACATGTTTGTTCCGCACTTCATACTTGTAATACCTAAAGCTTCAAAAAACTAATAAATAATGGCTTAGTAACAACTTAAAAAATAGTTATGGCTGTGTAGAAGTGTCCTTCCTCAAGACAACACAGCCCTACCTTCACTCAAGAAGCTTCAGTTTGGTAAATTGAATTGATTCTAAAGTAAATCTCTGAATGCATTAAACAAATTACTTGTTGCCTGGGAATGGAAGTGCAAATTAACTACAAATAGGCACAAGGAATATTTTAGGGAGATTGAATTATTCTAAAACTGAATAATGATAATGGTTATACAACTCCATAAATTTATTTTAAATTACTGAGTAATACATTTAACTGGATAAATTTTACAGTATACATATTAAGCCTTCAAAAAGTTGTTAAAATACCAAATGAGAATTTGCAAATCTAATATTTCACTATTTTTGGAACTCCCCCTGATATGTTCAAGTATTAATTCATTATTTCTCAAAATTCCAAGTTAGACAAACCATTATGGGTATAATGTGATAGTTTTCATCAATGTGATAGTAGTGCCTAACTAATACCATCAATGGTTTATATAACTTGCAATAACACAATGAACATTTAAAGTTAACCTAAAATTCTCTAATTTGAAAAAAAAAAGTATATCAGAGCACAAAAATCACAGATCAACACATTGAACTGCTTGATTTCCCTGGATCTCTTCTGCAAGTTGTGATAATTTACCTTTGGGAAAACCAGTGTACACAAAAGACCCGGTTTCCATTAGAAGCAATTATGGACTCTGTGCAGTCCTACCATCCAGTCCAGCTAACTGACTCCCTTCCAAATAGTAGGAACTATTTATAACTGTCTCAAGAAATGGTGGCAATTTAAAAGGGTATAAACTGTCTGTACGTCTCAGTCTCTTGAAGCTCCTGCTGAATGAGACCTGTACCTGAGTAATACATACAGTAATACCTGTACCTGAGCATGGAACCTGTTAATTCCCCAAGAACTGGTTACATTTCATTCCCAAATCTTCTTTCTCCTTTATCTTAAGGTTCTTTTTTGCTCATTCTCTTTATTTGAATAATTTTTACTCACATAGTTTTATACAGGTTATGGTATTATTTTGATAGTTTCAATTATATTGTGAGATGAATTTCTCTTCAAAGAGCCCATATCTTTATTAAATTGATATGTGAAGGGGTTTCAATTTTCCATGCCTTTTTTCCCTCTGATATTAGATTCATGGGAATTCATGGAACATTGTATCTTGGTTATGTCATTCCAAATGAGTACAGTCTGGCAGAGCTAGCTATCTTATGTTCAGAATGAACTGAATGATCAAGTCTTAAAAATCATTATAATTATTTATAAAAATGTATTAAGTACTTATTATATGCCACAACATACTTTGCTCTTGTCCCTGTATTATCTCATTTAATCCTCACAACAAGACAGTATAAGGTAAGTACTATTATCATCCCTATTTTACAGATGAGGAAATTCAGGGAGAGAGAAGTGAAGCAACTCACCCAAGGACACTTAGTTCATAAATCAAGGAGATGGAGATTCGAATCCAGGTAGTCTGTCCCCAGAATGCTTGCTATTAGTTACTATACAATACTGCTATTTATAAAATTACTCCTAGATCATTTTTCTTATTTCTTTTTTTTTTAATTTATTTTAGTGGGGAGGAGTCAATATGGTGGAGAAGTAGCAGGCTGAGACTACTTCAGCTAGCTGGAGATCAGCTAGATAGCTTATCTAAAGATTGCAAACACCTGAAAATACATCGGCAGATCGAAGAGAAGAATAGCAATTCTGGAAACAGAAAAACAACCACTTTCTGAAAGGTAGGACCAGCGGAGAAGTGAATCCAAAGCGACGGGAAGATAGACCCCGGGGCGAGGGGCCGGCTCCCTGCAAGCGGCAGAGCAACAGCGCACAAAATCAGGACTTTTAAAAGTCTGTTCCGCTGAGGGACATCGCTCCAGAGGCTAAACCGGGGTGAAGCCCACGCGGGGTCAGAGTGGCCTCAGGTCCCGCAGGGTCACAGAAGGATCGGGGGTGTCTGAGTGTTGCAGAGCTTGTGGGTATTGGAACGGGAAAGCCAGCTACAGAGAGAGAGCCGACAGTAAGCTCGCAGCTTGGTGTTACCTTGAACCGGTCGCAGGCTCGGTGAGCTCGGAGCGCAGCCGGAGGTCAGGCAGAGGGGAGTAACTGGGCGCTGTTCTCTGAGGGCGCACTGAGGAGTGGGGCCCTGGGCTCTCGGCTCCTCCAGGCTGGAGACCAGGAGGCCGCCATTTGTATTCCCATCCTCTGGAACTCTACGGAAAGCCCTCAGGGAACAAAAGCTCCTGAAAGCAAACTCGAGCGGATTACTCACCCCGACCCCTGGTGAGGGCAGTCCAATTCACCTGGGGCAAAGACACATGAGAATCACTACAACAGGCACCTCCCCCAGAAGATCAACAAGAAATCCAGCCCAGACCAAGTTCACCTACCAAGGAGTGCGGTTTCAACACCAAGGAGAGCAATAGAATTCCAGAGGAGGAGAAAGCAAAGCACGGAACTCATGGCTTTTCCCTGTGATTTTTTTTAGTCTTGCAGTTAATTTAATTTTTTTCTTTTTCATTTTTTGTTTTTTTTCTCGCCTTCTGGTAAATTTTTCTTTTAACTTTTACCTTTTTCTTTTTTAACTAGTTTATCTAATATATATATATTTTCTTTTTTATATTTTTCTTTATTTGTTTTCTTTTTTAAAAATTCTTTTCTTTTCTTTTTTCTTTTTTTTTCTTTCTTCCTTTTTGAACCTCTTTTTATCCCCTTTCTCCCCCCTCATGATTTGGGATCTCTACTAATTTGGTTAAAGCATATTTTCCTGGGGTTGTTGCCACCCTTTTAGTATTTTACTTGCTCCTTCATATACTCTTATCTGGACAAAATGACAAGACGGAAAAATTCAACACAAAAAAAAGAAAAAGAGGCAGTACCGAAGGCTAGGGACCTAATCAATACAGACATTGGTAATATGTCAGATCTAGAATTCAGAATGACAATTCTCAAGGTTCTAGCCGGGCTCGAAAAAGGCATGGAAGATATTAGAGAAACCCTCTCGAGAGATATAAAAGCCATTTCTGGAGAAATAAAAGAACTAAAATCTAACCAAGTTGAAATCAAAAAAGCTATTAATGAGGTGCAATCAAAAATGGAGGCTCTCACTGCTAGGATAAATGAGACAGAAGAAAGAATTAGTGATATAGAAGACCAAATGACAGAGAATAAAGAAGCTGAGCAAAAGAGGGACAAACAGCTACTGGACCACGAGGGGAGAATTCGAGAGATAAGTGACACCATAAGAAGAAACAACATTAGAATGATTAGGATTCCAGAAGAAGAAGAAAGAGAGAGGGGAGCAGAAGGTATACTGGAGAGAATTATTGGGGAGAATTTCCCCAATATGGCAAAGGGAACGAGCATCAAAATTCAGGAGGTTCAGAGAACGCCCCTCAAAATCAATAAGAATAGGCCCACACCCCGTCACCTAATAGTAAAATTTACAAGTCTCAGTGACAAAGAGAAAATCCTGAAAGCAGCCCGGGAAAAGAAGTCTGTAACATACAATGGTAAAAATATTAGATTGGCAGCTGACTTATCCACAGAGACCTGGCAGGCCAGAAAGAGCTGGCATGATATTTTCAGAGCACTAAACGAGAAAAACATGCAGCCCAGAATACAATATCCAGCTAGGCTATCATTGAAAATAGAAGGAGAGATTAAAAGCTTCCAGGACAAACAAAAACTGAAAGAATTTGCAAACACCAAACCAGCTCTACAGGAAATCTTGAAAGGGGTCCTCTAAGCAAAGAGAGAGCCTACAAGTGTTAGATCAGAAAGGAACAGAGACCATATACAGTAACAGTCACCTTACAGGCAATACAATGGCACTAAATTCATATCTCTCAATAGTTACCCTGAATGTTAATGGGCTAAATGCCCCTGTCAAAAGACACAGGGTATCAGAATGGATAAAAAAACAAAACCCATCTATATGTTGCCTCCAAGAAACTCATTTTAAGCCCGAAGACACCTCTAGACTTAAAGTGAGGTGGTGGAAAAGAATTTACCATGCTAATGGACATCAGAAGAAAGCAGGAGTGGCAATCCTTATATCAGATCAATTAGATTTTAAGCCAATGACTATAATAAGAGATGAGGAAGGACACTATATCACACTCAAAGGGTCTGTCCAACAAGAAGATTTAACAATTTTAAATATCTATGCCCCCAACGTGGGAGCAGCCAACTATATAAACCAATTAATAACAAAATCAAAGAAACACATCAACAATAATACAATAATAGTAGGGGACTTTAACACTCCCCTCACTGAAATGGACAGATCATCCAAGCAAAAGATCAGCAAGGAAATAAAGGCCTTAAACGACACACTGGACCAGATGGACATCACAGATATATTCAGAACATTTCATCCAAAGCAACAGAATACACATTCTTCTCTAGTGCACATGGAACATTCTCCAGAATAGATCACATCCTGGGTCCTAAATCAGGACTCAACCGGTATCAAAAGATTGGGATCATTCCCTGCATATTTTCAGACCACAATGCTCTAAAGCTAGAACTCAACCACAAAAGGAAGTTTGAAAAGAACCCAAAGACATGGAGACTAAACAGCATCCTTCTAAAGAATGAATGGGTCAACGGGGATATTAAAGAAAAATTGAAAAAAATCATGGAAACAAATGATAATGAAAATACAACGGTTCAAAATCTGTGGGACACAACAAAGGCAGTCCTGAGAGGAAAATATATACCGGTACAAGCCTTTCTCAAGAAACAAGAAAGGTCTCAGGTACACAACCTAACCCTACACCTAAAGGAGCTGGAGAAAGAACAAGAAAGAAACCCTAAGCCCAGCAGGAGAAGAGAAATCATAAAGATCAGAGCAGAAATCAATGAAATAGAAACCAAAAAAACAATAGAACAAATCAACGAAAGTAGGATCTGGTTCTTTGAAAGAATTAATAAAATTGATAAACCCCTGGCCCGACTTATCAAAAAGAAAAGAGAAAGGACCCAAATAAATAAAATCATGAATGAAAGAGGAGAGATCACAACTAACACCAAAGAAATACAAACTATTATAAGAACATACTATGAGCAACTCTACACCAACAAATTTGACAATCTGGAAGAAATGGATGCATTCCTAGAAACATATAAACTACCACAACTGAACCAGGAAGTAATAAAAAGCCTGAATAGACCCATAACCAGTAAGGAGATTGAAACAGTCATTAAAAATCTCCAAACAAACAAAAGCCCATGGCCAGACGGCTTCCCGGGGGAATTCTACCAAACATTTAAAGAAGAACTAATTCCTATTCCCCTGAAACTGTTCCAAAAAATAGAAATGGAAGGAAAACTTAGAAACTCATTTTATGAGGCCAGCATCACCTTGATCCCAAAACCAGACAAGAATCCCAACAAAAAAGAGAGCTATAGACCAATATCCTTGATGAACACAGATGCGAAAATACTCAACAAAATATTAGCCAATAGGATTCAACAGTACATTAAAAGGATTATTCACCACTACCAAGTGGGATTTATTCCAGGGCTGCAAGTTTGGTTCAACATCTGCTAATCAGTCAATGTGATACAACACATCAATAAAAGAAAGAACAAGAAACAAATGATACTCTCAATAGTTGCTGAAAAAGCATTTGACAAAGTACAGCATCCCTTCCTGATCAAAACTCTTCAAAGTGTAGGGATCGAGGGCACATACCTCAATATCATCAAAGCCATTTATGAAAAACCCACCGCAAATATCATTCTCAATGGATAAAACTGAAATCTTTCCCGCTAAGGTCAGGAACATGGCAGGGATGTCCATTATCACCACTGCTATTCAACACAGTACTAGAAGTCCTAGCCTAAGCAATCAGACAACAATAGGAAATTAAAGGCATCCAAATCAGCAAAGAAGAAGTCAAACTATCACTCTTTGCAGATGATATGATACTATATGTGGACAACCCAAAAGACTCCACTCCAAAACTGCTAGAACTTGTAAAGGAATTTAGTAAAGTGTCAGGATATAAAATCAATGCACAGGAATCAGTTGCATTTCTGTACACCAACAACAAGACAGAAGAAAGAGAAATTAAGGAGTCAATAGCATTCACAATTGCACCCAAAACTATAAGATACTTAGGAATAAACCTAACCAAAGAGGCTAAGAATCTATACTCAGAAAACTATAAAGTACTCATGAAAGAAATTGAGGAAGACACAATGAAATGGAAAAATGTTCCATGCTCCTAATTTGGAAGAATAAATATTGTGAAAATGTCTATGCTACCTAAAGCAATCTACACATTTAATGCCATTCCTACCAAAATATCATCCTTTTTTTCAAAGAAATGGAACAAATAATGCTAAAATTTATATGGAACCAGAAAAGACCTCGAATAGCCAAAGGGATATTGAAAAAGAAAGCCAACGTTGGTGGCATCACAATTCCGGACTTCAAGCTATATTACAAAGCTGTCTTCATCAAGACATCATGGTACTGGCACAAAAACAGACACATAGATCAATGGAACAAAATAGAGAGCCCAGAAATAGACCCTCAACTCTATGGTCAACTAATCTTCGACAAAGCAAGAAAGAATGTCCAATGGAAAAAAGACAGCCTCTTCAATAAATGGTGCTGGAAAAACTGGACAGCCACATGCAGAAAAATGAAATTGGACCATTTCCTTACACCACACACAAAAATAGACTCAAAATGGATGAAGGACCTCAATGTGCGAAAGGAATCCATCAAAATCCTTGAGGAGAACACAGGCAGCAACTTCTTCAACCTCAGCTGCAGCAACATCTTCCTAGGAACAATGCCAAAGGCAAGGGAAGCAAGGGCAAAAATGAACTATTGGGATTTCATCAAGATCAAAAGCTTTTGCACAGCAAAGGAAACAGTTAACAAAAATCAAAAGACAACTGACAGAATGGGAGAAGATATTTGCAAACGACATATCAGATAAAGGACTAGTGTCCAGAATCTATAAAGAACTTAGCAAACTCAACACCCAAAGAACAAATAATCCAATCAAGAAATGGGCAGAGGACATGAACAGACATTTCTGCAAAGAAGACATCCAGATGGCCAACAGACACATGAAAAAGTGCTCCATATCACTCAGCATCAGGGAAATACAAATCAAAACCACAATGAGATATCACCTCACACCAGTCAGAATGGCTAAAATCAAGAAGTCAGGAAATGACAGATGCTGGTGAGGATGTGGAGAAAGGGGAACCCTCCTACACTGTTGGTGGGAATGCAAGCTGGTGCAGCCACTCTCGAAAACAGCACGGAGGGTCCTCAAAATGTTGAAAATAGAACTGCCCTATGACCCAGCAATTGCACTATTGGGTGTTTACCCTAAAGATACAAACATAGTGATCCAAAGGGGCACGTGCACCCGAATGTTTATAGCAGCAATGGCCACAACAGCCAACTATGGAAAGAACCTAGATGTCCATCAACAGATGAATGGATCAAGAAGATGTGGTATATATACACAATGGAATACTATGCAGCCATCAAAAGAAATGAAATCTTGCCATTTGCGACAACATGGATGGAACTAGAGCTTATCATGCTTAGGGAAATAAGTCAAACAGAGAAAGACAACTATCATATGATCTCCATGATATGAGGAAGTGGTGATGCAACATGGGGGCTTAAGTGGGTACGAGAAGAATAAATGAAACAAGATGGGATTGGGAGGGAGACTAACCATAAGTGACTCTTAATCTCACAAAACAAACTGAGGGTTGCTGGGGGGAGGGGGTTTGGGAGAAGCAGGTGGGATTATGGACATTGGGGATGGTATGTGCTTTGGTGAGTGCTGTGAAGTGTGTAAACCTGGCGATTCACAGACCTGTACCCTTGGGGATAAAAATATATGTTTATAAAAAAAATTAAAAATTAAAAAATAATAATAATAAAATAATTTTTTTCTCTTTTTTTAAATTTATATTTTACTTTTTATAAAAAAATAAAAAATTAAAAAATAATAATAATAAAATAAATTTTTTTCTCTTTTTTTAAAATTTATTTTTTATTTTTTATAAACATATATTTTTATCCCCAGGGGTACAGGTCTGTGAATCGCCAGGTTTACACACTTCACAGCACTCACCAAAGCACATACCCTCCCCAATGTCCATAATCCCACCCCCCTTCTCCCAACTAATTTCAAATTCTCTCTTAAAATGTTACTTATAAAATATAGAAAATAAGAGTTCATATTTAGGAAAAAATAAAATCACTTAAAAAACCACAAACTAAAGATAGTATAAAGCCTAAATATTTCTATACATACATTTACATTGTATGTTATTTTAAAATCTTTTTTTTTAAGTTAACAAATTACTTTTTCAGTTTAGTTTATCTGAAGTGCTAATCTATGTCATGTGTTCAAAAACTCTTCTGAACATAGACTCAAATGTGTTTAAAAGTTCTCTTCCTGCTTCATGTACCAAACAGCTTTCCATTGGAGGCTTAAGCTTAAAAAGTATACTGCTCTTTCAAATTACTGAATTTTCCCCAAATATCCAGTGATTTTTTCAGTTTAGCAATATGTCTTTAGGATGCTTTATTATTTTACTATAATTTGAGGACAGTTCCAGATACTCTGTAATGACTATACACATTTTGTCTGAGGCAAAAAATAAAGAGGAAAGTTTGTACTTTTTCCAGTTTTACTGCATTAGATTTAGGATCGACTCGTGACTGTGAGGTGCTGAGGTCACTCTGTGAGAATGATGTCATTACAAGGAGGTTGCTGATGGAGATTGGTTTCCATTCTCCATCAGCAAGCCGGTGCTGATGAGTTCAAACCTCAAAGTCATTTGATGAAGATTTATTCTCCACCAAATATCTTACAATAGCTTCTATGCCCTGATTTTGCCTACCATGTCTTCTTGAATGTCAATGAAGACTATCATTTGATAATGCCTACCTTGTGCCAGAAATTGTGCTAACTACTGGGATATACAAATTGGCTAAAATCCCTTTTTCTCAAATAAATTATAATATAATATGTTATATTATAAAGATATTATTATATATTTTATTTTTAAAAAGGCACAAGATATAACAGTAGTTCAGAGATACTACTCTGCTTAGGGTTATAAATGAATACTCCAGAGTAGCTTGTATTTAATCTCAGTTTTGAAGGATAAAGGAAAGTGGAATTAACATTTCTACCAGATAGTTTTACCCATGTACTCGCAAATCTTCAAAACATCTGGAGATGTTTTTCAGACTGAGAAACAAGCTGGAGGTTCTGGAGGGGGGTTTGGGTGAGCCTGGTGGTGGGTATTATGGAGGGCCTGTATTGCATGGAGCACTGGATGTGGTGCATAAAGAATGAATTTTGGAACACTGAAAAAAATAAAATTAAATATTTTTTTTAAATCTGGAGATGTAAGTTAGACACCTCTCAATTTATAGACAAATAAATAACCATCAGCATAATTGGCTAGTATATACTAGTCTATATAGATCATATGTGGCAGATCTAGAATGGCAACCAAGTCCATCAGGCTTTTTAAGCAAATATGTTTCCTCTTTGTAATGACCGGGAATAACAGAGATGACAGTATATGCAAGAGCAGAGAAGTGTGAAAACAGTGAGTAACACATTCAGTTTATCACTTCTCAGCCTTTTGGCTAAGATCAAGTGTATAAAGAGCTTGATGTGATATGCTACTAGATTTTAACATATCCACAATGATAGAACCAGAAAATGAAATAGGAGAGTTACATGACCATATTTGATCTTTATTTAATATATTTAATTAGCCAACATATAGTCATCATTAGTTTTTGATGTAGTATTCAAGGATTCATTAGTTGTGTATAACACCATATTTGATCTTTAGATAGACAAATCTCAAAGCAGAGTGTAGAAAGTATGAAACGTAGGTAATATTGAAGGCAGAGAGATCATTCAGAAGCCTTTATCGTCATTAATTAGAAAAAAAAAATAGACCTGAAATAAAACTGACAGTGGAAATGAAGAGGAAGAAACAAAACAGAACTATTCAGGAAGTGTAATTTTCCTTCTGGTATAAGAAACGAGAGAGGATAAATGGTGTCTCAAAGACTCCTGGATTAAGCATCAGAGAGAACACTCATGATATTTCCTAAAGCATTAAAAAGAGGATGAAATAATGAGTTCACCCTTGCACATTTTAACTTTGAAGTGTTTGAGGGATGTCCCTTTATGTACTACAGTAAAGTCTTGGGTTTATTATGCTAGAGTCCAGGAATAGAGCTATAGATAGGGAAACCTTTCATAATCTGGCTGGTAGGGGTGGGAGAGAGAATCCATGCATCAGTGAAATATACAAAAAAGAAGTTAGAAATAGGGATGCCTATATGGCTCAGTTGTTAAGCATCTGCCTTTGGCTCAAGTCATTATCCCAGGATCCTGGGATCAAGCCCTGCATTGGGCTATCTGGCTGGAGTGGCACAGAAGCCTGCTTCTCCCTCTTCCACTCCCCCTCCTCCTGTTCCCTCTCCCATTGTGTCTCTCTGTCAAATAAATAAGATCTTTAAAAAAAAAAAAAAGTTAGAAATATAGGAGAAAAACCAAGAGAGATTAAAAATGCATCTAGCTTCAAATTAACATTGCCTGAGTTACAGTCTCTTAAAGTAAGTTTTTATTTTTCTCAACAGAATATCAGAAGGTAGACCTTTTTCTGACATCAAAGACCTTTTAGACAGGATTATTTTTCTATCTGTTCATAATATCTTCTTTAACACGTAGGTACTCAAAGGTCATGAGTGCTGCATCTTTGAGCATCGCATTAATCTTGAATGCAAGGATAAAAGAGCCCCCCCAAAAAAGACTTCTCTACATTAATCTTTCTATTTTAATCTGGGAAAGAAAACCTTCCACAAAAGGCATTGTTCTTTATCTCATCAAAATAGCTACATGCCCCTCTTATACCAATCCATGGCCAAGGTACATAGATTATCATATTTCGTCCCAGAGCTAAGATAAGAACCTACATTCTTCCAAAACTCAGAAATTGCCATCAAATGCCTAAACAGATAGGTGTTCTCTTATCACAAACTGTATGGAAAATGCTTTGGGATAGGCAGCCAATATGGATAACAGCAACGGATGACAGAAGACATTTCAAAAACAATTCAAGATCAACAGTACCAAATTTGGAGAACAAGTATGTAAGGTAAAGGCTAAAAATTGTTCATTATATGTGACATTTTTATGTGTAGACCATTGTGTACTAAATTCCTGGTAACTTCTCTAAAAGAATTTTCTGGAACTAGTGGCTTGTTTTGGCTTGTTCAGTAAATACAATGTGTAAGTTAAGGTAAACTCACCTGTGAAGGGCTTTTAGAGAGTAAAGGGAAAATAAGGATAACCCCCTCCCCATCCTTGAAAGATTTGATTTTTGAAGGAGAAATGCTATTTGCAACACATTAAGGGAAGTAAAAATTTCAGATGTAGGAAAAAGATCAATGCATCTTTATCCTTGGAGGGTTAGAATGTACTTGGGAGTGCTAGCCTTGAAAAGCACATAACATTGGTTAGAATACATTCTCAAGTTGTAAAACTCTAGATATACCACTCCTAGTTTTGCCACTTCATCTTTCTCAGACACAGTTTCATTTGTGAAGTGGGGATAATAAAACTGAACCTATCTTATACAGTCATTAGGAGGTTTGAAAAAAATAATACACTTAACACAATTCCCTAATTATAGGAGACTCATATCTGTTATTTGTGATCATTAGAATAATTATTTATAATTAAATTAACTCTTCTTTACTCTCAGATATACAATATTTTATTTTATTTTTAGCTTGTCATTAACTAATAAATTTACTATAAAAGTGGTCTTGGACCAATGGTGACAATCATGTCATAAACTTAGTATTAATATTAAGCCTGTGCACCTGAATTCCATTTAAACTTAAAAGCCCAATATAGTGAGTGATGGGATATAGAAAGTAATTTTGTCATGGTGGTCTCTATAAGCCCAGTGAAGAATGAAAAAAAAATTTTAATTTTTTATATAAATTCAATTTAATTAACATATACTATATTATTCATTTCAGAGGTAGAGTTTAGTGATTCATCAGTTGCATACATCACCTAGTGCTCACTACTTCGAGTGCCCTCCTTAAAGCCCATCAACCAATTACTCCAGCCCCTTTCCCTCTTCCCCTCCAGCAAACCTCAGTTTGTTTTCTGTAGTTAAGAATCTCTTTGCTCTGCCTCCTTCTCTGTTTTCATCTTATTTTATTTTTCCTTCCCTTCCCCTATGTTCATCTGCTTTACAAGAAGGGAAAATTTAAGGGACTAAGAAAGTTTCAGGTAAGAGAATAGAGAATTAGATATTTATGTAATATTATGTGGGATTAAAAAAAAACACTTAGGGCAATGGTCATGGATTCTAGATAATGATCTAGAAATCTTTGAGGAAAAAATATTTAAGTATGGGGTGAAAATTAAAGTAGCCCCTTTGTTTCTATCTTCAAAATTTATAGTCATATATTTCCCTCATAAATCCCCCTTTATATAGTAAATTTGCTGCTAACCTTATTTCCTCCAAATTCTTTGTTTTTCTCCTCTCAGTCAATTATATCTAACTTAATTAGAAAGGCAATTAGTGGATCTATGTTTCTGCCAGTGATACTTACTCTTTTAAGTTTTCATTCTCGGGTCACTTGAAAGTCAGCTCTCCTGTACCAGTCAATGTGTGGACTAAATGACTCTGTGGTCACTGAGATTGTGTTACTGGCACTTTCTTGTTCTTGGGAGAAAAAACTTTTTCTCATCTTGATATGTTTGTTGCTCTATTTAGGGGTCCTCTTGGGAAACCTTTTTATTTTGTTTTTGGTAATTTTTGATTCTCACCTACATTCTCCCATGTATTTCCTGCTGGCCAACCTGTCCCTCATTGATGTGGGTCTTTCCTCTACCACAGTTCCCAAGATAATCAAAGACCTCTTAAATGAATACAAAGTAATTTCTTTCCAAGGTTGTATGGCACAGATATGTTTTATTCACATCATAGGAGGTGTGGAGATGGTGTTACTCATAGCCATGGCATTTGATAGGTGTACAGCAATCTGTAAGCCTCTTCACTACTTAAAAATCATGAATTATAAAACATGTATTTCATGCGTAATCACTGGATGGGTAACTGGGGTGATCCATGCTGTCTCAGTTTTTATTTGTTATAAAGTTTCCTTTTTGTGGGCCTAATAAAGTGGACAGCTTTTACTATGACTTTCCTAAGATCATAAAACTTGCATGTACAGATGCAACCAAGTTTGAGTTTATTGTTACTGCCAACAGTGGCTTCGTGAGCACGGTCATCTTCTTCCTGCTAGTACTTTTCGTATTTCCTGCTAATACTATTCGTTCATTTTGATCACAGTCTGGAAACATTCTTCAGGAAAATTATCCAAGGCATTTGCTACTTTGTCAGCTCACATCACTGTGGGTTTTTTGTTTTTCACTCCATGCATGGTATGTCTGGCCTTCTCCTCCACCTTCAATTGATAAAAGTCTCTTCATTGTGGACTTTGCTATCACCCTGGTCTTGAATCCTGCTATCTATACACTAAGAAACAAAGACATAAAGGTAGCTATAAAAAGACTGCACAAAAAGATATCTTTTTCCTGATTATGTTGACCACTTTTTGGGGGGAGCCCTAAAACTAAACATCCCATTACACACTGACCCACCCCTACTTAGGTACCTCAATTTTAACATATCCTGAACAAATTCATCATCTACCATTTTAAGCCTGCTACCACTATACCTGTGGAGTATACAACCACTACCAATCATGTGAATGTAAATTCATCATACTAAGAATTAGTATTCTAACAGAGGATAGCATAATCTAAGAAAGAACATTTTAATCTTGAATTTTTATTTATTTTTCAAATAACATATAATAATACCATTTCTGCTATTCATAACATCTAAAAACAACCTGTAAATTAGGTCTTATGAATGGATAAACATCAAAAATCATCACATTAAATTGCTGTGTGTGTGTGTGTGTGTGTGTGTGTGCATATGGCTCCCATGGTTTTACTTATTTTTTAAAAGAAGACCCATGGGGTGCCTGGGTGGCTCAGTGGGTTAAGCCTCTGCCTTTGGCTCAGGTCATGATCTCAGGGTCCTGGGATCAAGCCCTGCATCACTTATCCCTTCCCCTCTGCCTGCCTCTCTGCCTACTCGTGATCTCTCCCTCTGTCAAATAAATAAATAAAATCTTAAAAAAAAAAAAAAAAAGACCCTGGAACAAATTCAGTGGGCCAGGAGTTTATTTAGATGGGGCATCAGGAACACATTTGTTAAGAAATGGAGACAGGGGACAGAAAAAGAAAGGATGCCAAAAGAGGTTGTATTAACTGGTATTCTACTATACGGACATTGCAGTGTAATTCTGCTATGGCCCTCTTGGAGAATGTGCATAATCTATAACTTATATTTGTTTCACTTGAGGCAAGGAAGCTGTGTATTTCTGTGTTGGGGTAGCTCTAAGGTAGTAACTCCATGGCAGTTTCAGACTTCCCCACATAGTAGGTTGAACAGTTTTGATATCCAAAGAAAAGTCCTCAAACAGAAAAATCTTTGCAGTTTATGGTATAAAACAATATACATTCTTAGGAATATTAAGCACAGAGAGATATGTATGCAACATTGAAATCATTGATACACTCCACATCTTCCCATGCTTAGAGGTATTCATGTTCCATGTAAGTTCACTCCATCATTGATTCTTCAAATACAGGAGTTTTAATGAAACGAGTATTAATGGATTCTTTTTTTTTTTTAAGATTTTATTTATTTATTTGACAGAGAGAGAGATCACAAATAGGTAGAGAGACAGACAGAGAGAGAGATGAGGAGAAACAGGCTCCCTCCTGAGCAGAGAGCCCAATGCAGGACTCGATCCCAGGCCCCTGGGATCATGACCTGAGCCGAAGGCAGAGGCTTAACCCACTGAGCCACCCAGGCAACCCAATGGATTCTATCATGCATATGTTACCAAGAAGATTTTCATTATCTCCTTCCTCCATGATCCATTCTAGATTTTCATCACATTTGTCCAGCACTTCTGCTGATCTAGATCACTTGCCTAGATCCATATCTTCCCACCTAGGAAGGCTAAATCCATGATTACCATGCTCTTGTCAAGCTGCAATTGCTGCAACTGCCTATTTAGAGTTATCACCAAGTGTGGCAACCATTCTATTTCTTTGCATTAATAAAGTTAAATTATACCTGGCATGATAGTAATTGCTGTTTTTGTGTTTTTGTTGTTTGCTTTTGTTTGTTTGTTTGTTTTTTTGTTGTTGTTTTGGTTTGGTTGTTTTTTTGTTTTGTTTTGTTTTTTTGTTTTTATTTTTTTGCTGCTGATCTACAAACACAAGGAAACAAAAATGACCAGTGAACTACTAAAACTTTAGGTTTACTGAAATTCTTACTCTGTCCTCAGAAGAAGCATTCACCCTACCCCAGAAGAGGTCAAAATTATAGGTCCAGAAAGGTCAAATTCCCCAAGGCAGTGATGGTGAATGGAGCCACTCTCACTGACTATCTTTGGTTTCCAAACTTATGCATTTTGGAATACAATACCTTATAATATCCATTGGTTCAAAAGTATTTATCACATGTTAGAGTACAAAGTGTCATCACCAAACATACTTACTTGTACCTTTATTTGCATCTTTAAAAGGCTATTCCCATGTTCTATTGGTTTCACACTTTTGCATACCATATATTGTTATACCAGTAGATCACTTGGTTATGTGCCCACTGTTGTACTTTCTTGGCTGTAAAGATATTTCTTTGTCCTAAGCAATGTTATGAAGGCCATTAGACTTACTATCTTTGGATCTCTTAATGGCCAAGCTACTGTCATAGGATAGTCAAAACCAAAACCATAATTGGGAGACATCTTTACCACAGTAAGAACTACTCACAACTCTTCCACCATGAAAGGGATCTAATATAAACAACTATAAGTTGTTACCAAGTTGTTAATTAAATGCATTAACAGATGAAACCATATAAAAGGTTTGAGTTCCATCTGTATTTCTTTTTTTTTTTTAATATTTTTATTTATTTGACAGAGGTCACAAGTAGGCAGAGAGGGGGACACAGGCTCCCTGTGGACAGAAAGTCTGATGTGGGGCTCAATCCCAGGACCCCAGGGTCATGACCTGAGCCAAAGGCAGAGGCTTTAACACACTGAGCCACCCAGGTGCACCTACATATGTATTTCTGAAATGACAAACGTTAATAGTGGCTGTCACTTTAACTACCTTACTGAGAAGAGAATATACTGAAAGAACCCATGGAAAGATTTCATCCTTGTCATTCATAACTATTTTCATTCATAACTTCATTCATGGGTCTATAGTACAAGCACTACAGTGGCTGAGGTAGCTTATTAACTCTTCTTGGAACACAGTAGAATTCTGCTGGAATACAGCAAAAACATAAATAAAAAGCATAAGTGTTGTTCTTTATGGCTAAAGAAACAATTATATCACACATCATCATAGCCTATATTTAAGTAACTACTATCCACTTTAAGTGATGATCCCAGTTAGGCAGAAATTATAAAAATGACCCATACTAGAAGATATTTTCAAATGACATATAAGATAAAGGGCTAGTATTCAAAATCAATAAAGAACTTATCAAACACAACACCCAAATAACAAATAATCCAATCAAGAAATGGGCCGAGGACATGAACAGACATTTCTGCAAAGAAGACATCCAGATGGCCAACAGAAACATGAAAAAATGCTCCATATCACTTGGCATCAGAGAAATACAAATCAAAACCACAATGAGAAACCACCTCACACCAGTCAGAATGGCTAAAATTAACAAGTCAGGAAATGACAGATGCTGGCGAGGATATGGAGAAAGGGGAACCCTCCTACACTGTTGGTGGGAATGCAAGCTGCTGAAACCACTCTGGAAAACAGCATGGAGGTTCCTCAAAAGATGAAAATAGATATCCTATGACATGGTAATACTCTTTGACCCAGCAATTGCACTACTGGGTATTTACCCTAAATACTGGGTACTTACCGTAAAGATATAAATGTGTGATCTGAAGGGGCAAGTGCACCCGAATATTTATAGCAGCAATGTCTACAATAGCCAAACTATGGAAAGAACCTAGATGTCCATCAACAGATGGATGGATAAAGAAGATCTGGTATATATATATACAATGGAATACTATGCAGTCATCAAAAAATGAAATCTTGCCATTTGCAATGACATGGATGTAACTAGAGGGTACTATGCTTAGCAAAATCAGTCAATCAGAGAAAGACAACTATCATATGATCTCCCTGATATGAGGAAGTAGAAATGCAACGTGGGGGTTTGGGGGGTAAGAAAGGAATAAGTGAAACAAGATGGGATCAGGAGGGAGACAAACCATAAGAGACTCTTAATCTCACAAAACAAACCGAGGGTTGCTGGGGGGAGGAGGGTCAGGAGAGGGTGGTGGGGTTATGGGCATTGGGGAGGGTATGTGCTATGGTGAGTGTTGTGAAATGTGTAAACCTGGAGATTCACAGACCTGTACCCTTGGGGCCATATAATATATTATATGTTTATAAAATTTTTTTTAATTAAAAAAAATAACTGACCCATACTTATGAGGACAAATATCATACACTAGAGTCATTTGATAATTTCCAGCAGAGTGCTAGACTGGTGTTGTTTTTGTTGTTTTTGTTTTGTTTTGTTTTGTTTTGTTTTGTTTTTAAAGATTTTATTTATTTATTTGACAGATAGAGATCACAAGTAGGCAGAGAGGCAGGCAGAGAAAGAGAAGGAAGCAGGCTCCCCGCTGAGCAGAGAGCTCGATGCGGGACTCGATCCCAGGACCCTGAGATCATGACCTGAACTGAAGGCAGCAGCTTAATCCACTGAGCTACTACAAAAACACTGGTTTTTGTTTTTGATGGGTTTTTGTTTGTTTGTTTTTGCATTTTTTTGTGTTTTGTTGTTGTTGTTGTTGTTGTTTTCATAAAAAATAAGATAAGTTAATACATATGGTATGAAATGGAAGGATTAAGTGAAATATCAGCTCCAAAAACAAATAAACTAGCAATTAGGAAGGAGTTGAGGTAGTAAATCTGTGCTGTTGAATGTACACTCATAAGAATAAAAGAATAATTAGTAAGGAAAGCCCAGATAAGATTTAATTTTTAATTTCTACCCTATAATAAAGGTAGATTCTCAAAACAGAGGTGAATAAATCCATATAATCAAAAATAACAAAGAATTTGAACAAAAAGTTAAGTTCTTCACACATACAAAAAAATAGATATATTTCCTTCAACCTAAATTAATTGGATGAAACTAATTATAGTTATATCATGAATTTACTTTCAATCATGTGAGATTTATATAATTTTGGCATATAATATTCAGTCTTAAGCAAGGCAAAAGAAGTAGAAAACATAAAAAAGGAAAGATTATATTTTATTACAATAAATTTAATTTATTTGTTATTATTACATTAATTTTAAATTTATCAAAAACAAATAGTTCTAGTTCTGCATGTAGGAGCTTGGAGTCAATATTTCATCCTAACAACAAATACAAAGCAGAAAAGACTAAACAATCAACAACTCTTCTTGGATCAATAAGAAAGGGGAGGACACAAGGCGAACTGTTGTCTCCTAGATTAGAGACACAAACAACAGAAACTGCTATAGCAATGAGAGCTGAAGTAGGAAACATAAACCATAATTGATGAATTGACGGAGTCTCAATACGGGCAATTTGGAAAGTTAAAAACTGTCCCGGGGAAACCAGCCATGGAGGTTTGGGGGGAGTAGGGAGTCCAAAAAATATTGTGAGGTTTACTTCCAGCAGATTCCCTAGTAAATAACTGAGAAAAATCCCCTCAGGTTTCTGGCAGAGAAAGGGGAAAAGCAAATATTTTGAAATACACCCCAACACTTTGTTTTTCTTAAGAAGCCCTTCCCTCAATGGAAAGTAGTAAAGCAGAATCTAAACTACTAAAGTGTCATAAGAGCCTAAATGACCTGGAGAAGACAAATACCCAGTTCCAATCCTTTTGCCATTTTGTCCCATCTAAGGTGGAATAAAAAATAAAAATAAACACACACACACACACAGAGACACCTGTAAAATTCACAGTCCAGAGGCACAGTCTCATTAAAAAACTAAGACCTAATTGAGAGGCTATGTAATGTTTCCCTTCCACCCACACTTCACCACCACATTAACTAAGGTCTATTTACAGCCATTTCTTCTACCCAGTACATCATGCCTACCAATGAAGAAAAAAATTACAAGGAATACTGAAAGAAAAAAAAAATTGAAGAGACAGAACAAGCTTCAGAGCTAGACATCACATGGATGTTGGAATTACCAGACCAGAAATTTAAAATAACTATGATAAATGTGCTAAGGGCTCTAATGGATAAAATAGACAGCTTTTAAGTAGAGATGGCCAGAGATCCAAGATGGCGGGGAAGTAGGAGGAGGCACCGATTCAACCTATACCCTAAAGTGAGCTGATTACCTACCAAAGAACTCCAATCACCCATGAAATCAGCCTGAGATCGGAATTACATATGTCTAGATCTCTACAGGGGCAGAAGATGCCAGTGGGCAGGTAAAGCAGAGTGGGAACGTCCGACTGATATTGGAAGATAAACAAAAGGGGGAGGGAGCCACCAGAAGTGACACATTGGAAAGTAATACCCCAATACGAAAGTGCCCTGCACTGGGGACCAGCATTAACTTGGGAGTCTGGTTGAAAGCACTCAAAAAGAGCAAAGGATTGTGCGGGGAAATTGTGGAAATTGGAGCAGTTAGGGACAGGGGCTTAAGTCCCCGGACCGAGGACAGCCACCCCTGGTGCTGAGCCAGAGAGAGTGTGCCAGAGAAACCAAGTCCTTGTCCCTGAGCCACCAGGGTGCCTGAGAGCACGTGGGGTCTGGCTCCCATGAGGGGCTGGGAGCATCACCAGCTGGCAAAAGCACAGACTTTTTACATTCCACACACAAGTGCAGTGCAGTGCTATCAGAGTCTGAGCTGCACCCCACACCCTCCCCTTAGAGAGGTGTGCACAGGCACCAGCCAGAAGCTCTGGGACCTGAAAGACCAGGCACTCCCAGCCCAGGCCAGTGGGAAAATCTCAGTGTGTGATCGCTGCTTGGAACCTCTCTGGCAGTCTGGAGCTGCCCAGACAGCAGCCACTGTCATGGTTTTGGGTACAAGCAGGAGTTCCTGTGCCCCCAGGGACCGCAACTTGTAACATGCTCTGCCAGCGGCTGAAGGGGAACTTATGAGCTCTGGAGCACTCACAGGGGAAGAGATTCAGGCTTCTCTCTGAGAGGGAGGTCTAGGTGCAGTTTGCTTTCCTCCAAACCTCCAAAAACCATCAAAAGCTTTCAAGACAAGAGAGAAAAACAAACAAACAACAACAACAACAACAAAACCATAAAAACCTCCAGAAAACAAAAGCCTGAAAAACTGGTGTCCTCAGAGCCCATTCCCTTAAGTGGGGCAGGAGGACTTAACTCAGGAAAACTTGCCTGAAAACACACATGGCAGGCCACTCCCCCAAAAAGCCAAACAGGGAAAAAAAAAAAAAAAAAAAAAAAGACTACAAAAGAACAACCACCACTACTTCAGAGATACAACATTTATTTTTAATTCATTCCCATGATTCTGGCTCATTTTTTTATATAGACAATTTTTTAACCTATTTACCATCACAGTGATATGTCCAGTATATCACATTCCATAATAACCTTTTAACCTGAACTTTTTGATGCATATACCCATGTTTTTTCTTTTGCTTTTCTATTTTTTAATTATTTTTTTAAATTTTAGTTTAGTTTAGATTAGTTTAGTTTCTTTTTTTATTTTTAATTTTTTAGCATTCATATAGAGTTAAGCTTCAAGGTAGTCCCCTTTCCCCAATCAATGCTACCCCTATAGGTAAACAAATTTTTAATCCCCCTTTATTTTAGGTAACTTGAGTCCTTTAACAAAGATATAAAGATACATCCAAGAGGAATCAAAATAACATTCCTCACCCACACTGAGAACTTATAACCACTCTACCATTTTTTCTTCTGCCAGTGTTTCTGTGCATTTGTGTTTTTCCTGATAGTATATAAAACTTATACTTGGGGTTCTTGTTGACAAGTTTCTTTCTTTTTTTTTTTTTTTTTTTTTTTGCTTAAAAAATATATACATACATATTTCTCTTGTCATATACATTTATCAGTTTTTTTGTTTGTCTGTTTTTGTTTGTATACTTCATAAATCTTATCTTTCAGCCCATTTGGGCTGAGCCTTCTCTTTTATCTTACTATTTTTTTTTCCTGCCTCTCTCTCTCTCTCTTTTCTTTTTCTTTTCATTTTTCTCTCTTTCTTCTTTCTTTCATTTGGTTCGGGACTCCTGATTGCTCAGAACGTTCTAGGGTGCACCTTGACTGCATCATAGTCGATACATCCAGCTATATCCATTCAGCCACCTCACCAAAATGACAAGGAGGATGAATGCCCAACAGAAGAAAAATTCAGAGAATGGGCCTTCTGCAACAGAGCTAATGGCTATCAACATAGACAATATGTCGGAAAAGGAATTCAGGTTAACAATTATCCAGGCAATAGCTAGGTTGGAGAAAGCCATGGATGACCAAAAGGAATTGATTAGGGCAGAACTGAAAGCCATCAGGGATGATGTTCACAATGTTAGGGCAGAACTGAAAGCCACCAGGGATGATGTTCACAATGCTCTAAATGAGTTCCAATCTAATCTAAATTCTCTAAAACCTAGAGTAACTGAGACAGAAGATAGAACTAGTGATCTGGAGGACAAACAGAGAGAAAGGATCAGGAGGAAGCCTGGAACAAATAGCATAGAAGCCATGAAAACAGAATCAGGGAAATAAATGATGCCATGAAACACTCCAACGTCAGAATTATTGGAATCCCTGAAGGGGAGGAGAAAGAAAGAAGTCTAGAAGATATAGTGGAACAAGTTCTCAATGAAAATTTTCCCAATCTCATGGATGGAGCCACCGTTCATGTACTAGAGGCAGAATGGTCTCCCCCCAAGATTATAGATTCTAAAAAACATCAAGGTAAAATTGAGAAATCATAATTATAGATATAATCTCTTGAAAGCCGCTAGGACAAAGAGGCTCCTTACTTACATAAGAAAGCCCATCAGAATAACGTCAGACCTGTCCACAGAAACCTGGCAAGCCAGAACGGGCTGGCAAGATATATTCACGGCAATAAATGAGAATAACATGCAGCCAAGAATACTTTATCCAGCAAGAGTGACATTCAAAATGGATAAAGAGATAAAGAGTTTCCAAGACCTGCAAGGCTTGGACCTTTGTTTGGTCACAAGACTATGCAACCACCAAGTTGACACTGCAGGAAATATTAAGAGGGTTCTATAAAAGAGGGAAAATCCTAAGAATATCATTGAACAGAAATATAGATACAATCTATAGAAAGACTTCAAAGGTAACACAATGTCAATAAAAACATATCTATCAATAATCACTCTCAATGTGAATGGCCTAAATGCGCCCATAATACAACAGAGGGTTGCAGATTGGATAAAATGACAGGACCCATCCATATGTTGTGTACAAGAGGCCCGTTTTGAACCTAAGGATACACCCAGACTTAGAGTGAAGGGATGGAGAAACATCTTTCATGCCAATGGGCCTTGAGAGAAGACCGGGGTAGTGATTCTCATATCAGATAAATTAGATTTTAAACTAAAGACTGCAGTCATATATACAGAGGACATTACATAATTCTTAAAGGGACTATCCACCAAGATGATCTAACAATTATAAATATCTATGCCCCCAATATGGGAGCAGCCAATTACATAAGAAAACTATTAATCAAGATGGGAGAAGGGGGTGGGATTATGGACATTGGGGAGGGTGTGTGCTTTGGTGAGTGCTGTGAAGTGAAGTGCTGTGATTCACAGACCTGTACCCCTGGGGATAAAAATATGTGTTTATAAAAAATTAAAAATTAAAAAAAAGATAAAGAGTCATGTTGATATGAATACATAGTAGGAGATCTTAACGCACCTCTCGCAGTAATAGATCATCCAAGCAGAAAATCAATAAAGAATCAAGAGAACTGAATGACACATAGGACCAGATGGACGTCATCAATGTATACAGAACATTCCACCCTAAAACAACAGAATTCTCATTCTTCTCAAGTGCACATGGAACCTTCTCCAGAATAGACCACATGCTGGGTCACAAATCAGGACTCAACTGATACCAAAAGACTGAGATTATTCCCTGCATATTCTCAGATCACAATGCTTTGAAACTGGAGCTCAATCACAAGGAAGAGTTTGGAAGGAACCAAACACCTGGACGCTAAAGACCACCTTGCTTAAAAATGCTTGGATCAACCAGGAAATCAAAAAAGAACATAAACAGTTCATGGAAACCAATAAGAATGAAGACACTTCAGTCCAAAACGTATGGGATACAGCAACGGAAGTCCTAAGGGGGAAATACATGGCCATCCAAGTCTCCCTCAAAAAAAAAAAAAAAAAAATTGAAAAACCCAGAATACACGAGCTGTCTCTACACCTTAAAGAACTGGAGAATCAACAACAAATTAAACCAACTCCACACATAAGAAGGGAAATCATCAAGATTAGAGTGGAGATCAATGAGGTAGAAACTAGAGATACAGTAGAATATAGCAATGAAACTAGAAGTTGTTCTTTTGAAAGAATCAATAGGATCAATAAACCATTGGCCACACTAATCCAAAAGAAAAGAAAGAAAGCTCAAATTAATAAAATTATGAATGAAAAGGGAGAGATCACAACTAACATCAAGGAAGTAGAAACAATCATCAGAAGTTATTATCAACAGTTATATGCCAATAACTTAAGCAACCTAGATGAAATGGATGCATTCCTGGAAAACTATAAACTCCCAAAATTGAACCAGGAAGAAATTGACAACATGAATAGACCGATATCTAGTAACGAGATTGAAGCAGTGATCAAAAACCTCCCAAAAAACAAGAGCGCAGGACCTGATGGATTCCCTGGGGAAATCTACCAAACTTTCAAAGAAGAAATAGCACCTATTCTCCTGAAGCTGTTTCAAAAAATTGAAGCAGAAGGAAAACTTCCAGACTCTTTCTATGAAGCCAGGATTACCCTGATCCCCAAACTTGGCAAAGACCCCACCAAAAAGGAGAATTTCATACCAATATCACTGATGGATATGGATGCTAAGATTCTCAACAAGATCCTAGCAAACAAGATCCAACAGCACATTAAAAAAGATTATCCACCATGACCAGGTGGGATTCATCCCTGGGTTACAAGGATGGTTCAACAATTGCAAATCAATCAATGTGATAGAACAAATCAATAAGAGAAGAATGAAGAACCACATGGTCCTCTCAATTGATGCAGAAAAAGCATTTGACAAAATCCAGCATCCATTCCTGATTAAAACGCTTCAAAGTATAGGGATAGAGGGAACATTCCTGAACTTCATAAAATCTATCTATGAAAGACCCACAGCAAATATCCTCAATGGGAAAAACCTCACAGCCTTCCCGTTGAAATCAGGAACGCGATGAGGATGCACACTCTCACACTCTTTTTCAACATAATATTAGAAGTCCTAGCAACAGCAATCAGACAGCAAAGAGAAATAACAGGTATCCAATTGGCAACGAAGAAGTCAAACTCTCTCTCTTTGCAGATGACATGATTCTTTATATGGAAACCCCAAAACACTCCACCCCCAAACTATTAGAACTCACACAACAATTCAGCAATGTGGCAGGATACAAAGTCAATGTTCAGAAATCAGTGGCTTTCTTATACACTCACAATGAAAATACAGAAAGGGAAATTAGAGAATCAATTCCAATTACTATAGCACCAAGAGCCATAAGATACCTGGGAATAAACCTAACCAAAGAGGTAAAGGATCTGTACTCAAGGAAAAACAGAACACTCAGGAAAGAAATTGAAGAAGACAGAAAAAGATGGAAAACCATTCCTTGCTCTTGGATCAGAAGAGTAAACATTGTTAAAATGTCTATACTGCGTAGAGCAATCTATCCTTTTAAGGCCATTCCGATCAAAATTCCACTGGTATTTTTTAAAGAGCTGAAGCAAATAATCCAAAAATTTGTATGGAATCAGAAGAGACCCCGAAACGCTAAGGAAATGTTGAAAAACAAAAATAAAACTACGGGCATCACATTACTTGATTTCAAGCTTTATTACAAAGCTGTGATCACCAAGACAGCATGGTGCTGGCATAAAAACAGACACATAGACCAGTGAAACAGAGTAGAGAACCCAGATATGGACCTTCAACTCTATGGTTAAATAATCTTCAACAAAACAGGAAAAAATATACAGTAGAAAAAAGACAGTCTCTTCGATAAATGGTGCTGGGAAAATTGGACAACTATATGTAGAAAAATGAAGTTCAACCATTCTCTTACACTGTACACAAAGATAAACTTGAAATGGATAAAAGACCTCAATGTGAGACAGGAATCCATCAGGACCCTAGAGGAGAACATAGGCAGTAACCTCTTCAATATCAGCCACAGCAACTTCTTTGAAGATATATCTCCAAATGCAAGAACCATATGATTCTCTCAATTGATACAGAAAAAGCATTTGACAAAATCCAGTGAAACAAAAAGTGAAACGAAAGTGAAAATGAACTTTTGGGACTTCATCAAGATCAAAAGCTTCTGCACAGCAAAGGAAATAGTCAACAAAACAAGGGGGCAACCCATGGAATGGGAGAAGATATTTGCAAATGACAGTACAGACAAAAGATTGATATCGAGGATCTATAAAGAACTTCTCAAACTCAACACACACAAAACAGATAATCACATCAAAAAATAGGCAGAAGATATGAAGAGGCACTTCTCCAATGAAGACATGCAAATGGCTAACATACACATGGCATTAAAAGTATAGATTTCTCTAGGCAGTATAGACATTTTAGCAATGTTTACTCTTCTGATCCAAGAGAATGGAACAGTCTTCCATCTTTTTGTGTCTTCTTCAGTTTCTTTCATCATCACTAGCCATCAGGGAGATTCAAATTCAAACCACATTGAGATACCACCTTACACCATTTAGAATGGCCAAAATTAGTAAGACAGGAAACAACATATGTTGGAGAAGATGTGGAAAAAGGGGAACCTTCTTACACGTTGGTGGGAATGCAATTTGGTGCAGCCACTTTGGGAAACAGTGTGGAGAGTCCTCAAGAAATTAAAATTAGAACTTCCCAATGACCCTGCCATTGCACCACTGGGTATTTACCCCAAAGATACAGAAGTAGTGAAAAGAAGGGCCATCTGTACCCCAATGTTTTTAGCAGCAATGGCCACAGTCGCCAAACTGTGGAAAGATCCAAGATGCCCTTAAATGGACGAATGGATAAGGAAGATGTGGTCCATATATACTATGGAGTATTATGCCTCCATCAGAAAGGATGAATACCCAACTTTTGTAGCAACATAGAGGGGACTGGAAGAGAGTATGCTGAGAGAAATAAGTCAAGCAGAGAGAGTCAAGTATTATATGGTTTCACTTATTTGTGGAGCATAATAAATAACATGGAGGACATACGGAGATGGAGAGGAGAAGGGAGTTGAGGGAAATTGGAAGGGGAAGTGAACCATAAGAGACTATGGACTCTGAAAAACAATCTGAGGGTTTCGAAGGGGTAGGGGGTAGGAGATTGGGGGAGCCAGGTGGAAGGTATTAAGGAGGGCACGTATTGCATGGAGCACTGGGTATGGGGCAAAAACAATGAATTCTGTTATGCTGAAAAGAAATAAAAAAAAAATGGTCTATGTAAGCAGAGGGATTGAAACCCAAAGACAGAAAAAAAAAAAAAAAAAAGAAATGTTAGAGATCAAAACCATGGTAAGGGCGCCTGGGTGGCTCAGTGGGTTAGGCCACTGCTTTCGGCTCAGGTCATGATCTCAGGGTCCTGGGATCGAGTCCCGCATGGGGTTCTCTGCTCAGCGGGGAGCCTGCTTCCCTTTCTCTCTGCCTGCCTCTCTGTCTACTTGTGATCTCTCTCTGTCAAATAAATAAATAAAATCTTTAAAAAAAAAAAAAAAAAAAAAAAAACCATGGTAAAAGACATGATCGGTGACTTTGATGGGCTCATTAGTAGATGGGACATGGATGAGTTAAGAATCTCTTAACTAGATGATATATCAATAGGATCTTTGACAACTAAAGAACAAAGGAAACAAAAAAATTTAGAAAGAAAATTATGTAAGGACAGTGGGATAACTAAATGTGTGATATATGCATAATTGGAATGCCAAAAAAAAGAGAAAAGTGAAAATGGGACAGAAAAAAATATTTCAAATGATAATGACTGAGAATTTCCCCAAAATTAATGTCAGACACGAAACTCCAGGTTCAGAAAATACAGAGAACATCAATAGGATAAATGTCAAAAGAAATAACACAAAGCATATCATTTTTATTACAGAAGATTAAAGAAAACAAAAATCCTGATAGAAGTCACAGAAAAAAAAACAAAAACCCTTAATTTTTACAAAATCAAATAGTAGAACCATATCCAACTTCTCCTCAGATACCACGCAAGCCAAAGAGAATAGAGTGAAATGAGTAATGTATTGAGAGAGGAAAAAAACCCTAGAACTCTATACTCAAAATTATCCTTTAAAGTAAAGAGGCAATAAAGACTTTCTAATGCAAATAAAAATTGAGAGAATGTATCAGTAGACCTGCCTTGAGAGAAATAATAAAAAGAAGTTCCTTAGAGAGAAGGAAAATAATATATGTCAGAAACTCAGATCTACACAAAGAAAGGAAGAGCACAGAAGAAGGAATAAATTAAGGTAAGATAAAAACTTATTTTCCTTATATTTAATTGTCCTAACAGATAACTGTTTAAACAATAATAGCAATTACATACTCAATTACATATGCCTATGTTTATATATTATGCATGCATATGTGCACATAAATACAAATACATGCTTATATATGCTCACATTAAGTGAACTGAATGATAACAATGATACAAGGAAGACATTAGGATTATTCTGTAATTACAAGGAGCCTACAGTACCCGTGAAGTAGTATAGTTATTTGAAAGTGGACTTGGAATAGTTGGGTATGTACATTGCAAATTCTTAGATAACTTTAAAAAGTTTTAAAAAATTACAAATTGCATACCAAAAAAGTAGAGAAAACAGAATCCTATGAAATGTTCAACTAAAATGACAAAGTAGAAAAAGTGGAAAACAAACATCAGAACTAAGAACAAGGGCAAAAGTTGTAAAACAGTAATGAACATGGTCAATGTTAAACCACCACTCAAATAATCACTTTAAATGTCAATAGTCTAAATGTACCAACTAAAAGAGGTTGTCAGAGTAGATCAGAAAACATGATTCAACTATATATTGTCTATAAGAAGCCCCTTTAAATACAAAGATACACATAGATTTAAAGCAAATGGACATATTTCACTCAACTTATTTCACTCAAGTGAGTGAAATATGTCAAGCAGACAGAGTCAATTATCACGTGGTTTCACTTATCTGTGGAGCATAACAAGTAACATGGAGGACATGGGGAGATGGAGAGGAGAAGGGAGTTGAGGGAAATTGGAAGGGGAGATGAACCATGATAGACTACGGCATCTGAAAAACAATCTGAGGGTTTTGAAAGGGCGGGGGGTGGGAGGTTGGGGGAGCCAGGTGGTGGATATTATGGAGGGCACATATTGCATGGAGCACTGGGTGTGGTGCATAAACAATGAAAAGAAATAAATAAAGACAAAAACAAAAACAAAACAAAACAAAAAAGCAAATGGACAGGGAAAAAAATGACCACAATGATACATATGAAAAGAAAGAGAGATTAGCTCTATTAATTTCAGATAGAGCAGGCATCAAACTAAGGAAAGTTATCACAGATAGGGAAGTGCATTACATAATGACAAAAGGGTCAATTCTCCAAAATTTCATAAAATTATTCATGTGCATACAACTAAAACAGGAAAGACATAAAACTCTCTTTGATTGCAGATAACACAATAGTGTATTAAAAAATCTGAAATAATCAACAAAAAACTCTCCTAAACTAATAACCAATTAGTGAAGTTTGTAAGAGCAATATGGATTGAACTAGATGGATAATGCTAAGTGAAATAAGTCAGTCACAGAAAGACAAATACCACATGATTTCACTCATGTGTGGGATTTAAGAAACAATAAATGAGCAAAGTATATATACGTATATATATATATATTCCCACAAAGAACGTATATATAAGAAATTAAATCCATAAACACATGAAATTAAACCAAATTACCCTTAAATCCTAAACAACCGTGAAGCTTTGAGTTCTAGTCAGTTAGGAAATGCCCAAGGCAGATAGCATGCAAATATTTATATTTTCCCTGAACTCATGAGTAACAAAAAGTACTATTCTCACTTTAAAAAAAAACACAAAACTTCAAGAGTAAAAGGAGAGTTTTTATACGTGATTGAAGTTCTATTGTTATCAGCTTAAAACAAATTGTTGTATCTCTAAGATGTTTTGTTAACCTCATAGTAACCACAAGGCAAAAACCTACAGAAGATACAAAAAAGGGAAAGAGAAGGGAAATAATGCATACCATTATGTTAAATCACCAGTTCACAGAAAAGACAGCAAAAGAGGAAGAAAGGTACAGGGAATTGCAAAACATCCAGAAAACAATAAATAAGATGGCATTATCCTTTAGAATCCTTTCTGCCATTAGTAAGTCCTAAACTATCAATAATTACTGTAAATGTAAATGGATTGAATTCTCCAATCAAAAGATGTAAGTGGTTGAATGACTAAAAAAGCAAGAAACAACTAACTATATGCTGCCTACAAGAGACTAACTTCAGCTCTAAAGACACACACAGTCACAAAGTAAAGGTGCAAAAAAAGATACTCCACACAGATGGAAATCAATAAAGAGCAGAGATAGCTAAACTAAGACAAAGTAGCCTTAAGTCAAAACCTACAACAAAAAGGTCTTTATATATTGATAAAGGAGACTATTCATGAGGAGGCTGTAGCAATCATAAACATATATATTTTTATTATATATACAGGCACTATATACACTATATATATATATATATATATATATATATATATAGTGTTCTATGCTATATATATAGCATAGAACATTATAGCACCTAATATACTAAGCAAATACTAATGGATATGAGAAGTTAATAGGAGGAGTTAATGAGGAGTTAAATAGACAACAATGGAAATATTATAGAGGAATTCAACACCCACTTTCACAATGGACAAATCACTCGATAAAATCAGTTAGGATACTCCAGATATGAATAATACTTTGGACCAAATAGACCTCAACAGACATATACAGAACATTCGTCAGAGCAACAGAACACAAATTCTCAAGTACACATGAACATTCTCCAGGATAGATCATATGTTAGGCCACAGAACAACTCTCAACAAATTTTAAAAGATAAAAATCATACCAAATATCGTTTTGACAATAATTATCTGGACTAGAAATCAATTAGCATGAGAAAAACTAAGGAAATTGTAAAAATGTAGAATTTAAACAATATAATCCTGACCAGTTTCTATACAAAGCTTAGGAGTACTTTTTCTACCTCTATAAAAAAAATGCCATTGGAATCTTAATCGACATTACATCAAATTTATAGTTGCCTTTTGATAGTATGAACATTTAAACAATACTAATTCTTCTAATCCATGAATATGGAATACCTTTCCATTTATTTATTTTCTTTTTTTTTTTCACCATCAATGTCTTAATAGTTTACTTTGGAAAAACTTGTTCCCAAGTATTATATCATATTTGATGTTATTATAAATGGGATTGATTTTATTCATTCTTTTCAGAAAATATGTTGTTAGTGTATAGAAATAATACTGATTTTTCTATATTTTGTATTCTGTAACTAAACTGAATTTATTCATTTTTCTGGTATTTTGGATGAGTCCTTAGGATTTGAGGAATGGGCAGTTGCCCAAATTTGGCCTATTGGTCATAATTTTCCAACTCCTAATCTAGAATAACATTTTTAAGCTTTTCTTATTTTGTTCACAGCTCATCATGGTCCTGTATTACTTATGTCCAGTTAGAATCCAAAATGATTAAAGAAAAAATAGTTACATGAGGATATTTACTTATTCATTCATTCAATACATTTTTAGTGTTGCATAATAAATTTTGGAATAAGTAACAGATAAACATCTTGAATAAGAAAGAATCATGAATGCTTATGAGTACTCCCCCCTTGGATAAAGCCTTTTGCTTGTTCAAAAAAAAATATTGAACATATGGCTCAACTCTCCCACTCTGTAAGTGACAGCATCTCCAATAATTGTTGAAGATTTCTCACTCGTCCCAACTAGTAAATCTAAGTAGGATCACATTTCAACATTTCCTGTTCTAAATGGTTCTTATTTTCCATCCATCCAGCATATTATCCTGCCTAATATATAGGAGATATTCTAACACCTACCTTCTTTTTTTAACACTCATCACCAAGTAACTCTTCTGATTTTTTTTTAATTTTTTTTTTACTCTTGGGGAAATTAATATGCCTCACAGATCTGATTCCCAGGAGAAACCAATAAAAGGCTAGTTATTAGAGATCTGAGAAACATCAATGGGTCAGTAACATCTACTACTAATAATTATCTGTATTCTCACTGGGAAGAAACATATATTTTTGTCTTGGAGATGATTATACTACAAAGCACAATTCAAAACTACTGAGTTCCTACAAATGTGGCTACACACCTTGGAACAGAACAGGTAGGTAAAAAAATGCTCCCAATATTGAGCAATACTACAGTAAACTCTCTCTTCTTTTACTCCCTTTCCACTTTCTCTTTCTTTTCCATTTGTACACATTCTGTCACTAGTTATTCCAATCTCTTTAACACCATTCTTACTATTGTAATAATGAAATTATATTACAACCATAAAAGGAGCTATTTCTGAAGGAATTAACATTCATGATGTCTCTTTGGTGGGCTGTTATCTCAAGGATCTTGTATCCCTCAGCACTTTCTTCACCATCTTGTGTGATACTCCACATTTCCCACTGTGAGGACCAAATATGGTAAATCTGTCTTGTCCACTCCATGCCTGCTCATGCCCCTACCAAACTACACAAATGGAAATGATACTTTCCCCTCATAAAGGGAATGTTGGGATAAGTCGTTTCCCTCAATTTGGCATATTTGATAAAACATTTGATGATGTTAGCCAATGACTAAGTCAAGAATTAGGGGGAATGGGGCACCTGGGTGGCTCACTGGGTTAAAGCCTCTGCCTTTGGCTTGGGTCCTGATCCCAGGGTCCTGGGATCGAGCCCCACATCAGGCTCTCTGCTCAGTAGGGAGCCTGCTTCCTCCTCTCTCTCTGCCTGCCTCTCTGCCTACTTGTGATCTGTTTGTCAAATAAATAAATAAAATCTTAAAAAAAGAATTAGAGGGAGAATGGTAAGAATAAATATGAGTTAATAGAACTAGTGTCCATCAGTTCTGAAAAGGACCTCTATTACAGGCAAGTTAAGATGGCTAAGAGTACAGATTAAATGGAAAATTCATGAATATGGTGCAACAGTGACAGGACACTGATACAATGAGTTTTGGACAGCTTGGAAACCTGGTGTATCATTATTAAACCAAGATTACAAAATCTCTCTCAATCCTAGCAAAGCACAGAGAAGCTGTTTTTCTGAGTCTTCTGACACTCTTTTTTGGGGGTTTGGAGAGTCACTAACTTAAAGTGTATCATAATTCTCCCAGTGATTTGTTGCAAACACAAGTATTGTAAACTATGTTTCAGAGGACAAAGCCTTTTCATTTTCTGTAAGCATTTCTCTCAGATTCAATAGTATTTCACTCATTGCTGACTATTCTATGAGTGATTAATGTCTGAGATTTCACAGAAATGAAGTAAAGAATAATCAGAGAATATATTCTGCTAGAATATGCATATACAGATGTGATTAAATTTGAATATTCAAATTATGGTTGACTATTCATGACACAAAATGTGTTTTCTTGAATATAAATAGAAAAGACTAAAGAAGCACAATGAGAAAGTTAAAGAGGCTCTCTATCAGGAAGTGTTACTCTTTGCTCTTAATTCCTCCATGTTTCAAGTGATGTTTCCTTCTCTCTCTAATATAACTTCTGATTATCTCATTTGTCCTATTATTTATCTTCCTTTCACCAGCCCTCTCTGAATGTTTCCCAGCTTCACATTTGGCATTTGCAACATAGTTCCCACAAAATCATTGATGGGCAAGCAACATATCAATGTTCAGTTCCCATATTTCTCAATTCTTCCTTATTTTCTACCTTCAGAATACTCCATTGTTTTCTCTACTGATTGAGCCAATGGGTACAACAAATGACTCTGTGGTATCTGAATTTGTATTGATTGGACTTTCAAATTCATGGGAGATGCATCGTTTTCTTTTTTGGTTCTTCGCTATGTTCTACATGGGGATTATCCTGGGAAACCTCTTCATTGTATTCACAGTAACTATTGACTCTCATTTACACACCCCTATGTACTTCCTATTGGCCAACCTCTCTCTACTTGATCTAGGTTTGTCTTCTACCACGGTCCCCAAAATGATCTCTGATCTTTTCACTGACTGTAACATCATTTCTTTTCCAAAATGTATGATACAGATATTTTTTATTCATGTCATGGGTGGAGTTGAGATGGTGCTGCTCATAGCCATGGCATATGACCGGTACACTGCAATCTGTAAGCCTCTCCACTACCTGACAATCATGAGTCCAAAAACATGTGTTTCCTTTGTAGTGGCTGCCTGGATAGTGGGGATAATCCATGCCGTATCTCAGTTTGTTTTTGTCATTAACTTGCCCTTCTGTGGCCCTAACGAAGTAGATAGTTTTTACTGTGATTTTCCTCGGGTCATGAAACTTGCTTGTGTAGACACTTACAAGCTAGAGTTTGTAATCATTGCTAACAGTGGGTTTATATCCATGGCTACCTTCTTCTCTTTAATTATATCCTATATCTTCATTTTGGTAACTGTCTGGAAACGTTCTTCAGGGGACTTGTCCAAAGCATTTGTCACACTGTCAGCTCACATCACTGTAGTGATTTTGTTTTTTATGCCATGTATGTTTCTCTACGTGTGGCCTTTCCCTACAACATCGCTGGATAAGTACTTGTTCATTGTTGACTTTGCTATCACCCCTGTCTTGAATCCCACCATCTATACATTAAGAAACAAAGACATGAGAGTGGCCATGAGAAGACTGGGCAAATGGATTGTGGGTCCTAGTGGGATCTCATAATGAATGCAGCAGATCCACATACAATATGCTTCAGGATCACCAAGAATACTGCAGTTCACATGACTGCCATCATTACTATGTAAGAACTACTATTTGGAGAAATAGTTCAACAAAGGTCTACCTATAGAAATTGACTGAGTCAGAGCTGACTTTATTTTATTTACCACAGAAAATAAACGGACTTCACCTACTTCCATCATGAAGAGTTATGAGAATAGAAAACTGAGCTGATTTGTAGGAATAAACTTAACATTGAAATACCATTTTCTGGATGACATTTTCTGGGAACTAATAATTGTGTTTATTCTCAATTATAAATGAATACCTCAAATGATAAATATATCTCATTGTAAACTTATGGACTTAATATATAAAATGTGACTTTGAGTCAATCAAAATCAATAAATTCTATTTTTTAATTCCTAATTCAATTTTAGTTTAACTTAGAAAAGAACAAAATTAACTATGTGTTACTTATATTTAGCCCCCAAACACAAACTTGACTTTGTCAGTTTAAGATGCTATTTTAGTTTTGTGTTTAGATTTGAGTGATTAGGGGTGCCTGAGTGGCTCAGTGGGTTAAAGTTTCTGCCTTCGGCTCAGGTCATGATCCCAGGGTCTTGGGATCGAGCCCCGCATCGGGCTCTCTGCTCGGCAGGGAGCCTGCTTTCCCCTCTCTCTCTCTGCCTGCCTCTCTGCCTAGTTGTGATCTCTGTCTGTCAAATAAATAAATAAAATCTTTAAAAAAATTATATTTGAGTGATTATAAGTAGAAAGAGAATTTTCCTTAACACTGTCAATACTTTAGATAAATACAAACCAGAGCTTTTTGCACTTTTGTCTACCTTTGTATTATTCTATATTTCTAGTCATTCCAATATTGAATCACCTGGTTTATTTTTTTAAAAAAAGTATAAAAATAATAGCTATTTCAAAGGAGAATAGTCATCCTGGGATGTGCAATTAGAGGTCCTGGATTTCTTGAATATGGTTTCTTGGTCAAATAAAACATTCCCCAAGAGTTTATATATCTAAGTTTGATAGTCTTAGATAAATGTCAAGCCAAAAATGGTAAGGCATATTCGATTTAAATTGTTTCTACATTTGTAATAAATTCTTTATTAAAGCTAACATTTAACATTTTCATTTATTTGTTTCTACTGCTCTCTAAATAAAATATGCTCAATTAACAAAACTAATGTCTATGTATTTTGTCCAGTGTGTTTCTAGGAACTTTTCCAGTAACATTTCTGCTACCTCCATGTAAATTAACCATTAATACCTCTTTTAACATCAGGCACCTGGGTGGCTTAGTCGGTTAAGCATCTGCCTTCAGCTCAGGTCATGATCCTAGGGTCCTGGGATCTAGCCCTGCATCTGGCTCCCACTCAGCTGGAAGTCTGCTTCTCCTCCCTTTGCCTGCTGCTCCTCCTGCCCCTGCTCATGCATGTGCTCAGGCTCGCTCTCTCTGTCAAATAAATAAAATCTTAAAAATAAATTACTTCTTTTAACACTTTGGTATTCATCTGGATGGGAAGTTCTTCTTCACTTGATCATTGCTAACCACTCCTATCTTTCAAATATTTCACTGGATTCTCACTGGGCTTTTCCTCCTACTCTTTGGTAAATTCCTTCCCAGTAGCGGTTCACTGGGGTTCTCTCAATCAGCTCCATCACCAAACTCAAAGTTCCTAATAATTGTATTTTTGTCCTTTTCTCACTCCATATTCTATCCCTTAGGGACAAACATTCCCTTGGCTTTAATTACCATATCATCTAAGGGCTTTTATTCTTAAGCCAATGTAGTATTTTTTGAGTTCCTACTTCATAAATTTGTCTACTGACTTGATGATTCAAGGGCATCTCCCATTCAGCAGATCTGAAACTAAACTCATCTCATCCTTGAACCTGTTAGTCTTTCAGGTCCCTAGTCACAATAAGTAGTGCTAATATTTACCCAGTTCTTCAATGTAAAATCTAGGAGTAATAATGGACTCCTCCCTTCCTGAATCCCTAATATTCATTAAATCTGCAAATGCCATTAATTCCAACTTCTAAACAGCTCTTAAGTATGCCCTCTGTTCTCTTCTAAATATCAAATATTGTATAAGACTTCACATGTCATTTTTCAAATAGAATATTAAGTCACCTATGTGACTTCCAACTTCAATTCTTGTTTGCCTTCATTCTCATTATCTACATTCAGAATGAGAGTTTGTTTTGTTGTTGTTGGTGGTTTGTTGTTGTTGTTGTTGTTGTTTTGAGAGACAGAGCATGGGTGCACACACATATGCACAGGGAAGAATAGCAGAGGGAGAGAGAGAGAGAGAAAATCTCAAGCAAGCTCCATGCTCAGCTTGGAGCCCAACATGGGTCTTGATCTCATGACCCTGAGATCATAACCTGAGCTGAAATTAAGAGTCCAACACTTAATCAAATGAGCTACCCAGACATCTCAGATTTTATTTAAATATAAATATAAGCATGTGATCCTTCTATTTAAGACCCCCTCACATACTTGCCACTACTCTTAAATTAAAATACAAACTTTTTTTCAAGATTAATCAGGCAACACAAGACCTGGCCCTCATCAACCCCTCCAGCCTCAGAGGACAACATGCTCTTGCCCTACAACTCCAGAGGCAATTTGGTTTTCTTTTGCTTGCCTGAAAAAATTATTATTTCTTATCTTAAGGTTTGCACTGGCCAACTATTCTTTCTGAAACATTTGTCTTTTATGCTTTATTCATTCTTTAAATTTTGTGTTTTATCAAGAAATGCTTTCCAGAACCTGAGTCCAAGAGAGCTCCTTACATTGTATATTATTACAGCATTCCCTAGTATCATTTCTGTAACACTAGACATACTCATAATTTCTTATTTGTTGTATGTCTTCCTCATTACATTTTAAACTCCATGTGAGGAAAGTCTGTGTCAATCATGTTTACTGCTATCACATCTGTATAATAGTACAGAAAATCTTTGATGAATATTTATCATTAAATAAATGAATAAAATCAACAAAGAGTTTAAAAAGAGCAGTGTTGAATAATTTGTTGATTAATATATGGGCTTTCTTTTTAACTTTTATTTTATATATTTTTTTAAGATTTATTTATTTTAGAGAGAGAGTGAGAGTGAGCAGAGAGCAGAGGGGCAGAAGGAGAGGAAGAGCTTCCTCAAGCACACTTCCTGCTGAGCATGGAGCCCAACATGGAGCCAGAGATTCCATCTCAGGACCCATGAGATAATGACCTTATCCAAAATCAAGAGTCAGCCACTTAACTGACTGAGCCACCCAGGCACCCTTCTTTACTTTCATTTTAGATAGAGAGCTACATCAAGCTGCAACAATTAACACAGAGGTTCTGGTACCCTTCACTGACATTTCCTCATGGGAAAACCTGTAAAAGTATAGCTCAATACTACAACCAGAATACTGATGTTACCACAGCCAAGATGCAGAATATTTCTATCAGCACAAGGTTCCCTTCTGCTTTCCTTTTATACCCACATACACTTCATCCTGCCCCTCCTTCCCTGACCCCTGGGAAGTGCTAACCTGTTCCCTATTTTTATCATCTTGTCATTTCAAAAATATTACATATATGGAATCAAAGAGTAACTTTTGGGGATTGGCTTTTTTCTCAGCATAATTCCCTTTAGATTCTTTTCACTTGTTGAAGGACAACTGGGTTGTTTCTAGTTTGAGGTTATAATGAGTAAAGTAGCTACAAACATTAGAGTGCAGGCTTTTACATTTTCATTTCTCTGGAACAAATACCCAGGAGTAAAACTGCTGGATCATATACTCAGTTTCGGTTTTTGGGTTTTTTTTCTTAATAAACTGCCAAACTGTTTCCCAGAATGGCTGTAGCATTTTACCCTCTTACCAGCTATGCAAGACAGACCCAATTTCACTGTATCTTCACCAGCATGTGCTGTGTCACTATTTTTTTTTTTTAATTTAGCTATTCTGATAGGTGTGACAAGATCACTCATTGTGGTTTTACTTTTCATTTCACTTACAACTAATGATGTTGAACATCTTTTCATGTGTTTATTTGTCATCTGTACATCCTCTTCAGGGAAAAAAGGTCTCTTCACATCTTTTGTCCATTTTCTAATCAGATTGTTTTAAATGCTGTGTTCTTGGAAATCTTTATATATTCTGAATACTAGTCCTTTATCAGATACATGTGTGGCAAAATGTTCTTCCTCTCTGTAATTTGTCTCTTTATCTTCCAAACAAGGTTTTTCCCAGAGTAAAAGTTTTTAATTTTGATGAAGTCCAATTTCTCATCTCAGTGTTTACATCTACCAATTGTTTCTCCATTTAGTTTGAAATCTTTAAAACTTTCCAGTTTGAAATCTTTCCAGTTCTTGCTATAAGAATGATCTTTTAATTGCAATTAGGACACATGCATGTTATTTAATGAGACTCTGAGTCTTGTTTAAATCTTCTGTTTTAACTCACTTTTTGTGATACCGCTCTTGCAGGGGGAAGGGGACACAGTCTCACCATTACCAGTGAAGGTAGAAGTCCAGGGGTACACTTGTTACAGGTAGGTGGAAGTGGGAGTTCCAGGGCCCAACACAGTCCTCACTGACCCTGCAAAGGGGGTGGCCTCACTCCCATGTGGCAATAGTGGAAGTCTCAACTCTCTTTTAGAACCTCCTCAGATACAACCCAGCAGGGAGAAGGGAAGTGCCTCAGTACTGCTGAGGGGGATGTAAGTCCAGGCTCTCACACATTCTCTAATAAACATGGGGTATTTGGGGGCCTTCTTATAAGCAGGCAGAAATGAAAGTCCCAGACTCCTGCCCAGCCTTCTCTGACACCAGCCTGGTAAAGAGAACACAGAGAGTGCCCTGTTACAGCCCTGTGAGGGTATCAGTCTAGATGACCACTAGGTCTTTGCTGATGTAGGTAAACGTAGGGCCACAGCTTGTTCTGTGCTAATTGGCTGAAGTAGAACAGTTATTGTCTAAAACTTTTCTACCTTACTATGTTTCCCTTTTCCTGGGTCCTGGCTTGGTGAGAACAGGCTTTTATTGGGACTTTTAAAAACTCTGCCCACCAGCATTTCCCAGTTACCTCCTTCTTCAGCTCCAAGTGTGTGTGTGGTAGGGAGGAAGTAGACTTGCATTAGAGAATGAAAACAACTGCTTTCCAGCTGCTCACTGTAGTCCATGGACCCTTGTTCATTAGGCCTTTAGGCCTTTCACTGGTGGTCTATATTGGCACATCTTCTCCTGGGAGATGTGGGACTGTGTCTGCTTGCTCTTACCATCAGCCTCTGTGCTGTCAGCAAGCAGCACCTGCACCTGGTACTCTAGCATGTAACCTTCTGCACATGAAGTGCTCCAGCTCCTCCAGCTCCTGGGAGGAAGAGGCTGATAGTGCAGAGGTGTTCCCCATCCCTCCAGCTCAGTGACCTGGGTTGAAATCAGGTTCCTGCTCTGGCTGCCTTTAGCCCCAGTCCAGCAGTGTGGGAAGGGGGATAGAAAGGGGAAGGGGAGAGCAGGTCCCAGAGAGCCACCTCCTGCCCCAAATTCCCTCCCCACTGCCCTATTAGCTTCCTTTTATATTTGCTTAGTCATAGAATTAAAGTACCTAATCCCATTTTCTTTGCCTTTTCTCAATTCATTTTCTGTATCTCTTTGTCAATTCTCTGCAGTGAAATCTACTGATAAGTTTCTTTTTGCTGGCTTCAGCCAGTTTAAATCTTGAGCCAGTTTTAGTTGGGACAGACTGTAAATCAGTGGACTTAATCCTCTCTAATACTTTAAGGTCTCATCAATTCTGCATTAACAGACCCTGATCCTCTGTTAGCTCAGCAGCTTTCTTTGTTGCCAAGCAAACCCAGGATCCATGCCCCAGGGGATCACTCACAAATCACAGTGTGCCCTTGGCTGGAGAATTTCCTAGGGCTTTATTTCTGCCTAGATTCTCCCTCATTCATCTTAATATACTATTCTGCCTGGTATCCAGTTGGCCATTTAGAATACAGGCACATCAGGACAGAAGTACATTGACATGATAGAATGATTTATGGGGCTGTGGAGTATTCCCTGCCTTGCAATAGCCAGTGAGGCAGGGAGCTAACAAGAAACTTTCCTCCAATCTTGGAGTAGCTGTGCTTCTTCCAAGCAATTAAATTATCTTACTTCATCATATATATACCAACTCATGTCACTGACCATGCATTTCTATTTATTTTTAAATATTTCTGCCTGCATTATTCTCCAGCTTGTATCCTTGCTTACACATTTTGAAATGTCAATGCTTTTCAAAAATTAATTTGACACTAACCATGATTCTGAAGCTATTCTAAAGAATTATGATTTTCCATTGGTTCTCAAAAAGAGAACATAAAATACAACTCTAAGCAAACACAGCTCAAAGATAGACACTTGACACTTTTGGACCCCATGAGAGCCTACAGATCAGATTCTTTTTATCTACATATCAAATATAGATAAAGCCTTACTTCTTTACAGAAACAGTTGTTTCAGTTGTTTTCAGTTGTTTCAGTACCTTGTCATAGGTCTTAAGAATGAGCATCTCCCTAAAGGTAAATATGATCTTCTTACAAACACTCAAAATAACCTGTATTTTTCCTCTTTTGTGTTTGTATCTGTTTTCCACTGATCTCTTCAGAAATTAATCCAATAATGTACAAATTTTAGTTCTATCTAGTCAACTCAGGAAAAATAAAGGTTAAATGCATTCAAGAAGACTTTCATCTTCTAAACTCCACAAAGTTTGGGACTGCAGGTAAACCTACAAAGGTAAACATTTGCTATAACTGATAATAGGAAAGTGATCTATTTATTACCCTCCTGTCAGTTGTAAGAATTATCTTTACATATTGGGGGTTTTACATCTACATCTTCAAGTCTGGTCCTAGAAGTGGTGGTATGTCTGTCCACTCAGGATATGTTTTCACACCCCCAGCCCCTCATCTCAGTGCATCTAAGCATTTCATCCCAAAGATCAGGGAATTTTTTTAAAGTTTTTATTTATTTATTTGAGAGCAAGAGAGTGAGAGACAGTATGAGAGGGGAGAAGGACAGAGGGAGAAACAGAGTTCCTGTGGAGCTGGGAGCCTGATGCAGAACTCGATTCCGGGACTCCGGGATCATGACATGAGTTAAAGGCAGTCACTCAACCAACTAAGCCACCCAGGCATCCCGATACATAGGGATATTTTTACACAAACCAACATACTGCATCAAATCTTCCCTCTTCCCCTCTGTTGCGTTACCAGGCAATTTCTTTTTCATTATTTCTCTCAGGGAGAAACCAATGCGACTCAAAGATTTTGTCCCCCAGGAGAAACTAATAATGGGCTTGGCATTGGCCTTCTCTGAGACAACAGTAGGTCATTCTCCTGTGCATCTAATTAGCTTATTTCCTATTTTGAAGAATCCTATATAGCTTTGTCTTTGAGGGAAGATTATGTACAGAAAATAAGACTGAGTTCTCTGAATTTCTGTTCTTCCAAAAATGTAAATCCTGTGGCTGAACAGGCAGGTAGGAAAGTTTTTTTAATTATAAAACTGCACTTGTCATGGTTGTGTCCCTCTCTCACTCTCCCTTAACTCCGCTTCAGTATCTGTTCCTCTGTAAAATATTAGTGTCAGAAGTTTTCTTGTTTTGAAAATATTTTTGTCCTGTTATTCTATGTCATCACTCATTTATTTTCAAATTTCAATCATTGCATTGTCTTATCAAATCAATTCTACACACACAAACACAGAGACAGACACATGCACACCATTTGATATGTTCAATTTGTGAAGGTTTTTCAAGATTCAGGTGTATCTGATTTTTGTGCTCTCCAAATTATTTTAAACTTTTCTTTTCATTGTGTAAAACAGACATCTGGCTTCAGCTATTCATGCCTTTTTGAGAATCAAATTCTGTTTTAAACAAAAGTAAGGAAGTCTCAATCCCCCACCTCCAGGATTCTGGTGTGATTCCCTCTCCTTCAGTATTACTTTCCTCCATATTTGAAGGAATCATCCAATGCCTAGACTGAGAGGCTATTCTCAGAGTCAGAAAGCTTCTGGCCCCATGCCAGGGGATGGTACAGGTACAGAGGAGCTGATAGCTATAAGTTCTGAGATGGAACTGTTTAAGGATTGACCAGGCTGTGTGATGAAACAGGAAAGAGGGTTAAGAAGAGCAATTTCCTATGTCAAGGAAAAAAAAAAAAAAGTCTTTCAGGAAGGGAAGGCCAATTTTATTTTATTTTATTTTATTTTTTAAAGATTTTGTTTATTTATCTAACAGAGAGAGAGACACAGCGAGAGAGGGAACCACAAGCAGGGGAGCAGCAGATGAAGAGGGAGAAGTAGGTTCCTTGCTGAGTAGGGAGCCCAATGTGGGGCTCCATCCCAGGATACTAGGATCATGACCAGAGCTGAAGGCAGACACTTAACAACCAAGCCACCCAGGTGCCCCAGAAGGCCAATTTTATTTTAAATAAATAAAAACTCAGGCTTGAATAGGGCACTTCCAAATAGGTTAAAGTGATCCTTTCAAATATAAATAATTCTAGATTTTTCATGACTCTATTTAAGCAGGTATAGAACATTACTGAGGAAGACCCCTGGACTGGATATTAGGCTGACTTCTGACTCTGGCTCTGTGAATATATCACTGGGAATGCACTGTCTAGCCATTTGAATGAAGTAACTGAACAAGATTCTCTTGAATTTCTTTCCCACTTCTATACAAATCTATAATTCTGATTGTCTTATTTGTTTAATATGTTTCTATATTTTCTATTTAAAGATGGGTCTCCCCAGGCCCTCAGTGACTGAAAAATATTGTATCTCCAGCAGGAATGATACCAAACTAGATGGAGTCTTGGCTTCTGAACTCCTGAGAGCCTCACAAAGTCACCAGGGTTTTCTATAAAGGCAGAGAAACAAGTGCATGATCTTTTTCTCCCTCAGATCATGTGAATTTCCCCATCAATGATATATACTAATTCCAGATGTTTGTAGTAAAAAGGGCAGAAATCTCTTCACTCAGTTAAACACTCAGTTTTTATGTACATAGAACAGGATTATACCAGGAAATACAAGCTTAGCAGAAGATATTATTAAATCAAATTCTCTATGTATTTGTGAGGGCTACTGATTTGTTTCTTCTATGAATAATTTAGTACCTATTTCTAGGAAATTCATTCATCACTTATTTCCTAGGCTTTTCTATGTGCCAGCCACTGTTTGAGGCAGGTGATGCAGTGTTGGACAAAGCAGAAAGGGTCCTATATCAAAAACTTTAATATTTATTTATGAAAATCTATAAATATTAGAATGAAGGTAAGTAAAATAGTGCCTGGAGGCTGAACGGATGCTTTTGATCAGTTACTTCCTAATTTTTTTAGAGGTGATTCACCTGTCAGTTCACTGAGGCATCATGTTCAACCACTCTATTCTACCAAACCCCATTGCTGCACCCATGATTCATATGCTTAAAATCTTAACTTGTCTTTATCTCAGTGGTTATTTTCCCTTAGTTGACTATTACTTTCCATCCTTCCAGTCAAAATATACCTAAAACAGTGAATGGAAACCCAAGTAAATTTCATACCCAAGTGTTTGTAATTTAAACTATGGCGGGTACCTAAGCAAAGATGTGCCATGTTCTACCAATGCCTTTTTTTGATCATCATTTTATCCTCCCTATTTGGTGTCTAGGAATTTATTTCTTCCCCTCACCCTCCTTTTATTTTCTTACACACTTTCCCATTGGTCTTCATTCTTCCCATTTATTTATGTGTTTTTTCCCTGCCTATCCTTTACATGCTACTGACTCTGACTCCACGACTTTGAATATACTTAGTTCCATAGTTTGCATTGTGATCGTCCATATTATAATAATTAAAGTTCACAAATAGATTATATGTTATAAATGGAAGTTTAGAAACTTTAGGATAAAAGGTTAATGTAATGTTGGATTTTCCTGTTACAAAAATAATCACTCAAACTCCAGTACAAACAGCATTTCAGCATACAAACCCAAAAGTAACACATAAAAAACAGACTTCAAAAATGTATTAACTGTTATTATGTTAATTGTTATTATTCTATACTCATTTGTAATTTTTGTTTAATTTTATTATTCTTGATTATATTTTCAAATGTCTATTTTTTTGTTAAATTTTTTTTGTATGCTTATGTATACTCTTCTAATTTTCTAGGCATCAATACGTATTATTTTTAATTTTTATTATTTTCTACCTAAATTCCTTGAGTTTAATTTGTACATCAATTTCTAACTTCTTAAGTTGCCTGATTACTCCATGTACTTGACTAAATAAGAGCAATTTAATGCAATAGACAGCCTCTGAGTGCAGCTTTAGTCATACTACCAACCCATACTCTGGGTTCCCATTATTTCTAAGTAATTTACTATCAATTAAATAAAAGATCTGTCAATAATAAATTTAAATTATCAACATTTAACACATTGTGTGAGGCACTCCTCAAAGTTAATTCCTTCTCTCATTTCTTTCAGGTCACTTCAGAGTCTTCCCTTCCTTGTGATTCAATGGACAAAGTAAATGGCTCTGTGGTAACTGAGTTTTTGTTACTTGGACTTGCACAATCCTTGGGAATGCAGGTTTTCCTTTTCCTTTTCTTCTCTTTGTTCTATGTGGGGATTATCTTGGGAAACCTCTTCATTATGTTAACAGTAATTTTGGATTCTCACTTACATTCCCCCATGTATATCCTGCTGGCCAACCTATCACTCATTGACCTAGGCCTTTCATCCACCACAGTTCCTAGGATGATCTCTGATCTTTTCAGTGATTGCAAAATCATTTCCTTCCACAACTGCATGATACAAATGTTCTTTATTCATGTCATGGGAGGAGTTGAGATGGTACTGCTCATAGCCATGGCATATGACAGGTACACAGCAATTTGCAAGCCTCTCCACTATCTAACTACTATGAATCCCAAAATGTGCATGCTTTTGATAATGGCTGCTTGGATCATTGGGGTGATTCATGCTGTGTCTCAGTTTGTTTTTGTCATAAATTTACCTTTCTGTGGCCCTAATAATGTGGGGAGCTTTTATTGTGATTTTCCTAGAGTTATTAAACTTGCATGCATGGACACTTACAGACTAGAATTTGTGGTCACTGCCAACAGTGGCTTCATCTCTATGGGCACCTTCTTTTTCTTAATTATATCATACATATTTATTCTGATAACTGTCAGACAACATTCTTCAAAAGATTTATCCAAAGCATTCATTACTCTGTCAGCTCACATCACTGTAGTGGTTTTATTTTTCACTCCATGCATGTTTCTCTATGTGTGGCCTTTCCCTACCAAATCAATGGATACATTTTTTGCCATTGTGGACTTCGTCATCACTCCTGTATTAAATCCTGCCATCTATACTTTAAGGAACAGAGATATGAAGGTGGCAATGAGAAGGCTGAGCCGACAAGTTGTAAGTTCTAGGGAGATGCCATAACAGACTTCATTGGTAAGACCACAAGATGAATGTCATGGACTTTCAGGACCCTTGTAATCACCATGAACACTATGGATTATGTATAATTTCATTACTGCCTTTAAAAAAACTGAGAACTCTACATAAAAAGAGGTATTAGAACTTCACTTTCAAGTAGAGCTGCAGTAATTTCTGTTAAGTATGAAAAATAAAGTGTTATATATTCCTACCTATCTATAAAATTAAGTTGCAATTTCATCAATGACCATACTCAATTTTCATGTAACTGTTTTTTATTTCCATATAAATACATATATGCATATATGGTTAAGTTTTATTTATCAGTATCTTCATACTGATTATAAGCATCACTAGGAATCAATTAATATTTCTTGTGGAAATTATGTGCATCCAATGGATAAAATAGGAGTTTATACAAATTAGAAGCCATTAAAAATCAAGAAACAATTCTCATCCTAATTATATGTTGTTAGATAAATAGGCAGACAACTCTCTGCTATAACTCTTAAGATTTGTTTTCAGTGTTTGTCAATGTATTTTGTACAATGTTACTTTGTTTTTTATTTTTTTTTTAATTTTTTAACATTTTACTTTAATTTTATTTCTTCGGTGTTCCAAGATACATTGTTTATGTACCACACCCAGTGCTCCATGCAATACATGCCCTCCTTAATACTCACCACCAGGCTCATCCATCTCCCCACTCTCCTCCCCTCCAAAACCCCATTTGTTTCTCAGAGTCCACAGTCTCTCATGGTTCATCTCCCCCCGCAATTTACCCCAATTCACTTTTCTATTCCTTTTCCTAGTGTCCTCTATGTTATACCCTATGCTCCACAAGTAAGTGAAACCATATGATAATTGATGTTCTCTGCCTAACTTATTTCACTCAGCATAATCTCCTCCAGTCCTGTCCACATTGATACAAAAGTTGGGTATTCATCTTTTCTGATGGCTGTATAATATTCCATTGTATATATGTACCATATTTTCTTTATCTGTTCATCTTTTACAGTGTTACTCTAGAAATAGACTCTACTATTTTGCATTATGCAAAATTTGTCTATGTTCCATTTTTTTCAACAGTGAATTTCCATTGTCCTTGCAGTCTTCCTCAATGCATTTTTTGAATCACCCTAAAAGAGTATCTACAAGTATTTCTAGGATCTTACTACCTAAAGAAAGGTCCCAACTCAGATCTCACTTTATTTAAGGTATCTGTACTTAAGTTAGAGTGCTTAGGATAAAAAGATGATTAACATCTTTACTTTTACTTTACTTTCCCAGGTAAAACATGGGAAGTCTGATAGGTCAAACAGCACAATTGATAAATCACTTGGATGTATCCCTAAGACTGATTTAAGAAATATTAATTGTGATGACCCAGCTCAGTTGTATATGCTGCATTGTAAGTAAAGCTGCTCAATAAAATGGTAAATAAAATAAATGAGACTTTTTACTATTGTTTAAGGTATTTTTTCCTTCATTTTATCTAAAAGTGGTAATAAATGCTATAAGCCATCTTCTTTGTATAATATCTAAAGCATTATTATTTATTGTTTCCTTAATCCATCTGGATTTTAACATTCACAACATTATCTTTGGTTTCACTATGATTCTTTTAAAGTCACCTTTAACAGAGAGGGGCATCTTGGTGGCTCAACTGGTTAAGCTTCTGCCTTTGGCTCAGGTCATGATCCCAGTGTCCTGGAATCTCACTTCAGAGCCCCATGTCAGACTCCCTGCTAAGCAGGGAGCCTGCTTCTCCTCACATCCCACTCCCTGCTCCTGCTCTCTCTTTAAATATATAATTTAAATTTTTAAAAAGTCACTTTTACGGAGAAAGACAAATACCATATGATTTCACCGATAGGTGGAATCTCAAACAAAAAAAACCAGACTCTTAAATACAGAAAAAACCTGATGGTTGCCACATGGCAGATGGGAGGGGGGATGGGAGAAATAGATACAGGGGATTCAGAGGTACAAACATCCAGTTATAATGTAAATAAACAACAGAAATGAAAAGTACAGCATATGGAATAAAGTCAATAATATTGTAATAATGTTGTATGATGACAGATGATGAATACACTTACTGTGCTGAGCACTGAGTAATGTACAGAATTGTTAAATCAATGTGTTATACACTTGAAAGTAACATCACTGTAAGTCAATTATCTTTCAATATGAAGAGAATAAAGGGAAACATAGATATAAGGAAATAAAGCTTAATTTGCGCAGGAAAAAAAATCACCTTTAGATTCATAGAAGTACTAGAAACACCTAAGGAAGCCAAGAAATTGTGACAAAAGCCCTGACTCACAAAGATTCTGTGTATATCCTTGCAGGAAAACCTGTGAAACCATATGACTTAGGCTCAGTACTCAAACCTCAGGCTGGCTATTTCCAGATCTCCTCACCTGTCTCTGGTCACTCACAGATGGCTCTTAACCAAGTGATTTCCTAAAGAGGACCAATCAGACACACTTTATTCTCTTGGAAATGTTTTACTTCAAGACAAAGTATGGAAAAGGAAAGTCTGTACTCTTCCTTGCTCTTAAAATTGTTGCAATCTCTTCCAGCTATGAAGGAAGTAGGTGGAATGATGAAAGTGAAGTATATTAGCAGAACTAACCACATTGCAGCATTTTATTGACAACGAGATGCTTCTATTAGTAAGAACCCATTTGGCAGAATTCAATTGTGTGTGTATCTTTAAGAAAAATGGAATGATCCTGTGAGGTCAGTTCAAATACTTAGAAAGTTAGGATGAATATTAACAGGAATTGCACTCATTTGTGTTATAAAACAGGAAAGAAGAGATTAGCCTAGAAAATTCAGAAGGACTCAACACTTAGAACACTTGTATAACTACACTTTCTATTTAAGGATCCTTTTCCCCATATACCCAGATGCAGTGTTCTCTTTCCCACCAATTTCCCTCCTTCCTGCAATTCCAATATAATCTAGTTTTGGATATTTCTTTCATAACATGGTGCAGAACACACTCCTAGAGTTGTGGAATTTCATCTTTGAAGGCTTTTGGTCCAATGAGCTCATTTGTAAACAGGAAAACTAAGGCTTGGAGATTCTGAATCACATGCCAAAATCCTATGGTAACTTTGTACTAAAATCCCCAAGTCTCCTGACTTCAATCTCAGTGAAATTTATGAGGACTTTAAGTATTTTTCTTTAAAGAGGGGTAAAAGATATTTAGGACAAACATAATACCCTCAGTGTTGAATTTTAAGTTTAATCTAGTACTAAGGGAAAGATTTTCTCGTTCATTTGTAGCTGGCTCTTCATGAATGCTATAGCCAGTGTCGAAGCCTCTGGAGAACTTCTTCAGTAAACTTAATGTTTAACTTAGAATCAATAGAATTCTTCTCAAACTCCTTGAGCCATTTTTGAAGAATCAGATATGAGCTTTGAAAGGATTACATAGGTAGCAGGTCCCCTGTATCTGAGAATCCACCATCATTACTCACTCCTCCCTAGCATACACTCAGGAAATGAGATGTCTTAACTCAGTGAGCAAGAAATTCCTCCTGCTGAGGAGCAGCATTTCTGAATTCTTACTTGTTATCATGGCATAAAGTCTTTTCGTTGCAAAAGAGAAACCACTGGGCAGCTATCACATTTGGTATATTTCTTATGGAGATATGAGTATCAAGTCTGTCCTCTCAGTGAAATGAAATGGTTGCAGCAAGTGCCATTCTAAGTTGCATACTTTAATTCTTAAGAACCATCCTAACCAATCAGTCACATCAGAAATGATCTCACAACGGGAATCCCATCCTCTCTGTTGTCAATGATTACTGTGATTGTATTTATTACTGTGCTAAGCAGAAGGGAACAGAGGGCTCAAATCTTGTTTTACTATGAGACTTCTCTTTATCCTTGAAAATGAAATTAGAATTGCTATATTCTTAAAGTATCTTGAAAACAGTAATATGGAGCACTAGTGAATAGGGCTAAGGAAAGGGTTTGAGATAATGAAGAAAAGTGTAATTTCCAAGGATGATGTGATAACCATGATTAGGGAAATGTTGAAAACAAATAACACTACTCCTCCAGAAATTTGGTAAGAATAACACACTGTGCTTTCATATCTCCCTTGGATGCATCAATTTCCACAATTACTCAGAATTTGTTAGAAACATATTAAACAACTGCATATAATTCTTCAACAGTTCTGTGCTGTACTCTCGCTCGCTCTTCATAATAAATAAATAAAACTTTGAAAAAAAAAAAAAAAAAAAAAAAAAAAAAAAAAAAAAAAATAAAAAAAAACAATTGCAACTGATTAAAATACAAATCCTTCAACAGTTCTGTGCTGTATTCATAATAAAACACAAATCCCTTAGCAGGCATTCCAGAATCCCTTTTCAATTTTATCTCCAATTAAACCCCTTTACATTTTCTCTCATGTAGATTTTTTGCATTTTTCTCTCTTCTCATTTCACCTTTAAATCACTTTTCTTTTTCCTGCTATTTTATTTATTTTCCTTCAATTTTTCATCTTTAATTTTATTTTGGGTTAACATTTTTTCTTCTAAGCATTTCAATATCACAAATGGTAAGTATAAATTCCATCCTCTATAAGGCTTATAATCTTTATCTTCTTTTCTAGAATCTTCATTTATTTAACTTCCCCTAAGACTGGATCTCTACATCTCACGTTTCTATCCAAGCTTCTAAGAGACTATGAAAATTATTTTGGAATTCTGTCCCTCACTCATGACCCACAGAGTATTAGACTAGTGGGCATTTTGATAATTTTTAAAAATGTATTTATTTTTTTTAATTTTTAATTTTTTATTTTTTATTTTTTATAAACATATAATATATTCTTATCCCCAGGGGTACAGGTCTGTGAATCACCTGGTTTACACACTTCACAGCACTCACCAAAGCACATACCCTCCCCAATGTCCATAACCCCACCCCCCTTCTCCCAACCCCCTCCCCCCAGCAACCCTCAGTTTGTTTTGTGAGATTAAGAGTCACTTATGGTTTGTCTCCCTCCCAATCCGATCTTGATAATTTTTAATCCAGTGCCTTAATTCTAAAGATGGGAAAACAGAAGGATACAGGGAACTGAAATTTAATCATCTTGTTATGATTAGTATTTCTAGAATAAAAGTAAAATTCTTTAATTCTTTAAAAAAGTAAAATTCATAGGGAGCCAGGGTTTTTCTATGAATCAGAATATAATAAATCTTCCCACTAATAATTATCTAAATCTACTGTACACTCACTAAATACAAAAAACTGTGCAAAACACTTCACTTTTACCACTTCATTTAAAATTCATAAGCATAAGAATTTAATATAATTAGTATCCACCTTTGTAAAAGTAAGTGTTAAATAGGATGAGTCCAATGTCCACAGAGTACATTCAAAGCTTATATACAACAAATTGCCTCAAATAGCAAAACTGTGAAAAAAGATTTGTTTTAGTTTGATAGAGAGTTTCCCAACAACCTTAATATAAAATTATTAAGATGGGTTACAAAACCACTAAGAATACTTTTTCCTCAGGGAGGAGTATGGGATAAAATAATGGGTTTAGATTATGTGCATTTTGAATGAAACTGGACTACTTTCTTAATCCATACACAAAAATAAATTCAAAATGGATTAAAGAACTAAACGACACTTAAAATCATAAAAATCCTAGAGGAGAACAGAGGCAGTAACTTTTTTGACATAGGTCATGACAAGTTCTTACTACATATGTCTCCTATGGCAAGAGAAACAAAAGCAAAAATGAACTATTAGGAGTACATCAAAATAAAGAGCTCTGCCAGCAAAGGAAACAATCAACAAAACCAAAAGTCAACCGATGGAGTGGCAGAAGATATAAGGGTTTAGTACCTAAAATATATAAAGAACTTATAAAACTAAACACCCGAAAACAATAATCCAATTTAAAAATGGGCAGAAGACATGAACATATATTTCTCCTAGAAGACATACATACGACCAGCAGACACATGAAGAGAAGTTCATCACCACTTGCATCAGGGAAATACAAATCGAAACTACAAGGAGATATTATGTCACACCTGTCAGAATGGCTAAAATCAAGGATAGAAGAAACAGCTGGGGTTGGCAAGGATATGGAGAAAAAGCAACACAACACAGGTGCACTATTAGTGGGAATGCCAACTGGTACAGTCACTCTTGAAAATAGTACAGGAGGTTCCTCAAATAGTTAAAAATAGAACTACCTTATGATTCAACAATCACATTACTGGCTATTTACCAAAGGAAGACAAAAACACTAATTCAAGGGATACATGCATCCCTGTTTGTGGCAGTATTATCTACAGCAGCCAAGATATGGAAGCAGCCCAAGTGTCCATCCACTGAGGGATGGATAAAGAAGAATTGGTATATAGATACATACAATGGATTATTACTTAGGCATAAAAATGAATGAAATCTTGCCATTTGCAATGACAGGGTCCATGGAGCTAGACAGTATTATGCTAAGTAAAGTCAGTCAGTCAGAGAAAGACAAACACCAAATGAATTCACTCATATGTGGAATTTAAGAAACAAAACAAATGAGCAAAGGGAAAAGGAGAGAGAGAAACCTTGAAAATGATTCTTAACTATAGAGAACAAACTGATGCTTACCAGAGGTGAGGTGGGTAGGGGGATGGGTTACATAGGTGAGGGGGATTAAGGAGTGCACTTTTGGAATGATCACTGGGCAATGTATGAAACTGCTGAATCATTGTATTGTAAACCTGAAACTAATAAAATATTTCATATAAATTAACTGGGATTAAAATAAAAACTTAACACTAAATAAATATATAAAACACATTATACAACCACATACAAAAAAACAAAATATTAATTTGTTCAAAAAAGAAAAATGACATTCATGTACCAGAATCTGATGTATTATGTTACCCATGACTGGTAAAAGGGAATGTGCTAGAAGGGATATAGGAGAATGGGACATCCTCTAAGACTGCGCAATTTTTAATTTAGTCGTGTTAATCAGTCACATGTTCAAAAACTGACATTAACTCAACAATGGCAAATTGTTTAAAAGACTCTAAACCTGAATGCAAAAGGAAATGAACCCAAATTATCTTCAATAAATGGCATAGCCAAACTAAAGGGGAAACATAAGAACTAATCCAATTAACTACTTTTTGGATGGCTCTTTTTTTTTTTTTCCAATTACTTTTTGAAGATAATGCTTTGACTACACACCATTAATTTAAAAAAATAAAATGAGGGGCACCTGGATGACTCAGTCATTAAGCGTCTGCCTTCAGCTCAGGTCATGATCCCAGGGTCCTGGGATAGAGCCCAACATGGGGCTAAACCTGCTTCTCCCTCTCCCACTCCCCCTGTTTGTGCTCCCTCTCTCATTGTGTCTCTCTCTGTCAAATAAATAAATAAAATCTTTATAAAATAATTAAAATAAAATAAAATAAACAAAATGACTGCAAAAAATTGTCTTAGCAATTACTTTTCCTTTTTTTTTTTAGTGGTATGGATGTAATAATTCTGAAATAATATTGTGTGCTATGTAGGATTATGCAAATGAAAAAATACATATTTATAGTGTTAAGACCCAGAGTCTCACTGGGAGAACAAAAGGACAGAGATACAAATATGGAATAAGAGAAGGGAAAAAGAAGCCCACTGGTTTGTACACTATTGGTATGAGCAATATCCCTTTTTCTCTCTCTCTCATATACACATATACTTATATACACTCACATACACATACATTTATACACATGTAAATATATGCATATATTTGAAGCACTAATAGCTGCTAAAAACAGGAGGGAAAGTCATAACTATGTCACCTGATCACCTATAATGCTATCAAAAATGGGATCAAACCCCTGTTTGGTTACCCTCTGGATCCAGCTGCCATTTGTATGGTACAAAGGTTAGTGACAATGCTGAACTGCAATGAGTGCCAGCAATCAGCAAAATTCAGAGTATGAGAACCAAGTGTAAAAGGTTCACATTTTTCAGCAAATAAATTTAAGGGAAAAAAAGTATTGGAGGGAAATCTATATAAGAAGAGATCTGAATGACATATTAAATGAAAAATGGTTAAAACAAACTATAGTGTCTTGCGATGCATGTTTGGAAGGTAAAGCTAGAAAAAAATGCAAGGATATTTTTAGCATAAGAGAATAATGGTTTCTTTAAAGGAAAAATGTGGCTGTAATTTGGAAGAGTCACAGAGGTTTCTGATGGAACAGCTGACATAGTTCTACATCTTCACTTGGGTGATGATTACTTTATAAAATTTGATTAAGCTATAAATTTGCTTTCCGCCATTTTCTGTTTGTTTCATCTTGTGATTAAAAAATAACAAAATCAAAGTCAAACTATGGTGAATGAGCAGTAGCATAAAACCTCCCATCCATAAGCACCCTTGTCTAGATACCTGTATTTAACTACCATTCACAGAGGCTACTTGAATCAGCATATATCTGTTTTTGTTTTGCTTTGTTTTTTTTAATACTGAAACACAATGAACAGGAGCAATTGTGCTCCTCCACCTGAGGGCATAAAGCAACTGTATCTTCAGGGAGTCAGAACAACTCAGAAAGTTTCTGTCTACTGCCTAATTCTCCCCTGTGTACTGAGTTACACAAAACACTGCCATCATAAAAGCTGCTAATTAACAGCACTAGTTATGCTTGGGTAGTGACCAACTTCAAGTCAGAGACTTGGTGTTGCCAGCCAGAAATCAGACTGTTACGGGAATTGTCTCCTAGAATCAGATTGGTTTTCTAAAGGAAGTAAGAAGAGCAGTTAATGAGTCACCTGGGGGGGGGTTATATCCCTTTCTGTAATTTACCATATCTTTCTCCTATTAAGATTTGTTTTTCATGGGGCACCTGGGTGGCTCAGATCATTAAGCATCTGCCATCAGCTCAGGTCATTATTTCCAGGTCCTGGGATCCAGCCCTGAGTCCAGTTCCCTGCTCAGCAGGGTGTCTGCTTCTTCCTCTCCCTCTGCCTCTCCCCCTGCTCATGCTCTTTCTCTCTCTCTAGCTCTCTGTCTCAAATGAATAAGTAAAATCTTTCCTTAAAAAAAGATTTCATTTTTTTAATCATGTATCTATTATCTATCAATCTATCTGCCTTTTTATATTTTACCATAAAGACAAAAGAAAGCTCTTGAATAACAAGGAAAGCAAATAATAAAAAATAACAGAAAGGGGAAATTTTTTATCAACAATTGCAGCATCACAATCTCCCTCAGACTTTGAATAACTTTTAGCAGTATCAACTAAGAAAATTCTAGCAGATCAGCCTCATTCTATGCATTCCCAAATTGGGTCTAAATTTGTATTCAAACAAATAAAGCAAACTGTTACAGACACTCCAAGCCATCTGAGTGAATATAGTGAATACAGAATCATGGTTTAGTGTACTAATAGCATTAAGTGTAGCCCAATTCAATATTACATTTGTTCCGTCCTTATCCACTACTCTTAGGATCCATTCCCATACATATGTTCTAGATGTCTCTTGGAATCATATGGAAAATTTTACAGTTCTCTTGGTGTGTATTTCTTCTTGTCATGAATTCCACTTTGTCCCTGACTCACTGGAGCTTTCTGGGACGTGAGCCTCCTCATAGGACTAGGAGTAATGTGAAGAGGGGGGCCAGGCACTGAGGATTATTGGCAGTCCCCTCTAGGGCAACCAATTCAGGAAAGGTCATTATAGTTTTCAGATAAGCCCCCACAAATCTCTTCAGAAAGATAAAATAAAACATGTTCCCACCAGTAAAAGAGGATTTAGAGTCTCTGGTTTTTGAGTTTGTGTCACTGGGACTCTAGTTCCTAGGAAACTTGAGTTTTTCTTATATTGATAGTCTCCTTTATTTCTCTATGGATCATCCCAGGAAATCTCTTCATTTTCTTTTTGATAACTTCAGACTCCCATTTACATTTTCCTATGTACTTCCTCCTGGCCAACATGTGTTTCATTGATGTGGACACTTTTTTTTTTTTTTTTAATTACAGTCCCTAAGATGACTGCAGGTATTTCAAATCAAAACAAAATAATTTCTTTCCAAAGTTGCATGACACAGATATGCTTCATCCACATCATGGGAGGAATGGAAATGGTCTTACTCATAGCCATGGCATTTGACAGGTACACAGTGATCTGGAAGCCTCTTCACTACCCAGATAGGAATCCTACAATATGTGTTTCATTTATAACTACTAGCTGGGTACTTGGGTTGATCTACAAATGTCTCAATTTGTTTTCATTATGAACTTGTGCTTTTGTAGTCCTAATAAAGTAAAAGCTTCTATTATGACTTTCCCAGAATCATAAAACTTGTATGCATACTTGGAGCCAAGTTTGAATTTATTGTTGCTGTCAGCAGTAATGTCATGAGCATGAGCACCTTCTTTCTGCTAACCCTTCCTGTGCATTTTGGTCACTGTCTGGAAATGTTCTTCAAAAGACTGATCCAAAGCACTTGTCACTGGGTCAGCTCACATCACTGTGGTGGGTTCTGTCTTTCAATCCACATATATTTCTCTATGTCTGACCTTTCCCCAACATCATCAAGTGATAATGCCTATTCCCTGCTGACTTTGATATCATCTGTGGCTTGACTCCTGCCATCTATATATTACAGAACTATATATTACAGGATACAAAGGTAGCAATAAAAAGATTAAACAAGCAGGGACATGATTTCAGATTTTGCTGACTGAATCTGACTTTGGAGCTCTAAGACTATATATCATCAGCCATTCGGATACTCCACCTTAGGCTTCTGACATTGAACATAGCCAGACGTGGGCATAACACCTATCTCATGGAACACACTTATTTATAACCTCTACTACCATGGGAAATGTGAATACACCATGATATGGACTATTTTAGGAGATAGCATCACTATCCACTAAATAATATTTATGACTGAAACTGCGATCATTTTGATAGTAGAAAGGCATAATGACATCTGTTCTGCTTCCCACAGGTTTGCAAATGAACAGCAACCATGCTTTGGAGAATGTCAGGAATGATTACATCAAACATACATAGGACTAGTAATTCTATCTAGTTATTCAGGTTGTGTTCCCTCAGAAGATGATCCAAACACACAATTTGATAGCCAGTAGTTTATTTGGAAGTTTACTTTTGAAAATATCATTAAGAGAATAGAAAGTGAGACAAAGAAGTGAAGGTTGCTTATGTCGATAAATGTAACTAGGATGCAAGCCTACAATGGCTTTCTAGGGGACTCTATAAATTCTGTGGCTTAGATTGTTCCAACTGAAGGGAAAGGAGCTGGAATCCTTTTTCTTTTTTAAAAAAGATTTATTTATTTATTTATTTATTTATTTATTTATTTATTTGATAGAGAGGCGGCAGGGAGTAGGGTGTGGAACAGATAGAAAGGGACAAGCAGACTTGGTGCTGAGCATGAAGTCTGATGCTGTAAGGACCTATTTTATATTTTTATTTTAGCTAGAGGTTTCCATTGAGGTTAAACAATAACTTTATTGTTTAACCCTTAAACTGTCCCTGCTCCCTTTCCCCCAGGGACTTAAAAACAAGTCCCGAAAACCAGCTACAGGTGTGGAAGTCAAGAAAAACAAGGTTGTACCCACCTGGAGTCTAGCCCTGACATAAGTACAGCCATCTTGGCAAATCAAAAGCTGGCACCTTGCACTGTAAGAGTGGGTTAGCATAAGAATGGCCATCCTGAAGGCCGGGAAGCCATTTCACTGAGTGTCCCTAACCAGCCCACAGGGCGCATGTAACTTGAGATAAGAGAAAGTAGCTAAAACCTAAGAAACAACATAATCATATACCACCAGGGCAGTTAGGTGGGTTAGGCAGATGGTGCCACAGGGACCAGATGTTAAAGAAAAATAAATGGTTAACTTGCAGAGATCACAATCCTGCAAGTCAGGAATCTCCCTTGGTTTGCAAATGTGCTGGTGATTTACAACAAAAAGGGCTATCTCTTCAATGACCCAATTTCCAGAGACAAATGGCTCAGTTCCTCAAGGCCTAAGGTCGCCCTCCGCACTGAAGGAGGCTGAGGCAGAAGGAAGTGTAAATAAAGTTAAATTTCTTCTAAACCTAAATCTCATTTAACCGCCAGGATGGCGCCAGGGTGATGCCAGGGTGGCAAAAGGTTAAATAAAGTTAAACTGGGGCGCCTGGGTGGCTCAGTGGGTTAAAGCCTCTGCCTTCGGCTCAGGTCATGATCCCAGGGTCCTGGGATCGAGCCCCACATCGGGCTCTCTGCTCCGCGGGGAGCCTGCTTCCTCCTCTCTCTCACTCTCTGCCTACTTGTGATCTCTGTCTGTCAAATAAATAAATAAAATCTTTAAAAAAAAAAAAATAAAAAAATAAAGTTAAACTGTCAAAGTGGGGCACAAGATATGTATGTAGCTATGAAAAAGTGCCTTGAAAATGCTAAATAAACCCTTGGCTTTGAGTGCTTGGGGTCCTTGTTGAAACCCACTGCGCTGGGCAGATACTTGGACCCCAGCTAGCTGGAAATAAACCTCACTGTGTGACTTGCATTATCGAGTGTTCTCTGTCTAATCGAGGGGTGGTCAACTCCATACCCTAACAATGCAAACCTTAATCCCAGGATTCTAAGATCATCACCTGAGCTGAAACCAAGAGTTGGACAATTCAACTGACTGAGTCACAGGCACAACTACTTTTTCATTTTTAAAAGGCATTTTAACTCCTTAGCATGTCAGTCTTTCCCAAATAGAACACTGTGCATCATAGGAAGGCAGAGGAAAATAATCAGGTAGATGTTCAAGTACCTGCAGCAGAGAAACATCTCCTTGTTTGGAAACAAGAAATGCCACAGTATATTCCACTTTTTAAAGAACTTACTTCCCCTTTACCTTATCTTGTCATAGATTCTTCAGAGTGATTGCTGTTTTAACTTTCACAAAAGGAAGACTCAAAACAGGAGTGACAAGTTACAGCAGCACGGTTGCTCATAATTAATAGTCATATTCTCCTCTGAGCCCTTGTGAAAGGTCTGAGCCCTTGTGAAAGTGTTCTTGCCAATCTACTGTTGCTACAGTTGCTCCACTACAGTTATCATCCATCATGGAGCCAGCAAGGCAAGGCTCAGTGATCCCTAGTTTTAGACAAACTCTTCACTGTATCACCCATTAAGAAGCAGCAACCTGGTACTTAACCAATAGGGGATAAAAATGAGGTAACTCAATCTTATAAATGCTTGTCTTCCAATATGAGGAAACCCAAATGATAAAAAAAGCAAGTAAACATTTTAGGTTTATTATAACCCACACTGTGTCTCACAAAAGAAGAATTCTCTCCACTACAACAAAACCTAAAATTTGAGGGCAGAGAACAGAAACTGTACAAGAATTTCACTGAAACTTATGGTAAGATTTATGATTTTCTCTACCCCCTTGGTTGCAAAACCTATATATTTTATCCACAGGGGACACAGCACCATCTAAAAGTCAATGAATCAGAGCATATATCTTGAGGCACACACCCCAACTCTGCAGGGTACCATCTTCAAGCAGTTGCCTCAGTTGTAACTTTAGCAGGCTATACCAATGTTCTATCCGATCAAAAGGTCCCAATCATCCAATGTAGAAAGGAAAAATGGTTCCTTAGTTAGACACATTTACATGTACTTTCTTAGCTATAAAGTAGGTAGTCTTGATCTAAGGAAATATTATGAAAGATTTCATATTGGAAATCAGATACTGTGAACACTCGGATACTGGTGCAGGCCAAAGCACTCAAAGTAGGAAAGATAATACATACTATATATGTATGAATCCCAATAAGGATAAATCTCTGTCTCTTTCAGTTTAGAAAGGGTTCAGTGTCAGTAACTACTCTCAACTGATTGATTTCAGTCCTTAAAACATGTTAATCAAAATAAGACAATCAGAGAAAGATAACTACCATATTATCTCTCTGATATGAGGAATTTGAGAGGCAGAATGAGGGGGGGTTATGAGGGGGCAGGGATGGAAAAAATTAAACAATATGGTTTTGGGAGGGAGACAAACCATAAGAGATTCTTAATCTCAGGAAACAAACTGAGGTTTGCTGGGGGGTTGAGGGGGAGGAATAGGGTGGTTGGGTTATGGACACTGGGGAAGGTATGTGCTATGGTGAGTACTGTGAAATGTGTAAGACTGATGGTTCATAGACCTGTACCCTCGAGCAAATAATATATTATGTGTTAATAAACATTTTCTGAAAATATCTATATATCTTGAATAAAATGAATCACACCATCAAAAACAAACAAACAAACAAACAAAAAGCCAACAAGGTACCATTTCAATGATCTCCCTGTATTGCTGACAGGTCAAACAGTCTACAGTGGAAGTAACTAGCAAAAACTCATGTAACAGAAAGCTCACTCTATAGAGCCTATATACAGCTTTCCTTTCTACCAAGATGTGTCCTTCATTCAAGGGTCCATTGTGCAAGCATTAGATTAGCTGAGGAGAGTGCAACCACTTATCCTTTCAATTACCTAGTTCAACATGTTATACCTAGTGATTCTTTCAAATAAATTCTCATTGTTCAAATAAATGGTGTAATTTCACTTTCCTGGTTGAAACATGACTGACCCATTCCACTCCAATAAAAAAGAAGTACTTAAACAATTCCACTAGGGAATTATCCAAACAAGTAACAAGAAAAAAAATTTTAATCTTTTTTAGATATATATATTTAAAAAGATGAAAAAATTTATATGACTGAAATAAAATAAAGGGTATGATGGCCATACCAAAGACAACAGAGTTCTTACTCAGCGACACACTTTTCTAATAATTCAACGATATAGGTAACTGCAAGACACAAGTAAAGCAGATATCTGAGAGCGCCAACATAACTCCCCAGATTCTCTTTTGTTGCACAAGATGTTACCTGGCACAGGCATAATAGTGACACAGGAATTCTATCACTTAAAAAAAAGGAGATATCGTGGTCATAACATACCTTCTTTTTAGATTCCAAAAAGTACAGAGTAAACATTAATATTTTGTTGTGGATTCTGTTTCATAAAACATAAAGTGCAGGTTCATTTATCAAATCAAACTAAAATGACAAGTTATATCTTTCTAACATTTCATTACCTATCTTATAATAGAGACCACTAGGAGGAAATCCAGTTGCCATGTTTTCATGGAGATTTGACCAAGTCATTTCTTCCTGTTACTTCCGTTCATTCTTTCACCCTCCCTATACCTCCCTCTGTCTCTGTCTCTCTCTCCCTACCCCATCATTTTACCTTGACAATGAAACAGAGAATGATTATAGACAAGTTACCAAACCTATCCTTCTAATAACCAGGTTTTTAAAAAGACAGTAATATTATAAGAAAGGAAAATTGTAAACCAATTCATATATCCTTCAACAGATATAATAATGTAAGATGTGATGACAAAATACACACAGGGAGATGTAAGTAAAATAAGATATTGGGGTAAGTTAGTTTTATCCCAGAATGCAAGGTAGTTTTAACATTTGGAAATCAAAGGAATTCACCATATCAAGTATATGAAGGAGAAAAAAGATCATACTAACATTTTTATAAATATAGGAAAAGGCATTCTATTAAATCCAATACCCATTCTCAATAACTCTCATAACAAAAGTCTTAGTAAACTATGCATAAAAGGTGTACTGGGTTGAACAGTGTCCCCACAAAATTCATGTCTATCCAGAACATCAAAATGTGATCTAATTTGGAAACAGATTTTTGCCGATGTAATTAAGGATCAAGGAAGCTTGAACTAGGATGGACTTTAAATCCAACAGGTGTCCTTAGACAGAAAAGGACATGAAGAGACACAATGACAGAGGTTATATCAACACAGAGGCAGAGATTGGAATTATGTGGTCACAAGTCAAGAAATGCCAGGATCCACCAAGAGATGGAAAAAGCAAAGAAATGTTCTCACCTGGAGTCTTCAGAGGGCATGTAGACTTGTTAACTCCTTGATATGGACTTCTGACATCCAGAACCTTCAGAAAATAAGTTTCTGGATTTTTAAGCCACCAAATATGTGGTAATTTGTTACAGCAGCCCTAGAAAAATAAGATAGAAGGAAACTTAATCTGATAAATATTCTTCATACAGACATATTACAGATAATGTACTATATTAAGAGCTTTCTCCTGAGATCAGAAAAATGTCCACTTTCCTCTTAAAACTATTTCTGTTTTGTATTTTACAAATGGTCCCACAAAACAGAAATATTATATTAAATGTATTAAAACTGAATATTATAAATAAAACATCTCTTCACAGACATTATTATCTACAAGTTAATTACTTTCCCACAGGCTCCTGAAGCATCCTTGCCACTTCATATAGTATTTAGTATACTATTACCTATTCCTTTCAATAAATGGTAGAACAAATGAGATAGTCTTAGAGAGTACAATAAAATATAAAAAGTTTCCAAAGTGTTCCAAAAAGTTTCCAAAGCTCACCTTCCCACACACATTGTGACAACCAAAAATACCTCCAGACATTACCAAATATCCCTAAGGGACAAAAAATCATCCTGGCTTACGGTTTACTATTTTAATGGTAATTATAGATTTTCAACCAATTCCTTCTTATGGAACTCACATTATGAGCCAACTTCAAGCATTTAGTCTGTATTAAGAACTAGCAACATATGAGAAATGTATTATTATAAGAAACATATTATAAAAGGCATTCAAATTGTCAAGGAAGTAGTCAAACTTTTACTACTACAGATGACATGATAATCTACAGAGTAAACCCAAAGGAATTCACCAAAAATTTGCTAGAACTGATAAACCATTTCAGCAAAGACACAGTATACAAAATCAACATACAGAAATCCACTGCATTTCTATAAACCTATAATGAACCCACAGGAAAAGGAATTAAAGACTCAATCCCATTTACAACTGCACCAAAAGCCATAAGATACCTAGGAATAAACCTCATCAAGAGGTAAAAGATCCGTACTATGAATATTATAAAATACTGATGAAAGAAATCTAAGATAACACAAAGGAATGGAAAAACATTCCATGTTCATGCACTAGAAAAAGAAATACTGTTAAAACGTCTACAATACCCAAAGCAATCTGGACATTGAATGTAAATAAAATAACCTCAGCATTTTCCACAGAGGTAGAACAGACAACCCTAAAATTTGAATGGAACTACAAAAGATCCCATGTAGCCAAATCAACACTGAAAAAGAAAAGCAAAGCCAGGGACATCACAATTTCAGACTTCAAATTATATTACAAAATGGTAGTCATCAAGACAGTATGGTACTGGCACAAAAGCAGACACCCTAGATCAATGGAACAGAATAAAGAACCCAGAAATGGACTCACAACTATATGGTCAACTACTCTTTGACAAAACAGGAAAGAACATCCAATGGAAAAAAAGATAGTCTCATCAACAAATGGTGTTGAAAAACCTGGACAGCAACATGCAGAAGAATGAAACTGGACCCTCTTCTTATACCACACACAAAAATAAATTCAAAATGGATAAAAGATCTCAGTGTGAGACAGAAAACCATAAAAATCCTAGAAGAGAGCACAGGCAGTAGCCTCTTTGACATCACCCATAGCAATTTCTTACTAGGTATGTCTCCTGAGGTTAGGGAAAAAATAACAACAAAATAAGTTACTCAGACGTCATCAAAACAAAAAGCTTCTGCACAGGGAAGGAAACAATCAACAAATCTAAAAGGCAACCCACAGAATGGAAGAAAATATTTTCAAATGACATATCTGATACAAGGTTAGTATGGAAGATCTATAAAGAACTTATGAAACTCAATACCTAGAAAAAAATAATACAGTTAAGAAATGGGCAAAAGATACGAATATACATTTTTCTGAAGAAGACATCCACAAGGGCAACAGACACATGAAAAGATGCTAAAAATATCACTCATAATAATAATAAAAAAAAAAAAACTACAATGAGACATCACTCACACCAGTCAAAATGGCTAAAATAAACAAGCCAGGAAACAACAGATATTGGCAAGGAGGCAGGCAAAGGGGAATGCTTACACAGTTGGTGGAAATGTAAACTGATGCACCACACAGGAAAATAGTTGTGGAGATTCCTCAAAAAGTTAAAAATAGAACTAACCTATGATCCAACAATTGTACTACTAGGTATTTACCCAAAGGATACAAAAATACTAATTTAAAGGGATGCATGTATCCTAATACTTACAGTAGTATTATCAGCAACAGTCAAATTATGGAAAGAGCCCAAATATCCACTGACTGACAAATGGATAAGATGTGAGATAGATAGAGTATTACTCAGCCATCAAAAAAAAAAAAAAAAAAGAAAGAAAGGAAAAAAAGAAATCTTGCCATTGGAAACAACATAAATGGAAGTAAAGAGTATCATGTGAAGCGAAATAAGTCATAATGAAAAGAAAAAAACAAATGATTTCACTCATGTGTGGAATTCAAGAAACAAAACAAATGAACACTTTTGGGAAAAGAAAGGCAAACTGAGAAACAGGCTCTTAACTATGGAGAACAAACTGAGGGTTACTGGAGCAGAGGTAGAGATGGGGGAGGGATGGGATAAACATGTGATGGGTATTAAGGAGAACACTTTTTGTGATAAGCTTTGGGTGTTGTATCTTAGCGATGAATTACTAAATTCTACTCCTGAAACTAATATGCTGAATGTTAACTAAATGGAATTGAAAATTTAGAAAATGAAATAAAAATTAAATTTCCACACATGAAATAACAAAAAAAAAAAAAAAAAAAAAAAGGAACATACCGTGTCTGCAGAGAATGGAAGAGCTTTGTTTTAAAATCCTAATGATCAGGGGGAGGAGCCAAGATGGCAGAGAAGTAGCAGGCAGAGATGACATCAGGTAGCGGGAGATCAGCTAGAAAGCTTATCTAACCATTGTGAACATCTACAAATCCAATGGGAAATCAAAGAGAAGAAAAGCAACAATTCTAGAAACAGAAAATTGATCGCTTTCTGAAAGGTAGGACCTGCAGAGAAGTGAATCCAAAGCGATGGGAAGATAGACCGCGGTGGGAGGGGCCAGCTCCCGGCAAGCAGTGGAGCAACGGAGCACAAAATCAGGACTTTTAAAACTCTACTCCACTGAGGGACATCACTCCAGAGGTTAAACTGGGGGGAAGCCCACACAGGGTCAGCGTAAGCCCAGGTCCCATGAGGTCACAGAAGGACAGGGGTGTCTGAGTGTCCCAGAGCTTGCAGGTATTAGAGCAGGAAAACTGGCTATAGCGACAAAGCCAAGGAGTGAGCTCTCAGCTTGGGGTTACCTTGAACCAGACACATGTTGGGTGAGCTAAGAGCATGGCTGGAGGCCAGGGGGACAGTGACTGAGCACTTTTCTCCAAGAGCACAGGGCTGGAGGCCAGGGAGATGGAAGCGACTAAGCATATTTCTCCAAGCGCAAGCAAATGAGCGCTTTTCTCCAAGTGCGACCAGAGGTCAGGGAGACAGGAGTGATTGGGCACTTTTCTCTGAGGGCACACTGAGGAACAGGACCCCGAGCTCTCGGCTACTCCGGCCGGAGATTGAGAGGCCGCCATTATCATTCCCCTTCTTCAGAACTCTACAGAAAGCATTGAGGGAACATGGAGTATTATGCCTCCATTAGAAAGGACGAATACCCAACTTTTGTAGCAACATGGAAGGGACTGGAAGAGATTATGCTGAGTGAAATGAGTCAAGCAGAGAGAGTCAATTATCATATGGTTTCACTTATTTGTGGAGCATAACAAATATCATGGAGGACAAGGGGTTTTAGAGAGGAGAAGGGAGTTTGGGTAAATTGGAAGGGGAGGTGAACCATGAGAGACTATGGACTCTGAAAACCAATCTGAGGGTTTTGAAGGGTCAGGGGTGGGAGGTCATGGTACCAGGTGGTGGGTATTATAGAGGGCACAGATTGCATGGAGCACTGGGTGTGGTGAAAAAATAATGAATACTGTTTTTCTGAAAATAAATAAATAAATTAAAAAAAAAAAAAAAGCTCCTGAAAGCAAACCAAGCAGATTACTTAGTCTGGCCCCTGATAAGGGCGGGGCAATTCCACCTCCCGGAAAGACACTTGAGAATCACTACAACAGCCCCCTCCCCCAGAAGATTAACAAGAAACCCGGCCAAGGCAAACTTCACTCACCAAGGACAACAGCGGAATTCCAGAGGAGGAGAAATCAAATATTATCTGGACAAAATGACAAGGCAGAAAAACTTACAACAACAACAAAAAAGAACAAGAGGCAGTACCAAAGGCTGGGATACAGACATTAGTAATATGACAGATCTAGAGTTCAGAATGATGATTCTAAAGGCTATAGCTGGGCTCGAAAAAGGTATGGAAGATATTAGAGAAACCCTCTCCAGAGATAAAACCCTTTTCTGGATAAATAAAAGAACTAAAATCTAACCAAGTTGAAATTTACAAAAAGCTATTAATGAGGTGCAATAAAAAATGGAAGCTCTTACTACTAGGATCAATGAGGCAGAAGAAAGAATTAGTGATGTGGAAGACCAAATGACAGAGAATAAAGAAGCTGAGCAAAAGAGAGACAAACAAATACTGGACCACAAGGAAAGAATTTGAGAGATAAGTGACACCATAAGATGAAACAACATTAAAATAATTGGGATTCCAGAAGAAGAAGAAAGAGAGAGGGGAGCAGAAGGTATATTGGAGAGACTTACTGGAAAGAATTTCCATAATATGGCAAAGAGAAAAAGCATCAAAATCAAGGAGGTGCAGAGAACCCCTCTCAAAATCAATAAGAATAGGTCCACACCCTGTCACCTAATAGTAAAATTTACAAGTCTTACCGACAAAGAGAAAATCCTGAAAACAGCCCGGGAAAAGAAGTCTGTAACATACAATGGTAAAAAATATTTGATTGGCAGCAGACCTATCCACAGAGACCTGGCAGGCCAGAAAGAACTGGCATGATATATTCAGAGCACTAAACAAGAAAAACATTCAACCAAGAATACTATATCTAGCTAGGCTATCATTGAAAACAGAAGGAGAGAGAAAAAGCTTCCAGGAAAAACAAAAATGAAAATAATTTGCAAACACCAAACCAGCTCTACAGGAAATATTGAAAGGAGTCCTCTAAGAAAAGAGAAGCCTAAAAGTAGTAGATCAGAAAGGAACAGAGACAATATACAGTAATAGACAGTAACTGGCACTGAATTCGCATCTCTCAATAGTTACCCTGAATGTTAATGAGCTAAATGCACCAATCAAAAGACACAGGGTATCAGAATGGATAAAAAACCAAAACCCATCTATATGTTGCCTTAGAAACTCATTTTAGACCCGAAAACACCTCCAGATTTAAAGTGAGGGGGTGGAAAACAATTTACCATGCTAATGGACATCAGATCAAAGCTGGGGTGGCAATCCTTATCAGATCAATTATATTTTAAGCCAAAGACTATAATAAGAGATGAGGAAAGAAACTATATCATACTCAAAGAGTCTGTCCAACAAGAAGATCTAACAATTTTAAATAGCTATGTCCCTAACATGGACACAGCCAAATATATAAACCAATTAAGAGTGAAATCAAAGAAATACAATGACAAGAATACAATAATAGTAGGGGACTTTAACACTCCCCTTACTGAAATGGACAGATCATCTAAGCAAAAGGTCAAAAAGGAAATAAAGGACTTAAATGACACACTGGACCAGATGGACATCACCGATATATTCAGAACATTCCATCCCAAAATAACAGAATACACATTCTTCTCTAGTGCACATGGAACATTCTCCATAATAGACCATATCCTGGGTCATAAATCAGGTCTCAAGCGATATCAAAAGATTGGGATCAGATGTAGTGAAAAGAAGGGCCATTGTACCCCAATGTTTATAGCAGCAACGGACACGGTCACCAAAAGAACCAAGATGCCCTTCAACGAATGAATAGATAAGGAAGATGTGGTGCATATACACTATGGAGTATTACGCCTCCATCAGAAAGGATGAATACCCAACTTTTGTAGCAACATGGACGGGACTGGAAGAGATTATGCTGAGTGAAATAAGTCAAGCAGAGAGAGTCAATTGTCATATGGTTTCACTTATTTGTGGAGCATAACAAATAGCATGGAGGACATGGGGAGTTTAGAAGGAGAAGGGAGTTGGGGGAAATTGGAAGGGGCAGTGAACCATGAGAGACTATGGACTCTGAAAACCAATCTGAGGGTTTTGAAGGATCAGGGGGTGGGAGGTCATGGTACCAGTTTGTGGGTATTATAGAGGGCACAGATTGCATGGAGCACTGGGTGTGGTGCAAAAATAATGAATACTATTATGCTGAAAATAAATAAAAAATACACTAAAAAAAAAAAAAAGATTGAAATCATCCCCTGCATATTTTCAGACCACAATGCTATGAAGTTAGAACTCAATCAAAAGAGGAAATTTAGAAGGAACCCAAATACATGGAGACTAAACAGCATCCTTCAAAAAAAAAAAAAATGAATGGGTCAACCAGGAAATTAAAGAAGAATTGAAAAAATTCATGAAAACAAGTGATAATGAAAACACAACAGTTCAAAATCTGTGGGACACAACAAAGGCAGTCCTGAGAGGAAAATATATAGTGATACAAGCCTTTATCAAGAAACAAGAAAGGTCTCAGGTACACAACCTAACCCAACACCTAAAGGAGCTGGAGAAAGAACAAGAAAGAAAGCCTGAAGTCATAAGAAGGAGAGAAATCATAAAGATCAGAGCAGAAATCAATGAAATAGAAACAAACAAACCAAAAAAAAACAAACAAAAAAAAAGGAACAAGTCAACGAAACTAGGAGCTGGTTCTTTGAAAGAATTAATAAGATTGACAAGCCCCTGGCTAAACTTACCAAGAAGAAAAGAGAAAGGACCCAAAAAAATAAAATCATGAATGAAAGAGGAGAGATCACAACCAACACCAAAGAAATACAAACAATTATAAGAACATACCATGAGCAAATCTACACCAACAAATTCGGCAGTCTGGAAGAAATGGATGCATTCCTAGAGACATATAAACTACCACAACTGAGCCAGGAAGAAATAGAAAACCTGAACAGCCACATAACCAGTAAGGAGATTGAAACAGTCATCAAAAATCTCCCAGCAAACAGATCCCAGGGCCAGATGGCTTCCCAGGAAAATTCTACCGAACATTTAAAGAAGAATTAATTCCTATTCTCCTGAAAATGTTCCAAAAAATAGAAATAGACAGAAAACTTCCAAACTTATTTTATGAGGCCTGCATCTCCTTGATCCCAAAACAAGACAAGGATCCCTTCAAAAAGAATTACAGACCAATATCTTTGATGAACACAGATGTAAAAATTCTCACCAAAATATTGGCCAATAGGATCCAACAGAACATTAAAAGGATTATTCACCATGACCAAGTGGGATTTATTCCAGGGCTGCAAGGTTGGTTCAACATCCGCAAATCAATGTGATAAAATACATAAATAAAAGAAAGAACAAGACCATATGATACTCTCAGTAGATGCTGAAAAAGCATTTGACAAAATGAAGCATCCCTTCCTGACTAAGACTCTTCAAAGTGTAGGGATAGAGGGCACATACCTCAATATCATCAAAGCCATCTATGAAAAACCCACTGCAAATATCATTCTCAATGGAGAAAAACTGAAAGCTTCTCCGCTAAGGTCAGGACACAGCAGGGATGTCCATTATCACTTCTGCTATTCAACATAGTACTAGAGGTCCTAGCCTCAGCAATCAGACAACAAAAAGAAATTAAAGACATGCAAATCAACAAAGAAGAACTCAAAATATTACTCTTTGCAGATGATATGATACTATATGTGGAAAACCCAAAAGGCTCCACTCTAAAACTGCTAGAACTTGTACAGGAATTCAGTAGTGTCAGGATATAAAGTCAATGCATATAAATCAGTTGCATTTCTTTAAACTAACAACAAGACAGAGGAAAGAGAAATTAAGGTGTCAATCCCATTTACAGCTGCACCCAAAACCATAAGATACCTAGGAATAAACCTAACCAAAGAGACACAGAATCTATACTCAGAAAACTTTAAAGTACTCATGAAAGAAATTGAGGAAGACACAAAGAAATGAAAAAATGTTCCATGCTCCTGGATTGGAAGAACAAATATTGTGAAAATGTCTATTCTACCTAAAGCAATCTACACATTTAATGCAATCCCTATCAAAATCCCATCCATTTTTTTCAAAGAAATAGAACAAATAATTCTAAAATTTATGTGGAACCAGAAGAGACCTCAAATAGCCTAAGGAATATTGAAAAAGAAAGCCAAAGTTGGTGGCATAACAATTCCGGACTTCAAACTCTATTACAAAGCTGTCATCATCAAGAGAGTATGGTACTGTCACAAAAACAGACACATATTGTCGCAAATGGCAAGATTTCATTTCTTTTGATGGCTGCATAATATTCGATTGAGTATATATACCACATCTTCTTGATCCATTCATCTGTTGATGGACATCTAGGTTCTTTCCATAGTGGGTAGAAGAATAAGTGAAACAAGATGGGATTGGGAGGGAGACAAACCATAAGTGACTCTTAATCTCACAAAACAAACTGAGGGTTGCTGGGGGGAGGGGGTTTGGGAGAAGGGGGTGGGATTATGGACATTGGGGAGGGTATGTGCTTTGGTGAGTGCTGTGAAGTGTGTAAACCTGGTGATTCACAGACCTGTACCCCTGGGGATAAAAATATATGTTTATAAAAAATAAAAAAATAAAAAATATATATATATCAAACTTTAAAAAAAAAAAAGTTAAAAAAAAAAAGAAAGAAAGAAAGAAAAGAAAAGAAAAGGAAGGGAGTAAGTAAAAGGAAAAGAAAAGAGTAAATGAATGAAAATAATAATAAAAAAAATACCAGACAATCAAAAAATTCTGTAAGACTGATTTTGAAGGAAAAGGGTTTGCGGGGGGAAGAAACCTGATCGAGAGAGAGAGAGAGAGAGAGAGAGAGAGAGATGGAAACAAACAAGCAAACCAAAATAACAAATAAAATACTATGAGACTGATTCCAAAGGAAAAAAAAAAAAAGAGAGAGAGAAAGAAAATACACCCTAGTCCTCTTTCCACCAGAACTGAAGGGGACACTGTGAGACACTGTATGATCAGTAGATTGGTGTATGTGATGTGTTGCCTGTGTTGTTCCTTTGTGGGAGAGACCTGATGTGCTGGTTCAGAGTCAATCCTGCCCAGTGATAAAAGAATTTGTCAACAACAGCAGTGCAGGCTTTTATATAAGTGGCTCCCATTTCCACTGGCAATTGCTGAGTTGTTCTCTAACATCCAACTGTGTTGCTAATGATGATAAAATCTCATTATTGCACTCTCTGCACCCCCCATGAGGGGTTCTCACATTCTCCCCACCCCCCACACCCATTCAGGAAGCTCTTATAGAAAGGCTAGGGCCCTCAGCACACCCAGTGCCACAGCTCTCCTGCATTTTATCTTTAGCACCCTGCAGGGATTTAAAACTCCAAATCCTAAAGGAGTCAGCACCACTCAGATCTGCTCCCTCCCTGGTATTAGAGCCTCTCTGTGCTCTAACTAGTATCCTTTGTCTCACAAAAATAGTCCAAAATCCACACAGTGCACAGAATCTATGATGTAAACAGTAAAAAGCAGCTACCACATTATCTAGCTTCTGTACTTGCCTTTGTTTGCTGCAGATGAAACACCATTTGCTAGTGCCTGCAGGGTCTTTCATCTTTGGAGAGGCAATATACCCTCTTCCAAACATACTCTAGGAAGGGAAACAATCTCTTAGTGTGACCCATGAAATCCCTATGGTGTAGGGATGTTCCCAGGCCAGAGCCATCCTGTTCTCCAAGAGTGCATGCTATAGTTCCACTGGGATGGAAGTCCCACACTCAGTTTGAGCTACACACACTATTTGCAAAACATCTGTGCCACTCAGTTCCTCCAGCTCCCCAGTCTGAAGTCCAAGAGGTTTTCTTATTCTGTAAGCTGACACCACATTCTCTCAACCACTCTCTTCTTTTTCTCTTCCCACAGAAAGTATTACCCCCCCCACTCCACAGCACAGAAGCTTTTCTTTCCCCCAATTCACTTCCATACATCTTGCATCTGCCACTTTGTCCCCCTCCAACTGTAGACATCTTTTTTCCAATTCTGATATCAATTTTCTGAGTATTCCAAGTGATGACCTCAATATAGTTTTATCATTTTTACATGTGTTCAAGAGAGGAAGAAAGCCTTGGGTCCCCCTACTTCTCTGCCATCTTAACTCTGCCCCCTTTTCTCATATTGATAAGCTATTATATCAAATTGGCCAATACACTTACCTTTTAGAGGCCCAGAACTAAGAGCTAAAAGCTAATACTTAATTATGCTAATATTTAATAAAGTTATTTCTTTTCCTTTTAAAGAGAAATTGAGTGGTTTCTTTATACTAAAGAGTCAAAAAGCAGTAGCTACACAGATAGAATTCAATGCAAACTATACTGAAGATCTAGGTTGTTCACTCAGCTTATTCATTGGTTTGTGGTGGCTGGCAAATACTACATTAGTATATTTAATCTATGAGAGACTCTGAATTTTTAAAATACTTTGTCTATAACCAATTCAATATGAAACAATTTGTGATATTAAAATCCCAAGTGAGTCAGAATAGTAAGGATCTCAGTAAATCCTCTCTTAAAAGTAATAATAAAAGTGAATAATTTTACAAGACAATCATTTCAGGACTCAAGCCACACATCAAACTGAGCAGTCTTTATTCAAGTAAAACTATGGGACTTTAAATGACAACAATAGAAGTCCATGGAGTTTTGGTTTAGGGATGCTCTCACTGGCCTCCAACTCCATCATCTTCATAGTAGTTCTACCAGAACAGGAAAGCCATGAAAATAAGAAGTTTCACTGTCACTACCATAGAGGGATGACTTGATTTGGAGAATATAAAAAGCCATATCTCTGGATGTGTCAGAAATAGTAATAATCCCTGTGACAAATGAATATAAAAGGCCACAATCACAGCGAGCCTGAGGAGAACAAAAAACCAGCTGCTGACTAGCCAGAAATTAACAGAGAAACACAGGGAATGAAACATTCAAAGTGAACTCTGATAAATTCTAGAATATACTAGTGCCTTAGTTTCTTACTGGTGATATAGTGAATGAACACAAACTGAGTGCCTTAAAACAACACAAATTGATTTTCTTACAGTTATGGAAGTCAGAGGTCCAAAATGGATTACTTGGGCTGTGTTCCTTCTGAAGGCTCCAAGGAAAAAAAATCCAATTCCTTACTTTTTACCACTATAGCACAGTATGTATATATATATATACATATATATATATATGTATGTATTTATATACATGTATATGTATATAAAAAATCCAATTCCTTACTTTTTACCACTATAGCACAGTATACATATACATGTATATAAATACATACATATATATATATGTGTATATATATATATATATATATATATATATAATCTCCTCAGAGTAATCTCCTCAGAGAAATCTCCAAGTAATCTCCTCACCATAAAGTCCATGAAATAATCATATCTGCAAAGTCACTTCCATCATGTGAGGTAACATATTGCATGTTTTAGGGATTAAGACATGGACATCCTTGAAAATATTATTTTGCCTAATACACAAGGTGACCTAAAAAGCTACACATGTGCAAGGCTATCCACAATTTCAAAAGAGCCAAGAGAAGACCCTAGCTATATACACATCTCTCGGTAAATCTGTGGTCTAAGACAAACACAAAAGACAAAGAAAGAATTCCCCAAGAAAGAAAAGCCAGGACACACTTCTAATTGCTTACATTTTGAATATGTTTCCAAATACCATAACGATACATTTCCAAAGGTTGGAACCTTTGGAATGGACATCCCCAAAATTGGTGACACTGCAGGGCAAAAAGGCAGATGATATGCCTGGCCACAACCCCTCCCTCAACTCTACTTCAGGAAAGCACCCCTGTGCAGGGACCCTAGGGTGGGTAGGGTCCTCTCAGCCTGTATACTGGCTTGCTGCAATATGAACCAAGCGAGAAAGCGCTCTAGATCACCAAGGACAGGGCAGAGGGAATGGCTGTCCAATGCCAGCCAATTCTAACAAGTTTTCTGCCCAAATCAATATTGATTTGGGCAGAAAGTTCATGAGCATTTGTTGGAAAATCCCTGGCAAACTCGCTTAGAGCACTGAATATCAGTAGGGCCATCCGTGGGCCTGGCCTGGGATCCCGAGTTCTCATGGCTCAAACCTTGCCAGAGCTCTCTGTGAGTCAGGTGCAGGTGAGGCCAATGCCTCTTGCTACTCAACTTCTGGGGCTACCATAATGGCCCAGGAACATGGGGCCTGCTATGACCCTCGGACTGAGGACCTAAGACTCGCCTGGTTGTTCAGTCTTCATTTTCAAGTGTCCTGTCCCTGAACCCTCAAATTGGGGAACTCGGAGTCCCAAGCCACCAGTCCACCTGCCACCCAGGGGGAAAGGTGGGTTTCGGAGCTCCGGAAAAGCCAAGTAGCGGGAGAAAACTTCAAGAACCCACTGAAGCCATCCCCAACATTCTGCCTTATAATGGCAAAAAACTCGGAGATGGATGCCTGGCCACCACCCCTCCCTCAACTCTGCTCCGGGAAAGCTCCCCTGAGCCGAGGCCCCTGGCTGGGTCACGTCCTCTCAGCACATTTTCTGGGAGGCCACGACACGCGCCGAGTGAGAAAGGGCCCTGGGCCATGGGAAGCAGGGTGGTCCGCAGGGCTGCGCAATGCCGGCCAAATCTCATGAGCGATCTGCCCAAACCAATTCCGGTTTGGGCAGAACGCTCATGAGAATTGGCGGGTAAACACCCCGCAAACTCAGTCCGGGCACGAACGTCCGCAGGGCCGCCCCCTGGGCCTGGCCCAGGATGGCGAGTTGTCGCGTCCGAATGGTGCCTGAAAGCCACGCGGGAGTCAGGCGCAGGTGAGGCCGACGCCTCCTGCTCATCAGCCTCCCGCGGTCCCCTCCCTGGTGCTGGCCGTTGGGTCCCGGCCAGCCCCGAGGCCCGGGCACGAACCCTCACCTGCTTTCTCAGCCTTCAGTGTCCACAGTCCTCTCCCTTGGGGTCTCCAACTGGGGAACACTGAGAACTGCGCCACGACTCTCCCTACTGCCCCAGCGCAGATGATGCCATTCTTTGCTGCAGAAATCCTCAGAGCCAGGTAAACTTTCATGCCCCCACTGAGGACGGCCCCAGCCTTGAGCACCCCGGTGGTCCAAACAATTGGAGACAGACGCCCGACCACAACCCATCCCTCAACACTGCTCAGGGAAAGCTCCCCTGAGCCGGGGCCCCAGGCTGGGCGGTGTCGTCTCAGCGCGTTTTCCGGGTGGCCGAGACACGCCCCAAGCGAGAAAGGGCCCTCAGCCCTGGGCCTGGCGCAGGATCACGAGTGGTCGCGTCCGAACGGCGCCTGAAAGCCCTGCGTGAGTCAGGTGTAGGCGAGGCCGAGCCTCCTGCTCCTCAGCCTCTAGGGGTCCCATCCCTGGCGCTGGCTGATGGGCCCCAGCCTGCCCCGAGGCCTGGGCTCGAACCCTCACCTACTTTCTCAGCCTTTGGTGTCCACGGTCCTGTCCCTCGGGACCTCCAACTGGTAACCCCGAGTCCCGTGGCATGACTCCCCCTACTGGCCCAGCGTAGATGGTGCCTTTTTTTTGCTGCAGAAAAGCCTGGGAGCCACGGAAACTTTCGAGCTCCCACTGAGGCCTGACCCAGTCTTGGGTGCCCCAGCAGCCACAAAAATCGGAGACGGACGCCTGGCCACAACCCCTCCCTCAAATCTGCTCCGGGAAAGCTCGTGCGCCGGGGCCCCGGCTGGGCCGCATGGTCTTGGTGCATTTTCTGGGTGGCCAAGACAGGCCCCCAGCGAGAAAGGGCCCTCGTCCATGGCAGACAGGGCGGTCCGCAGGGCTACCCAACGCTGGCCAATTCGCATCAACGTTCTGCCCAAACCAATCCTGGTTTGGACAGAAGGCTCGTGAGAATTGGCGGGGAAATGCCCTGCGAACTTGCTTCGGGAGCCACATGTCAGCAGGGACGCCCCTTGGGCCGGGACTAGGATTGCGAGATGTCACATCCAAACCCCTCCAGAAAGCGCTCCGGGAGTAGGCGCAGGCAAGGCCGATGCCTCCTGCTCCTCAGCCTCTGGGGGTCTCCTCCCTGGTGCTGGCCAGTGGGGCCTGGCCCGCCAGAGGTCCAGGAAGGAACCCTCTCCTGCTTCCTCAGCTTTCAGTGTACAGGGTCCTATCCCTCGGGACCCCCAATGGGGTACCCAGAGACCCAAGCCAGGACTCCTTCTAGCACCCTGTGAGACGGTGCCTTTCTTTGCTGTGGAAAAGCCTCAGAGCCAGGGAAACTTTCATGCCCGCACTAAGGCTGGCCCTAGCCTTGGCGCTCTGGTGGCCAAAACAATCGGAAACAGATGCCAGGCCACAACCCCTCCCTCATCTCTGCTCTGGGAAAGCTCCCCTGAGCCTGAGACTCCAGCAATGCCTGCTTTGTCTTGGCGCGTTTATCAGGTGGCGCTCATGCCACCAGCGAGAAAGGGCCTTCGAACATGGGGAGCAAGGTGGTCTGAAGGGTTGCCAGCCAATTCTCAGGAGCATTCTGTCCAAACTGATCCCGGTTTGGGCAGAATGCTCCTGAGAATTGGCTGAAAAATGCCTGGCAAACTCACTTCGGGCACCACAAGTCTGCAGGGCCACCCCCTGGGCCTGGCCCGGCATCCCAAGCGTTTGTGTCTGAACCCCACCAGAAAGCTCTCTGGGAGTCAGGCGCCAGCAAGGCCTAGGGCTCCTGCTCCTCAGCCTCCGGCGGTCCCCTCCCTGGCACTGCCCTGAGGCTTGGGCATGAACCCTTGACTGCTTCTTCAGAGTTCTGTTTCCAGGGTCCTGTCCCTTGGGGCCTCCAACTGGGGAACACTGAGTCTCACGCCATGACTCCCCCTCCCACCCCAACACAAATGGTACCTTTCCATGCTTTGGACAAGTCTCGGGGCTAGAGAAACCTTCATGCCCCCACTGCGGTCAGCCCCATCCTTGGGAGCCCAAGCTGCCCGAAAAGTCAGAGTTGGACGCCCAGCCGCCACCCCTCCCTTAACTCTGCTTTGGGAACGCTCCCTTGCACCGGGTCCCCTGGGTAGGCCATGTCACCTTGGCGCATTTTCCGGGACGCCGCTACATGCCCCAAGCGAGAAAGGGCCCTCAGCAACAGAGAACAGGGCGGTCCGCAGGGCTGCCCAACGTCGGCCAATTCTGAGGAGCGTTCTGCCCAAACCAATCCCAGTTTAAGCAGAACACTCGTCAGAATTGGCCAGAAAACGCCCGGCAAAGTCGATTCAGGCGCCGCAGATCTGCAAGGCAGCCCCCTGGGCCTGGCCTGGAATCTCCAGCAGTTGAGTCCAAACCCTGCCAGAAAGCCCTCTGGGAGTCAGGCTCCAGCGAAGCTGACACCTCCTGCTCCCAGCCTCTGGGGGTCCCCTCCCTGGTGCTGTCCAATGGGGCTGGGCCTGCCCCGAGACTTGGGTATGAACCCTAGCCTGCTTCCTCAGCCTTCTGTTTCTAGGGTCCTTTCCCTCGGGGCCTCTACCTGGGGATCCCTGAGTCCCGTGCCACAACTCCCCCTACAACCCCAGCGCAAACAGTGACTTTCAGGTCTTTGGACAAGCCTCAGAGTTACAGAGACCTTCATGTCCCGATGGAGGTCAGCCCCATCCTTGGGCACCTCAGCCGCCCAAAATGTCGAATGTGGGCGCCTGGCCACAGACCCTCCCTCAACTCTGCTCTGGGAAGGCTCCTCTGTGCCAGGTCCCCCAGGTGGGCCTTGATGTCTTGGCAAGATTTCCAGGTGACTGCAACATGCCCGGAGCAAGAAAGGGCCCTTAGGCATGGGGAACAGGGCTGTCTGGAGGGCTGCCCAATGGTGACCAATTCTCACGAGCGTTCTGCCCTAACCGATCCTGGTTTGGGCAGAACGCTCGTGAGAATTGGCCGGAAAACACCTGGCGAACTCGCTTCAGGTGCCACATGTCTGCAGGGCCTTCCCCTGGTCCTGGCCCAGCACCCAGAGCATTCATGTCCAAACCCTGCCAGAAAGCCCTCCAGGAGTCAGGCGCCAGTGAGGCCGAGGCCTCCTGCTCCTCAGACTCTGGGGGCTCCTTCCCTGGCGCTGGCCAATGGGGCCTGGCCTGCCTCAAGTCTTGGGCATGAACCCTCACCTTCTTCCTCAGCGTTCTGTTTTCAGAGTCCTGTCCTTCGTGGCCTCCAACTGGGGAACCCTGAGTCCTGGGCCACACTCCCCCTCCCACCCTGGCACAAAAGGTGCCTTTTGCTGCTTCAGACAAGCCTTGGCCAGAAAACGCCCAGCAAAGTCGCAAGAGAGCAAGATAAACCTTTGTGCCCCCACTGAGGTCAGCCCCATCCTTGGGCATCCAGCTGCCCGCAAAGTCCTAGTTGGATGTCTGGCCACAACCCCTCCCTCAACTGTGCTCCTGGCAAGCTTCCCTGCGCCTTCATCTTGGTACGTTTTCTGGGTGGACGCCACATGCCCGGAGTTTGAAAGTGACCTCGGACACAGGAGAAGTGGCAGTCCTCAGGGCCACCTAACTCCAGCCAGTTCTCATGAGTATTCTCTCCACGTTGATCCCAATTTTGGAGCGCAAGTAACCTGGTCTTTCTTGGAAACCACCCTCACCCTCGTTGGTCTCCCTGGCCAGAAACCCAGCTTCTACCATACTACAGTACCCATTTCCTAAAGTCAACCCTGAGGGGAGCCCTCTCAGTGCTGGCAGATCTAAGCAGCCCTTCCCCAAGGCCATAACGCCAACCTTAAGTTGGGTTTTCAGGCTTCCTTCTACAGGGGCCTGTCCTGCAAACTCTCTGGCATGGGAACCTTGAAGTCACACTGTAGGAGTCCACCTGCCACCTAGCAGGTGACCAGTATGTTTGAAGCTGCACGGGGCCATCAGAGCCAGTGAAAAATTGTGTGTTCTCATGAGTACTACCCCATGTTCTGCTGCCCCTCGGAGCATAATGTGCCACCTGACCACCATCCTCAACTCGGCTCCTCAGGGATTCAAACTCCAGATCAGCAGTTTGGGCATGCCACACCTCTACCTCAGCAATCTTCAGGGACCTCTGTCAGCTCTAGGCAGACCTGGAACTCCCCTGCCTGCCGAAAAGCTCTGGGATCCCCTCTCGATTGACATCGGCCCAAGGCTTCCTTGACAAAGGGGGAAGGCTACCTCCTGACTGCTTAACACCTCCTTTCCTCTTCTTCCTTATTTCTCTCCACTTACCTTTGTACCTGGGCAAACTGGAAGGAACGTATCCATGGAACATGGACATGCTCTGACATCTGCATCTTCCTGGCAGCTTTCTGAGGGCTCCTTATGCAAACAGAATCTAGTGTATTGTGACACAGTATGTTTGCAAATTATCATCATGAGAACAAGAGAGTGAAAATCACTCCATTTTTACCTCACTCTTCATGAAGTAGAACATGGTCTTCTTCTTTCCTTCCTTCATTTCAATTCCAATTCCTTTCCATGCAGTGTTCATTCCTTGGCTTCAGGGGTAGGATTTCATGATTCCTCGCCTGCACAGAACACCCAGAGCTTATCACAATGAGTGCCCTCCCTAAGATCTGTCACCCATTGAACCCTTCCCTTCCACACCCCACTCTCTAGGTGCCCTTGGTTGGTGCTCTATGTTTGAGTCTCTTTCCTCATTGACCTATCTTTATCCCCTCACTATGTTCATGTTTTCTTCCTGAAATTCCATAGAAGTCAAATTATATGCTATTGGTCATTTCTTACTAATATGGCTTAGCTAAATCTACTCCAGATCCATCCACATTCTTGCAAATGGTAAGATTTCATTCTTTCAGAACATGGCTCCTATTCCATTGAGAATATGTGGGAGATTAGATATCTACATTCATATATATATATATATATATATATATATCTCACTCATCAGCGAATGGACTTTGGGACTTGCTCCATCATTTTGCTATGGTTGATAATGCTGGTGTCCATATCATGGTGTTTGTACCCCATTGAATGTGCATTTTTGTGCCCTTGAGGGAAATATCTAGGAGGGAAACTGCTGTATCCTAGAGTTGTTCAGTTTTTAGCTTTCAGAGGAACCACTGTGCTCTTTTCCAGAGTGGCTGCAACAACCCACATGCCCACCGACAGCGCAGGAGGGTTCCTCTGGATGCAGAACATTCCCATCCAGCAATTTTTAAAAAAGGAAACAGAAAACCTGGGAGATTACATTACTCAGACAGTGTCTGGCAAGCAGCCCCAGAAATTCAACCCAGGGTTCCTGACGCCATGCCTTGGGAAGCCATCAGAATGCCTTTATCCAGTGGAAGCCCCAAAGACTCTCCTTCTGACTTCACCAACCATGAAACTGCAGAGAAAGGATGCCATGGCCAACTCTCTAGAGGGTCCACCGAGTGAAACTAGAAAGTCAAGCTTCCCTTTTCAATCCCCCAAGTCTCCTTGGAATCCTTTTGAATATTCCCTCTGCCCTCATCGGTACTCTTTGGATAAAAAAGACAAATCCATTAGGAGTCATCCCCTTGGACAAAGCCGTCCTCCAAGCCTCTATCTGACCACAAATAGCCACCTCATTCTAGATGCAGGCTATTCCACCACAGCCTAGGACCCATGGAATCAACACTGTTCAATGAAGGAACACATTCTAGGTCCCAAACACACACTGAGTCCATCTTATCTTCCTTTTCAAATCCAAGGGATTGCCTAGGAAAGAGATGTTCCAAATACCTCTGTGAGCCAGAAAGAAGCAGAGAAAATGAGATTTCCTGCCAGGTTCTCCCTGCAACGAAACTCAAGAACCCTAGCACCCATGCTCCATGGCTGACAACTGCGTTCGTGGGACTTTTTGGCTCCACTGAAGATGAGAGAAAACCCAGGATGTTTGGGGTGGAAGAGAACTTTGACCTCCCATGCTGGCATGGATGTGCCACTGTGCCCCACGGGCCTGCTGTTTTCTCTAAATGCTGACGTCCTGGGACAAGCTACATGGCAGATTCAGACACTAATTTCCAAACTTCAGGTCTCATGGAGCCAGGGTGAAGAAGGGTTGTCAGTTGCGGATAAGTAGGTGCCTCCCACCTAAAGCCTACACACCTGCTCCGATTCCTGGGAGAAGGAGAGACACATGCTTGTTTCTTAAGTGGTCATTCACTTCCTTCTCAAGGCGGCCAATGCCCTTGTCCATTTTGGAAAAGCAAATAGACTCTTCCAAACAGACACTCAACTCCTTGGTTCCAAAGGCACCATGGATTGAATTTGGTTCCCCTGCCTCCACACTCCCATCAGGAGGAGCCTCCTGAACCATCCTGACAGCACATTCCCAACCAACCTGGGGCAACGGGGCACAGTGCAGACTGAGTGGGGGGTCTGGCTCCAGCAATTCTTATCGCCATTCTTGAGCCTGGAGAAACAGAGTCTTGAGCTCAATACTTTGTCCTGGAAAAACAAGCTGCAGTACCTCACGTTTCTGGGTCTCTCACCCAGCACCTCACCACTACTCTCAGAATCAGCAGGCTGCACAGGCACCTCTGCTGGTGTGTTTGACACGATGGCTCGCCGGTGCCCCCAGAGGTGGCAAGCAGCATTGCACTCTACCATATTCTAGGGTACCAAAGCTCACCACGCTCTCCAGTGGCATGAATCAGTACTGCCAAGCCTTCCACAGACTTTTTTTTTTTTTTAATTTCTTTTCAGTTTAACAGTATTCATTGTTTTGGCACCACACCCAGTGCTCCATGCAATCCGTGCCCTCTCTAATACCCACCACCTTGTTCCCCCAACCTCCCACCCCCCGCCCCTTCAAAACCCTCAGATTATTTTTAGAGTCCATAGTCTCTCATGGTTTACCTCCCCGTTCAATTTCCCTCAACTCCCTTCTCCTCTCCATCTCCCCTTGTCCTCCATGCTATTTGTTATGCTCCACAAATAAGTGAAACCATATGATACTTGACTCCCTCAGCTTGACTTATTTCACTCAGCATAATCTCTTCCAGTCCCATCCATGTTGCTACAAAAGTTGGGTATTCATCCATTCTGATGGAGGCATAATACTCCATAGTGTATATGGACCACATCTTCCTTATCCATTCATCCGTTGAAGGGCATCTTGGTTCTTTCCGCAGTTTGGCGACCATGACCATTGCCGCTGTAAACATTGGAGTACAGATGGCCCTTCTTTTCACTACATCTGTATCTTTGTGGTAAATACCCAGTAATGCAATGGCAGGGTCATAGGGAAGCTCTATTTTTAATTTCTTGAGGAATCTCCACACTGTTTCCCAAAGTGGCTGCACCAACTTGCATTCCCACCAACAGTGTAAGAGGATTCCCCTTTCTCACATCCTTTCCAATACATGTTGTTTCCTGTCTTACTAATTTTGGCCATTCTAATTGGTGTAAGCTGGTATGTCAATCCTCCACAGACTCCTAAGGCAGCTCCAAAAACCCTAAACAGGTTGAATCCACACTGACACTGTTTCAGCAGATGGGAATTCTAGGCCAACCCCACGAGTCCATAGTCACACAAGCGGAGGCAGTGCCTTTCAGTGCTGCAGAAAAGCCTCAGAAAGAGAGAAACATTCTTGACCCAACAGAATCCAGCCCCAACTATTGGCGCCACAGTGGTCCAAAAAATTGGAGACAGACGCCAGGCCACAACAACTACCTGAACTCTGCTCTGGGAACAATCCCCTGCACCGGGATTCCAGGGTGGGCCATGGCATCTCAGAGCATTTTCTGGGTGGCCGTGACATGCCCCGAGCAATAAGGGTCCTGGGCCATGGGGAACAGGGTGGTCTGCAGGGCCACCCAATGCCGGACAATTCTCACAAGTGTTCTGCCCAAACCAGGATCGGTTGGGGAAGAACGCTCATGAAAAGTGGCCGGAAAACTCCCGGCAAATTTGATTCAGGCGGTGCACTTCTGCAGGACCGGCTCCTGGGACTGGCCCAGCATCTGAGTAGTAGCGTCTGAACTCTGCCAGAAAGCCCTTCGGGAGGCAGGCTGTGAGGAGGCCCACGACTCCCTCACCTCAGCCTCCAGGGATCCCCTCCATGGTGGTTTCTGAAGGGGCCGGGCCTGCCACGAGGCCCGGAACGAACCCTCACTTGTTTGCCCAGCATTCCTTTACAGGGTCCTGTCCCACAGGGCCTCCAACTTGGGAACCCTGAGTCCTACGCCATGCCTCCCCCTCCCACCCCGGCGCCAATGTTGCCTTTGGCTCTCGGACAAGCCTCGGAGCGAGAGAAACATTCGTGCCCCCACTGAGGTCAGCCCTATTCTTGGGTGCCCCCACCACCCGAAAAATCGGAGGTGCACGCCTGGCCTCCACCCGTCCCTCAACTCTGCTCTGAAAAGGCACCCCACCGCCGGGGCCCCGGGTGGGCCGAGTCTACTCGGTGCTTTTTCCGGGTTGCCGCGACATGCCCCGAGCAAGAAAGAGCCCTGGGCCACAGTTTGCGGGTGGTCCGCAGGGCTGCCCAATGCTGGCCAATTCTCAAGAGCGTTCTGTCCAAACTTATCCTTGTTTGGGCAGAACGCTCGTGAGAATTGGCAGGAAAATGCCCGGCGAACTCGCTACGGGCACCGCACGTCTGTAGGGATATACCTTTAGCCAGGCCTGGCATCACGAGTGTTCGCATCTGAAACCCGCCAGAAAGTCCCCTGGGAGCCAGGCTCTGTCTGGCAAGGCTGACAACTCCTGCTCCTCAACCTTCGGGGGTCCCCTCCCTGGCCCCGTCCACTGGGGCTGGTCCTACCCCGAGGCCCGGGCACAAACCCTAGCTTGCTTGCCCAGCCTTCCGTTTCCAGGGTCCTGTTGGGGGGGGGGGGCTCCCACTTGGGAATCGTGAGCCCCGTGCAACGCCTCCCCCTCCCACTCCAGCGCCAATGTTGACTTTAAGTGCTCGGACAAGCCTTAAGCAAGGGAAAAACTTCCTGCCCCCACTGAGGTCAGCCCCATCCTTGGGCGCACCAGCCGCCGGAAAAGTCAGATGCTCACTCACAACTGCCAGCCATCCCTCAACTCTATTCCGGGAATCCTCCCCTGAGCCGGGGCCCCGGGGTGGGCCGTGTCAACCCGGTGCGTTTTCCAGGTGGTTGCGGTATACCCCAAAAGAGAAAGGGTCCTGGGCCACAGGGAGCAGGGCAGTCCACAGGGCTGCCCAACTCCAGCCAATACTCACGAGCGTTCTGCCCAAACCAATGCCAGTTTGGACAGAACACTCATGAGAATTGGCCGGGAAACACTTGGTGAACTTGCTTCGGGCGCCACTCATTTGCAGGGCCGCCCCCTGTGCCTGGCCTGGCATCGTGAGTGCTCGCATCTGAACCCCGCCAGAACGCTCGCTGGAAGCCAGGCTTCGGTGTGGCAGACGCCTCCTGCTCCTCAGCTTCTGGGGGCACCCTACCTGGCGCTGTCCGATGGGGCCAGTTCTGCACCGAGGCCTGGGCACGAACACTAGCCAGCTTACCCAGACTTCCATTTCCAGTTTCTTGTTCCTTGAGTCCTTAAACTGAGGAACCGTGAGTCCTGAGCCTCACCTCCCACTTCCAAACCAACGCCAACGGTGCCTTTCGATGCTTCAGACCATCCTCGGAGCGAGAGAAACCATGCTGCCACTGAGGTCAGCACCATCCTTGGGCGTCCCTGCCAAACGAATGTCGGAGGCACACGCCTGGCCACCACCCGTCCCTCAACTCTGCTCCGAAAATGCACCCCTCGGCCGGGGCCCCCAGGTGGGCCGAGTCAACTCGGCGCGTTTTCCTGGTGGCCGCAACAAGCCCCAGCGAGAAAGGGCCCTGAGCCACAGTTTGCAGGGCGATCCGCAGGGCCGCCCAATGCCGGCCAATTCTCACGAGCGTTCTGCCCAATCCGATCCTGGTTTGGTCAGAACGCTTGTGAGAATTGGCCGGAAAACGCCCGGCAAACTCGCTTTGGAAAACACCCTTCGAAGTCGCTTTGGGCGCTGCATGTCTGCAGGACCGCCCCCATGGTCTGGCCCTGCATTGTGAGCACTCGCCTCGGAACCCCGCCAGAAAGCCCGTCGAGGGTCAGGCTCCAGCAAGGCCGACGCCTCCTGCTCTTCAACCTCTGGGGTCCCCTCCCTGGTGCTATCCGATGGAGCCAGACCTGCCGGTTACTGCAACATTCCCAGAGTTAAGAAAGGGCCCTCGGCCATGGGGGACAGTGAGGTCCACAGCGCCGCCCAATGCCGGCCTGTTCTCACTAGCGTTCTATCCAAATCAATCCTGACTGGACAGAAGGCTCGTGAGAATTGGTCAGAAAACCCCCAGCGAGGTCACTTCGGGCGCCTCCCATCTGCAGGGCTGCCTTCTGCGCCTGGCCTGGGATTCCTATTGGTCGCGGCTCAAACCCTGCCAGAAAGCCCTCCGTGAGTCATGTGCAGATGAGGCCAATGCCTCCTGCTCTTCAGCCTCCGGGGTTCCCATCCCTGGCACTGGCAGATGGAGCCTGCCTTACCCCTAGACCAAGGCCCTAACCCTTGCCTGCTTTTGCAGCCTTCCTTTTCTAGGGTCCTGTCCCTTGGGCCTTCCAATTGGGTAACCCTGAACCCCAGGCACTAATCCACCTTCTACCCCGTTGGAAACGGTCCCTTCCAGAGCTGTGGAAATGCGTTGGAATGAAAGAAACCTCTGTGTCCCCACTGAGGCCATTCCTGTTCTTCTGCGCCATAGCAGCCAGTAAAGTCGGAGGTGAACACCTGACCACAACCCCTCCGTCAACTCTGCTCCAGAAAAGCTCCCCTATGCCAGGGCCCCCGAGTGGGCTGTGTCATTTTGGCCCATTTTTCATGTGTCTTCATCACGCCCCGAGTAGAAGGCACTCTATTCCATGGGGGACAGGGCATTCCGAATCATCCCCCAATGCCAGCCTAATCTCCCAATATTTCTTTGGGCAGAAAGCTGGTGAGCATTGGTGGGAAATCCCCTGGCAAATTCGCTTCCTGCAGCATCTGTCTGCATTGACACTCCTTTTATCTAGAGTCGCTTCCTCAGTAGTTTCAGCAGGAACTCTGCTAGAAAGCCCTCTAAGAGTCAGGTGGCGGGAGTCCATTGTCTATTGCTACTGAGCCCCTGGGTGACTGTCTCAGTCCCAGCAGATCTGGGCTACTATGCCCGTAAGCTCTAAATAACCCTAGTTTCAGTTTTTGGGCTTCAATTCTAAGGCTCCTGGCCCCAACACCCAGTGGATAACAGAGGTCTGAGTGACACCTTATGACTCTAAATGCCACGTGGTAGGAATTCATTCCATTTGGAGCTGTGTCAAACCCTCAAAGGGGATGAAACCTGCATGCACCCATAATGTTATTTTGACTTTTGCAGCCCCCCTGGCCATAAAGCCATATACTTGTGACACTGGAAGTATGTCACCAATTTAGCCCTGAGGGCAGCCCATCTCAGATCTGGTAGATCTTGCCTGTAATGACACAAGGCCCTAACCCTAATCCTACTTTGTGTTTTCAGGTTTCCATTCCGAGGGGCCTGGTCCCTTGGTCCCTAGATTAAGGAGCCCTGAGTGACACCCCAGGCATCTGCCCTGCAAACAGATGGAAACCATGCCCTTTGTAGCTATGCTGAACGCTCAGAAGGGGAAGAAACCTGCATGTCCCCCTAAAGCCACCCCTACCATCGTAGCTCCCTGGAGACAAACCCAGATTCTTCAGGATGGCCAGACAAATGTCCTAAACTCAGCCCCGATGGGAGCCGACTTCAATGCTGTCAAATCGGGCCTACCATGTCCCTAGGCCCTAATCCCAACCCTTGGTAGGGTATACAGGTTTCCATACCCAGAGGCCTGGCCCACAAATCTGCCAGATTGGAGATGCCTGAGACTTACTGTGGCACACCCTGTACTCCTAGGATGAAGTGGTGCCATTGGGAGCTGTGCAGATTCCTCAGAATCTGGAAACCTAAATGCTCCCTGAGGCAACTCCCAGCATCTTTGACCTCCTGGACTCAAACCTGGAATCCAACCCACTGCCTAGTGCCCGCCCTCAACTCAGCCCACCAGGGAGCCCATCTCAGCACTGGCAGATCAGGCCTGCCATGCCCCTAGGTCCTTTCCATGACCCTTATTTGGGTTTTCAGGCTTCCATCCAAAGAAACCTGGTCCCTCAGATTAAGGACTACTGAGCAACACCACAGGACTCCACCCACCATGTGGGAGGACATCTTGTGGTTTGGCACTGCACCGAACCCTCAGATGGGGAGAAACCTGCAAGCCCCCCTAAAGCCACCACCACTATGAGAAGCCCCCATGGCCATAAAACCAGATTCTGCTGTGCCTCTGGAAGCATGCCCTGGACTCAGCCCTGAGGGGAGCCCACATCAGTGCTGGCACATTGGACCTGTCATGCCCTTAGGCCCTAACACTAACCCTCAGTGGAGTGTATAGGCTTCCATGCCCAGAAGCCTATTCCCCAAGCCTGCTGATGGGCACCTCTGAGACTCACGCTGGCATAGATTAAGAGCACCTCAGTGACACCCCAGGACTGTGCCCCACACACATGAGGAACCTGTGCACTTTGGAGCTCTGCAGAACCCTCAGACTGGGAGAAATCTGCATGCCACTCTGAGGATACCCCCAGCTTCTGTAGCCTCCCTGGACACAAACTCGGAGTCTGACATGGTGCCTGATGCCCACTCTGACATCAGCCCACTGGGGAGCCCACCTCAGCACTAGCACATCAAGCCTGCCATGCCCAGAGGCCCTTACCATAATTCTAGTTTCTGTTCTTGGGCTCCTATCCCAAGAGGCCTACTCCCAACTTCCCAGATTAGGGACCACTCTGCAACAACCCAAGAATCCGACTACGATGCGGGGGGCAAACTGAGTGGTTTAGAGCTCCATAGTGCCCTAAGTCTGCAGACCTTCTAAACCCCCTGGCCAGAAACCCAGATTCTGCTGCACTGTAGAATATATTCCCTCAACTCAACGCCGAGGGGAGACTGCATCAGCACCAGCAGATCAGAGCAGCCATTTCCCAAGGCCATTATCCTAACCCTAAGTTGCGCTTTCAGCCTTCCTTCTACAGGGGCCTGTCCTGCAAGCCCTCTGGGTTGGGAACCCTGGAGTCACCGTAGGAGTCTGCCTGCCACCCAGCAGGAAACCAGTCTGTTTGGAGCTGCATGGAACCCTCAGAGCCCGAGAAACCTGCGTGTCCCCATGAGTACACCCCCACATTCTGCAGCCCCCTGGAGCCTGATGCGCCGCCTGACCCCATCCTCAACTCAGCTCCTCGGAAAACCCACCTCTGTACCAGAATTTCAGGCCTGCCACGCCCCTAGCTCAGCTCTCCACAGGGACCCCTGTCAGCTCTAGGCAGACCTGGAACTCCCCTGCCTGCCACAAAGCTCTGGGATCCCCTCTTCTCACTTTACACTGGCCCAAGGCTTTCATGAGAAATGGGGAAGTCTACCTCCTGAATGCTTAACACCTCCTTTCTTCTTTTCCCATATTTCTCTCCACTTACCTTTGTACCTGGGCAAACTGGAAGGAACATATCCATGGAACACGGACATGCTCTGACATCTGCATCTTTCCTGGAAGCTTTCCGAGGGCTCCTAATGCAAACAGAAACTAGTGTATCCTACCACAGTGTGTTTGAAAACATTCATCAACAGAACAGGAGAGCAAAAGTCACTCCACTTTTACCTCACTTTTCATGAAGTAGAACATGGTCTTTCCTTCCTTGACTTCAGTTCCAATCTGTTTCCATGCAGTGTTCATTCCTTTGCTTCAGGGGTAGGATTTCATGATTCCTTGCCTGCATAGTATACCCATCATAACAAATACCCTCCCTAATAGCCGTCACCCATTTAACCCTTCCACTCCACATCCCTGCCCTCTAGCAACCCTTGAATTGTGCTCTAAGTTTAAGACTGTTTCCTAATTGACCTATCTTTCTCCCCTCACTATGTTTATCTGTTTTCTTTCTGAAATTCCATAGAAGTAAAATTATAGGCTATTGGTCTTTTCTTACTGATTTTGCTTAGCTAAAGCCACTCTAGATCCATCCACATCCTTGCAAATGGTAAGATTTCATTCTTTCTGAACCTGGCTCCTATTCCTTTAAGAAGATGTGGGAGATTATATATCAATGTTCATATATATATATAAAACTCATCAGTGAATGGTGTTGGGACTCCCTCCATCGTTTCACTATGGTTGATAGTTCACCATCCATATCACAGTGCTTGTACCCCACTGGATGTGTATTTTTGTGCCCTTTAAGGAAATACCTAGGAGGGAAACTGTTGGATCCTAGGATTGTTCTGTTCTTAGCTTTTGGAGGAACCACTGTGCTCTTTTCCAGAGTGGCTGCAACAACCCACATGCCCACCAAAAGTGCAGGAGGGTTCCTCTGGAAGCAGAACATTCCTTGCCAGCAATTTCCTAAGGAGGAAACAGAAAACATGGAGGATAACATGACTCATACAGCGTCTGGCAAGCAGCCCCAGAAATTCACCTCAGGGTTCCTGACGTCATGCCCTGTGAAGCCATCAGAATGCCTTTATCCAGGAGAAATCCCAAAGACTCTCCTGACTTCACCACCCATGAAACTGCAGAGAAAGGAGGTCATGTTTAACTCTCTAGAGGGTCCACTGAGTGAAACTAGAAAGTCAAGCTTCCCTTGTCAATCATCCAAGGCTCCTTGGAATCCTTTTGATTGTTCCCTCTGCCCTCACCAGAACTCTGCCCTCACTGGACAAATCCATTAGGATCCATCACCTTGGACAAAGGAGAAGCCATTATCCAAGCCTCTGTCTAACCACAAACAGCCACCTCACTCTAGATGCCAGCCATTCCACCACAGCCTAGGATTGATGGAAATAAATACTGTTAGGAACTCACTCTAGGTTCCAAACACACACCGAGTCCATCTAATCTTCCCTTTCGAATCCAAGGGATTGCCTAGGAAAGAGATGTTCCAAATACCTTTGTAAGCCAGAAATAAACAGAGAAAATGAGATCCCCTGCCAGGTGCTCCCTGCAGGGAAACTTAGGAACTCTAGCACCCACTCACCACTGCTGACAGCTGCCTAGTGTAACTTTAGGGCTTCCCTGGAGATGAGAGAAAACCCAGGATGTTTGGTGTGAAAGAGAAGTTTTACCTCCCATGCTGGTATGGATGTGCCACTGTGCCCCACAGGCCTGCTGTTTTCTCTGAACACTGATGTCCTGGAACAAGCTGCATGACTGAGTCAGATGCTGATTTCCAAACTTCAGGTCTCATGGAACCAGAGCGAAGAAGGGTTGTCAGGTGGGCATAAGCAGGCACCTCCCACCTAAAGCTTGCCCACCTGCTCCGATTCCTGGGAGAAGGAGAGACACATGCTTGTTTCTTAAGTGGTCATTCACTTCCTTCTGAAGCTGGGAGGACCCTCCTGAACCATCCTGACAGCACATTCCCATCAAACCTGGGACAATGGGACACAGTGCTGAGTGGGGGCCTGGCTCCAGCAGTTTTTAACACCACTCTTGAGCCTGGGGAAACAGAGAGTCTTCAGTTCAACACTCTGTCCAGTAAAAACAAGCTGCAGTGCCTCACATTTCAGGGTCTCTCACCCAGCACCTCCCCACTGCCCTTAGAGCCAGCAGGCTACTCTGACTCCTCTTCTGGTGTTTCCCACAGCAGCTCCCCACTGCCTCCAGTGGTGGCAAGCAGCATTGCCATGCCTACCATGCTCTCTGGCACCACAGCTCACCACTCCCTCCAGTGGTGTGGATTGGCACTGCCGGGTGTTCCACAGACTCATAAAGCAGCTCACAAACCCTCCACAGGTATAAAGCCACACTGGCACTGTCCCTCCAGATTGGGGACCTCTGGGCCACATCCCACGAGTCCACCTGCCACCCAGAAGGAAACTGTGCCACTTGAAGCTATGGAGAACCCTAGGAATGGACCATCCCGTGTGCCTCCCCCAACCTCAATGGCCCCCCAGTCACAAATTCACAGCCTGATGTGCATCCTGACCCTTGTGCTCAACTCATCCCCCAGGGTTCTCACCTCAGCGCCGGCAGATTGGGCCTGGATACCCCTAAGCCTTAACCCAAACCCTAGTTGTTGTTTTCAGGCTTCCATGCCCAGAAACCTGGCCAACAAGCCCTCCAGATTGGGAACACCTTGGCCAAACCTAAGGACTCCGCCTGACACCCAGGAGGAAACCCTTTGGTTAGGAGCTTCCCAGAACCCTCAGACCATGAGAGACCCACATGCATTCCTGAGGCCACCCTCACCACAGACGGCCCACACGACAACAAAACCCAGAGCTTGAAGTGCCGCTTGACCCCCATTCTTGACTCAGCCCGTCAGGGAACCCACCTCAGCACTGGCAGATTGAGTCTGCCACACCCCTAGGCCCTAACCCTAACCCTATGTTGGCTTTTCTGGCTTCTGTCCCCAGAGAACTGGCCCCCAAGCCCTCCATATTCGGGACACCTGAGCCACACCCCAGCACTCTGGCTGCCACCCAGGAGGAAACCATGCCCATCAGAGCTGCACAAAGCCCTCAGAGCAGGAGAAACCTGCATGCCCCCACAAAGCCACCCAAACATCAAAGGCCCCTGGCCATAAAGCCAGATTCTGCCGCAGTGCTGGACAGATGCCCTCCACTCAGCCCTGAGGGGAGCCCACCTCAGTGCTGGCAGGTGAGTTAGGGCCTGTAATGCCCCTAAGCCCGAACTCTAACCCCAGTTTGGGTTTTAAGACTTCCATTCTGAAGGGCCTGGCTCCCAAGCCCCCTGGATACAGGACCCCTGAGTGACACTTCAGGACTTTGCAAGCCACATGGTATGAAACCATGCTGTTTGGAGATGTGCCAAACCCTCAGACAAGGAGAAAAGTGTTTCCCCATAAAGCCACCGCAACCATCAGCAGGCGACCGACAATAAAGCCAGATTCTGCTATGGTGCTGGACAAATGCCCTCAACTGAGCCCTGAGGGGAGCCCACCTCAGCGTCAGCAGATCCAGTCTGTAATGCCTCTAGGCCCTAAAACTAACCCTAGTTTGTGTTTTCAGGATTCTGGGCCAAGAGATCTGGCCAACAAGCCTTCCAGATTGGGAAGCTCTTGACCACACCTAAGGACTCTGCCTGACATCCAGGAGGAAACCCTTCGGTTTGGAGCTGCCCAGAACACTCAGACCGCGAGAGACCCTCATGCATTCCTGAGGCCACCCTCACTGCAGACGGTCTGAATGACAAAGAAACCAAGAGCCCTATGTAGTGCTTGAATCCCATTCTTGATTCAGCCAATCAGGGAACCCACCTCAGTACCTGCAGATAAGGTCTGCCATGCCCCAGGCCCAAACCCTAATTCTACATTGGCTTTTCTGGCTTCTGTCCCCAGAGAACTGGCCCTCAAGCTTTCCAGATTGGGGACACCTGAGCATCACCCCCGGACTCTGGCTGCCACCAAGGAGGAAACCATGCCCACCGGGGCTACACAAAACACGTAGAGCAGGAGAAACATGCATGCTTCTCGAGAGCCACACCAACCATCAGCAGCCCCCAGTAATAAAGCCTGATTCTGCCTCAGTGCTGGACAAATGCCCTCAACTCAGCCCTGAGGGGAGCCCACATCAGCTCAGGCAGATCAGGCCTGCAATGACCCTAGGTGCTGTACGTAACCTTGAGTTGGGTTTTCAGATGTCTTCCCCCAGGGCCCTGTCCCTCAAGCCCTCCAATTGTTGAGCCCTGAGTCACACACCATGAGTCCACCTGCCACTCAGAAGGAAACAGTGCCTTTCAGAGCTGCAGAAAACCCTCCAAGCGAGAGAAACCTGCATGCTCCCACTGAGGCCAACCCCAACCTTTGGCGCCACAGTGCCCGAAAAGTTGGAGGCTGACACCCGGCCACAACCCCTCCCTCGACTCTGCTCCAGGAAAGCTCCCCTGCGCCAGGGCCCCCATGTGGGCTGCATCATCTGGGCATGTTTTCTGCATGGCCAAGACATGCCCCAAGTGAGAAAGCACTCTAGGCCACGGGGAACAGTGTGGTCTGCAGGGCCGCCCAACACTGGCCAATTCTCCTGAGCATTCTGCCCAAATTGATCCCGATTTTTGCAGAATACTGGTGAGAATTGGCCAGAAAACAACTGGCGGAATCGCTTTGTGTGCCACATGTCTGCAGAGCTGCCCCCTGAGCCTGGCCAGTGATCCCAAGTTGTCATAACTTGAACCCTGCCAGAAAGCCCTCTGTGACTCAGGCACAGGTGAGGCCAATGCCCCCTGCTACTCAGCCTCCAGGGGTAGCCTCCCTGGCACTGGCAGATGTGGCCTGCCATGCTCCTAGGACCAGGCCCTAACCCTCACGTGATTTTCCAGTCTTCCCTTTCCAGGGTCCTGTCCCTCGAGCCCTCCAATGAGAGAGCCCTAAGTCACACTCCATGAATCCACCTGCCACCCAGGAAGAAACGGTGTCTTTCAGAGCTGTGGAAAACCCTCAGAGCGAGAGAAACCTTCATGCCCCCATTGAGGCCATTCCCAACCTTCGGCGCCACAGTAGCCCGGAAAGTCGGAAGCTGAGGCCAGGCCACAACCCCTCCCTCAACTCTGCTTTGGGAAAGCCCCCTGTGCAGGGGTCCTCAGGTGGGCAGCGTCATCTGGCACATTTTCCAGATGTCGGTGACATGAACCGAGCAAGAAATCACTCTAGGCCATGGAGGACAGTTAACCTAAAATTCTCTAATTTGAAAAAAATATATCAGAGCACAAAATCACAGATCATCACATTAAACTGCTCAAATCCCCTGGATCTCTTCTGCAAGTTGAGATAATTTACCTTTGGGAAAACCAGTGTACACAAAGTCATGGTTTCCATTAGAAGAAATTATGGAATTTACCCAGTCCTACTGTCCAGTCCAGCTAACTGACTCCCTTCCAAATGGTAGGAACTGTTTATAAATTTCTGGCTTAAGAAATGGTGGTGATTCAAAAGGCTGTGAACTGTCTGTGTGTCTCAATCCCTTGAAGCTCCTGCTGAGTGAGACCTGCTCCTGAGCAGGTACAAATAAACCTGCTCTCTAATTCCTCAGCAACTGATAATATTTTGTTCCCAAACCTACTTTCTTCTTTATTTCAAGGTTCTTTTTGCTCATACTCTTTATTTGAATCATTTTTACTCATATAGTTTTACATATGTTCTGGTCTCGTTTTCACAATCTCAATTATATTGTGAGGTGAACTTCTCTTCAAAGAGCATGTATCTTTATTAAATTGAAATGTATGAGAGATGTATGACACTAAAATTTCAAAAGTTGTTAGGAAATCTTTCACACATCATCATCATCTGATGTGTCACTGCTATTTGTCTCTGTGTCACCATTCTCAAAAACACCCCATTAGAAGATGATTTTTTTGAGGGACTTCACTATGAAGAAAACCAAAAATGTTGTGTGGGCTGTGTTGAACATTATTTCTTTGTAAATGAATGTTGCAGAAATGAGGACTTTGGTTGATCCAACATTGACTTTCTTCATCACTACAGCATTTCTCTGACTAGCAATGTGACAATGTAACAAATGAAATTTTCTCATTTAATAATAAAAAATTGTGTAACGTTTTGCAAAAAAAAAGAATTGACATGTAAAGGGGCTTCAATTTTTCATCCCTTCTTTCCTCTGATATTAGATTCATGGAAATAAAACATTGTTTTTTTGGAAATTTCATTCCAACAGAGCAAGATATCTCTTTTTTTTGGAAAGCATGGAATAATCAAGTTTTTAAAAGAACATCATCATTATTACAAAAACAGTCTGAGGGTTTTGGAAGGGTGGGGGGTGGGAGGTTGGGTGAGCCTGGTGGTGGTCAGGTATTGCATGGAGCACTGGATGTGGTGTATAAACAATGAATTCTGGAATACTGAAAAGAACTTTAAAAAATAAGTAAATTAAAAAAAAAAAAAAAAAAATCCAACTTACTGTGTACTTCTATATGCCACAACATAATCTGCTGTTCTCCATGTATTAGCTGCTTTAATCCTAACAATAAAACCACAAGGTTAAGTATTATTATCATCCCTATTTTACAGATGAAGAAATTCAAGGACAGAGAAGTGACACAACTCACCCAAGGACATGTAGTTCATAAATCAAGGAGATAGAGATTCAAATCCAGGTAGTCTGTCTCCAGAATGTTTGCTTTTAGTTCCTACATAATACTGCTACTTATAAAATTACTCCTATATCATTTTTCCTATTTCCTCCACTAATTTCAAATTTTCTTTGTTAAATAAAAAACCTATGAATTTCACTTATAATAAATATTGAAAATAGGAGTTCATATTTAGGAAAAAATAAAATCACCTAAAATCCCATAACCTAGAGACATTGTGGTAGAAAGTCTAAATATTTCCACATATAAATTAACAAACCTGTAATGTTTTGTGTTTTATAATTTTATAACTTAACAACAAAGTATATATATTTTCAGTTTCATTTATGCCAAGTTCTAAATTTGTTTCATTTGTATTAAAATCTTATAAACATAGTTTTAAGTATATATAAAAGTTTTCTTCCTTATTCATATAGCAAATAGCTTCTCATAGGCTATTATGATAACTGTCTCGTCCTTCTAAATTACTGAATTTTTCCAAACATATTGTGATGCTTTTCTGTTCAACAATATTTCCATAGCATGCAATACTACTACACTGTAATTTGAGGAAAGTTCCAGATATCTGTAATGACTATACACATTTTATTTGAGGCAAAAAATGAAGAGGAAAGTTTGTACTTTTGCTACTTTTACTTAGATTAGGATCTGCATGGAAATGTGGGTTGTTGAGGTCACTCTGTGAGGACATTGTCATGACTAGGAGGTCACTGGATTCCAAACTGGTTTCCATTCTCCCAGCTGTGTGCAGGTATCAGTAAGCTTAATTTTCAAAGTCATTTAAAAATTTCCTCTCCACTAAATCTCCCGGAGGGGCTTCTAAGCCCCTGATTTTGCTTACCATGTCTTCTTGAACTTCCCACTAAGATGTTAGTGAAGACTCTCATTTAATAGTGCCTACCTTATGCCAGAAATTGTGCTAATTAGTGGGGCATACAGAGTTGGTTAAAGGCTCCTTTTCTCAAAGAAATGATAATTGATAATGAAGAACTAATATGCATAAGAAATTATACTTTATTATAAAGAAGGTATAGGGTACAACAGTAGTTCATAGACATTATATGGGGTAGCCAAGATATACTTCAGAGTAGCTAGCATTTGATCTACATTTTGAAAGACAAAGAAAAAGGGAATTAACATTTCTGTCACATAGTTTTACATATATACTCTCAAATGTTCATAACATCTAGGGAAGTAAGTTAGAACATCCCATTTTATGGACAAATAAAGGCCATCAGCATAATTGGCTAGTGCACCCTAGTTTATATAGTTCACAAGTGGCAGACCCAGAATGGCAACCAAATCTATTGGGCTTAAGAGCCAAAGATGGCTCCACACTGTAATGCAGGAAAAATACACATGAAAGTATATGAAAGAGTTGAAAAATGTGAAAAAAATTAATACTAATGTGTTCAGTTTATAAAGGTTCTTATGTGATATGCAATTGAATTTGAAATATCCTGGATGATAGAATCAAAGGCTTCAATTACAAATATGACCACATCTGGTTTTTAGATAAACAAATCTGAAAGCAGAGTATAGAACAGACTACACTTAGCTAAGATTAGAGGCGGAGAGATCATTCAGAAGTGAAAAATAAATAAACCTGAAATAAAACTGACAATGGAAATGAAAAGAAGTACACAAAACAGAAATATTCAGGAAGGAGGTACAATTTGTCACCTGGCATATAAGGTGAAAGAGGAGAAAAGGTGCCTCAGAGATTCTTGGATTAAGCACCTGAGAGATAATAGTCATGATATTTCCTAAGACATTAAAAAGAGGATAAGATGATGAGCTCCAACTTGCGCAATTTAACTTTGAAGTGTTCAAAGGATGTCCATTCATGTACTAGTACAGTCTTGGATATATTATGCTAGAGTCCAGGAATAGAGCTATAGATATAGAAATCCTTACAAGTGGAGAGTAGTTAAAAAAAGGAATCATGTCCCAAACTACTAGAACTCATACAGCAATTCAGTAATGTGGCAGGATACAAAGTCAATGTACAGAAATCAGTGGCTTTCTTATACACTAACAATGAAAATACATAAAGGGAAATTAGAGAATTGATTCCTTTTACTATAGCACCAAGAATCATAAGATACCTGGGAATAAACCTAACCAAAGAGGTAAAAGATCTGTATTTGAGGAACTATAGAACACTCATGAAAGAAATTGAAGACACAAAAAGATGGAAGACCATTCCATGCTCTTGGATCAGAAGAATAAACATTGTTAAAATGTCTATACTGCCTAGAGCAATCAATACTTTTAATGCCATTCTGATCAAAATTCCACCAGTATTTTTCAAAGAGCTGGAGCAAATAATCCTAAAATTTGCATGGAATCAGAAGAGACTCCAAATCGCTAAGGAAGTGTTGAAAAACAAAAATAAAACTGGTGGCATGATGTTACCTGATTTCAAGGTTTACTACAAAGCTGGGATCATGTTTGAAATGAAAAAGTATATATTTTATGTCTCCTGAGTTACATGAGCACTCAAAAATATGTAGGGAAAAAAATCCATGCATCAGTTTAAAACACAAGAAAGAAGTTAGAGATATAGGAGAAAAATCAAGAGAGCTTAGATATACAAATATTAAAAATGCATCCAGTTTCAAGTAGCATTGCCTTATTCACAGTCTCTTGAAGTAAGTTTTTATTTTTTCACATTACAAGCTATCAGAAGGTAGACCTTTGCTGACATCAAAGAACTTTTACACTGGATTATTTTTCTATCCATTCATAATATCATCTGTAACATGTAGATGCCCAAAGCTCATGGTTATTGCATCTTTGGGCATCACATTTATATTGAATACAGGGATAAGAGAGCCAGAAAAAGAGACTTCTCCATATTAATCTTTCCACTTTAATCTGGGAAAGAAAGCCTTCCACAAGAGACATTGTTCTATATTTCATCAAAACAGCTACATGCCTCTCTTACACCAATTCATGACCAAGGTACATAGATTATCATATTTCATCCCAGGGCTAAGATAAGAACCTACCTTCTTTCAAAATTTAGAAATGTCGGGCGCCTGGGTGGCTCAGTGGGTTAAGCCGCTGCCTTCGGCTCAGGTCATGATCTCAGGGTCCTGGGATCGAGTCCCGCATCGGGCTCTCTGCTCAGCAGGGAGCCTGCTTCCTCCTCTCTCTCTCTCTGCCTGCCTCTCTGCCTACTTGTGATCTCTCTCTGTCAAATGAATAAATAAAAATCTTTAAAAAAAAAAAAAAAAAAAAAAAAATTTAGAAATGTCCATCAAATGTCTAATCAAATAGGTGTTCTCTTAGCACAAACTGTATGGAAAAGGCTTTGGGATAGACAGCCAATACGTACACAATAACCAATGGTGGAAGAAATTTCAAAAACAATTCAATATCAATAGTACCAAATTTGAAGAACAAGTATGTAAGACAAAGACTGAAAACTGATTATTAGATATGATAGTTTTACATGTAGACTATTGTGTGCTGAATCCCTGGTGAGATCTTTAAAAGGATTTTCTGACATGCAATCTAGCTTGTTTGGGCTTGTTCAATAAATGGAATGTGTAAGATTAATAAATTCACCTGTGAAGGGTTTGAGAGAGAAAGAAAAATAAGAAGGCTGCCCTCCATCTCATCCCTAACAGATTTGATTTTTGAAGGAGAGATTCTATGTGTAACCCATCAAGGGAATTGAAAAGTTGAGATGACAGTAAAATGTTGATGCATCTAAAACCTTGAGGAGAGCTAGAGTGTTTTTGGAAGTGCTGGCCTTGAAGAGCCCAGAGGATTGGTTAGAAGAATATATTGTCAAGTCCTAGAACTCTTGATACACTCCTGGTTCTGCCACCTCATCTTTCTGATGCTCAGTTTCATTTATGAAATGGTGATAATAAAACTAAACCTATCTTATGAAGTCATTAGGAGGCTTGAAAATAATAATGTATCTAAAACAATGTCTTAAATATTGAAGATACTCAACTCTGTTTTCTGGGATCATTTGACTTGATTATTAAGTATTAATCATAACTATATTTACTAATCTTTACTCTGAGATATGCAATATTTTAGTTTAGTTTAATTTGTCATGAAGTAATCAGTTTACTAAAAGTGGTCATGAACGAAACATAATAATAATCATGTCGTGAACTGAGTGTTAAAGTTATTGAGTCTGGGGGTGCCTGGGTGGCTCAATTTGTTAAGCATATGACTCTTTGGTTTCACCTCAGGTCATGATCTCATGAGTGATGAGATCGAGCCCAAAGTCAGGCTCCAGGCTTAGAAAGAGAAGTGAGTCTGCTTGAATATTCTCTCCCTCCACTCCCCTTCTCACTTGTTCTTCTTTCTCAAACAAATAAATAAATCTTCAAAAAAATTTACTGAGCCTGTGCACCTGAGTTCCATTTAAATTTAAAAAGAAATTCAATTATCATATCATTTCACTTATTTGTGGAGCATAGCAAATAACATGGAGGACATAGGGAGATGGAGAGGAGAAGGGAGTTGAGGGAAATTGGAAGGGGAGGTGAACCGTGAGAGACTATGGACTCTAAAAAACAACCTGAGGATTTTGAAAGGGCAGGAAATGGGAGGTTGGGGGAGCCAGGTGGTGGATATTAAAGAGGACACCTATTGCATGGAGCACTGTGTGTGATGCAAAAACAATGACTTCTGTTACACTGAAAAGAAAAGAAAAAAAGCCCATGTAGGGAGTGATGGGATATGTTCAAGTACTTTTGTCATGGTGATCTCTCTAATTGCAGTGAAAAGGAAAAACCTAAGGGGCTAAGAAAAATTCAGGTAAGAGGATATAAAATTAGTGTGGAAGTATTAATAAGGATGTTAATTAATAATTAATTAATAATTAATTAATTAATAATTAATAAGGATGGAAAAGATAATAAGCATAAGAGAACACATTTAGAGAAAAGGTCAGGAAAATGATCCAGAATCTTTGAGAAAAATTAAAATGAGTTTTAACTATGGGATTAAAATTAAAGGAATTAATTGAAATTAAAGGAATCCCTCTTGCTCTATTTGCAAAATTTAGTGCCACATTTTTTCCTTCAAATACCCTCTCTATATAATGAATTTGTTGCTACCTTATTTTTTCCAAATCTTTCTTTTTCCTCTCTCAGTCAATAACATCTAACTTAATTAACAAAACAGGAAATCTATGTTGCTGACAGTGATACTTAGTCGTTTTCATTTTTATCCCCAGGTCACTTGAAAATCAGCTTTCCTGTCCCAGTCAACGGGTGGATTAAATGACTCTGTAGTTGTGTTACTGGCCCTTTCTTGCTCTTGGGAGAAAAAAACTTTTTCTCATCTTGATATGTGCTTTTGTCTGCTTAGTACTCATGTTGGAAAACATTTTTGTTCTGTTTTTGGTAATCTTTGATTCTCACCTACACTCTCCTAAGTCCTTCCTTGCTGGCCAGCCTGTCCCTCATTGATGTGGGTGTTTCTTCTATCATAGTTCTTAAGACAATCAAAGAGCTTTTAAATGAATGCAAAGTAATTTCTTTCCAAAGCTGTATGAAGCAGATATGCTTCATCTATAACATGGGAGGAGAGGCGATGGTGTTACTCGTAGACATGGCATTTCACAGGTAAACAGCAATCTGTAAGCCTCTTCATTATCTTAACATCATGAATCCCAAAATGCTATGTCTCAAATTGCTTTCATTATAGTTTATTATAGTTATTTATAATATTTATAATATATTTGAATAATGAATTTATATGAATTCAATTTATATTGAATAATGAATTTATAATATTCATTATAGTTTATTATAAGCCAAGTTTATTATTTCTGCCAACAGTGGCTTCATGAATATGGATACCTTCTTGCTGCTAATCTTGTCCTATGTCTTCATTTTGGTCACCATCTAGAAATGTGCATCAGGCTGTCGTGGTTCTATTTTTCACTCCATGCATGCTTCTTTACGTATGGCCTTTCCCCACATCATCAAGTGACAAATACCTGTTTATTATTGACTTTTCTATCACCTCTGTCTTGAATCCAGCCATCTATGCACTAAGGAACAAAGACATTAAAGCAGCAATAAAATTATTGTGCAAAGAGAATCTCACTCCAGAATTTGTTGACCACATATATTTTTGGAGATTTACAACTAAACATCCAACTGCATGGTGGCCCATCTCAACTCAGACCCCACCGATTTAACATATCTTGAACAAAGTCATCATCTGCCATCCTAAGCTTGCTATATAAAGTCTAAAAATAACCTGTAAATTTGTTGTAATGAATCACAAACATCATTATACTGAATTGTTATGTATATATATATATAGGTTCAATGGCTTTAAAAGAAAACCCAGAGATAAAAATCAAGAGGCAAGGAATTTATTTAGAAGGGACTGCTAGATGACACTGGTTCAAAAGTGAGGACATAAGTCAGAGAAAAGAAGGAAGGTAATAGAAGATGTATTAACTAGTATTAAGTAGCACCCTCCTACTGTGGACATTGGGGCACAATCCTAATTGTGGCCCCCTAAGTAACTTTACGTACTCTATCACATTAGGCGATTTCACCTGAAAGTCTATGAAGCTGTGTATTTCTGTGTTGGGGTAGCTCTAAGGCATTAACTCCATAGCTGTTCCAAGCTACCCCATGAGTGGGTTGAGCAGTTCTGATATCTAAAGAAAAGTCCTCAGGCAGAAAAATTTCTGCAGCTTATGATATAAGAGAGTCTACATTCTTGGGATATGCATGTGGCATCAAAAGCATCAGAAACACTCCACATCTTCCTTCTCATGCTTAGAGGCATTCATGTTCCATGTAAGTTTACTCCATCATTGATCCTTCAAACAAAGGACTGTTAATGAAACAAGTGTTAATGGGTTCCACCACTGCACATGTTCCCAGGAAGATACTCATCTTCCTCCACCACAGCCCATCCTACATTTTCCTCACATTTGTCCAGCACTTTTCCTGCTCTAGATCACTTGCCCAGATCCATATCTTCCCATCTAAGAAGGCTAAATCCATGATTACCATGCTTTTGTCAGGCTGTAATTGCTGCAATTGCCCATTTAGAGTTATCATCAAATGTAGCACCCTTTCTATTTCTCTGCAATAATAGAGGTTAATAATACCTGCCATGCTAGAACACTCAGGAATCTATAAACACAAGAAAACCAAAATGACCAGTGAGCTACTAAAACTTTAGGTTTACTGAAGAGCTTATTCTGTCCCCAGAGGAAGGATGCACTCACCCCAGTGAGGTCAAATGTGTAGTTCTCCAAGGAAGTAATGGTGAAAGGAGCCATATTCACCACCTATCTTTGGTGTCCAGGCCTATGCAATTCATAAAACAATACCTTCTAATGTTCACTTATTCAAAGTATATATCATGCATAAAACACAAAGTGCCATCCCCAAACACACTTACTTCCACCATTAAAAGCTATTCTTCATATTCTATCAGACTGACAGCTTCTACATGATATGCATACTACCAAAGCAGTGGGTCATTTTGTTGTGTGCTCACTATTGTACTTCCTTAGCTGCAAAGATATTTCTTTGTCCTAAGCAATGTTGTGAAGGACATTAGACATTCTTTGGATCACTTAAAGGCTAAGGTACTGCTGTAAGAACAGTCAAAACCATACTTGGAAAACAGCTATATGTAGAAGAATGAAAACATGGAAGACATGGAAGATCATTCCATGCTCTTGGATCTGAAGAACAAACATTGTTAAAATGTCTATACTGCCTAGAGCAATCTATACTTTTAATGCTATTCCGATCAAAATTCCACCAGTATTCTTAAAAGAGCTGGAGCAAATTATCCTAAAATTTGTATGGAATCAGAAGAGAGCCCGATTCGCTAAGGAAATGTTGAAAAACAAAAATAAAACTGGGAGATCATATGATAGTTGTCTTTCTCTGCTTGACTTATTTCGCTAAGCATGATTCGCTCTAGTTCCATCCATGTTGTCGCAAATGGCAAGATTTCATTTCTTTTGATGGCTGCATAGTATTCCATTGTGTATATATACCACATCTTCTTGATCCATTCATCTGTTGATGGACATCTAGGTTCTTTCCATAGTTTGGCTATTGTGGACATTGCTGCTATAAACATTCAGGTGTACGTGCCCCTTTGGATCACTATGTTTGTATCTTTAGGGTAAATACCCAATAGTGCAATTGCTGGGTCAGAGGGCAGTTCTATTTTCAACATTTTGAGGAACCTCCATGCTGTTTTCCAAAGTGGCTGCACCAGCTTGCATTCCCACCAACAGTGTAGGAGGGTTCCCCTTTCTCCGCATCCTCGCCAGCATCTGTCATTTCCTGACTTGTTGATTTTAGCCATTCAGACTGGTGTGAGGTGATATCAGATTGTGGTTTTGATTTGTATTTTCCTGATGCCGAGTGATATGGAGCACTTTTTCATGTGTCTGTTGGCCATCTGGATGTCCTCTTTGAAGAAATGTCTGTTCATGTCCTCTGCCCATTTCTTGATTGGATTATTTGTTCTTTGGGTGTTGAGTTTGCTAAGTTCTTTATAGATTCTGGACACTAGTCCTTTATCTGATATGTTGTTTGCAAATATCTTCTCCCATTCTGTCAGTTGTATTTTGATTTTCTTAACTGTTTCCTTTGCTGTGCAAAAGCTTTTGATCTTGATGAAATCCCAATAGTTCATTTTTGCCCTTGCTTCCCTTGCCTTTGGCATTGTTCCTAGGAAGATGTTGCTGCGGCTGAGGTCGAAGAGGTTGCTGCCTGTGTTCTCCTCAAGGATTTTGATGGATTCCTTTCGCACATTAAGGTCCTTCATCCATTTTGAGTCTATTTTTGTGTGTGGTGTAAGGAAATGGTCCAATTTCATTTTTCTGCATGTGGCTGTCCAATTTTCCCAAAACCATTTATTGAAGAGGCTGTCTTTTTTCCATTGGACAGTCTTTCCTGCTTTGTCAAAGATTAGTTGGCTATAGAGTTGAGGGTCTATTTCTGGGCTCTCTATTCTGTTCCATTGATCTATGTGTCTGATTTTGTGCCAGTACCATGCTGTATTGATGATGACAGATTTGTAATAGAGCTTGAAGTCCGGAATTGTGATGCCACCAATGTTGGCTTTCTTTTTCAATATGCCTTTGGCTATTCGAGGTCTTTTCTGGTTCCATATAAATTTTAGCATTATTTGTTCCATTTTTTTGAAAAAGATGGATGGTACTTTGATAGGAATTGCAAGAAATGTGTAGATTGCTTTAGGTAGCATAGACATTTTCACAATATTTATTCTTCCAATCCAGGAGCATGGAACATTTTTCCATTTCTTTGTGTCTTCCTCAATTTCTTTCATGAGTACTTTATAGTTTTCTGAGTATAGATTCTGTGTCTCTTTGGTTAGGTTTATTCCTAGGTATCTTATGGTTTGGGGTGCAATTGTAAATGGGATTGACTCCTTAATTTCTCTTTCTTCTGTCTTGCTGTTGGTGTAGAGAAATGCAACTGATTTCTGTGCATTGATTTTATATCCTGACACTTTACTGAATTCCTGTGTAAGTTCTAGCAGTTTTGGAGTGGAGTCTTTTGGGTTTTCCACATATAGTATCATATCATTTGCAAAGAGTGATAATTTGACTTCTTCTTTGCCGATTTGGATGCCTTTAATTAACTATTGTTGTCTGATTGCTTAGGCTAGGACTTCTAGTACTATGTTGAATAGCAGTGGTGATAATGGACATCCCTGCCGTGTTCCTGACCTTAACGGAAAAGCTTTCAGTTTTTCTCCATTGAGAATGATATTTGCGGTGGGTTTTTCATAGATGGCTTTGATGATATTGAGGTATGTGCCCTCTATCCCTACACTTTGAAGAGTTTTGATCAGGAAGGGATGCTGTACTTTGTCAAATGCTTTTTCAGCATCTATTGAGAGTATCATATGGTTCTTGTTCTTTCTTTTATTGATGTGTTGTATCACATTGACTGATTTGCGGATGTTGAACCAACCTTGCAGCCCTGGAATAAATCCCACTTGGTCGTGGTGAATAATCTTTTTAATGTACTGTTGAATCCTACTGGCTAGTATTTTGTTGAGTATTTTCGCATCTGTGTTCATCAAGGATATTGGTCTATAGCTCTCTTTTTTGGTGGGATCCTTGTCTGGTTTTGGGATCAAGGTGATGCTGGCCTCATAAAATGAGTTTGGAAGTTTTCCTTCCATTTCTATTTTTTGGAACAGTTTCAGGAGAATAGGAATTAGTTCTTCTTTAAATGTTTGGTAGAATTCCCCCGGGAAGCCGTCTGGCCCTGGGCTTTTGTTTGTTTGGAGATTTTTAATGACTGTTTCAATCTCCATACTGGTTATGGGTCTGTTCAGGCTTTCTATTTCTTCCTGGTTCAGTTGTGGTAGTTAATATGTTTCTAGGAATGCATCCATTTCTTCCAGATTGTCAAATTTGTTGGTGTAGAGTTGCTCATAGTATGTTCTTATAATAGTTTGTATTTCTTTGGTGTTAGTTGTGATCTCTCCTCTTTCATTTATGATTTTATTTATTTGGGTCTTTTCTCTTTTCTTTTTCATAAGTCTGGCCAGGGGTTTATGAATTTTATTAATTCTTTGAAAGAACTAGCTCCTAGTTTCGTTGATATTCTCTATTGTCTTTTTGGTTTCTATTTCATTGATTTCTGCTCTGATCTTTATGATTTCTCTTCTCCTGCTTGGCTTAGGGTTTCTTTCTTGTTCTTTCTCCAGCTCCTTTAGGTGTAGGGTTAGGTTGTGTACCTGAGACCTTTCTTGTTTCTTGAGAAAGGCTTGTACGGCTATATATTTTCCTCTCAGGAATGACTTTGTTGTGTCCCACAGATTTTGAACCGTTGTATTTTCATTGTCATTTGTTTCCATGATTTTTTTCAATTCTTCTTTAATTTCCCGGTTGACCCATTCATTCTTTAGAAGGATGCTGTTTAGTCTCCATGTATTTGGGTTCTTTCCAAACTTCCTTTTGTGGTTGAGTTCTAGCTTTAGAGCATTGTGGTCTGAAAATATGCAGGGAATGATCCCAATCTTTTGATACCAGTTGAGTCCTGATTTAGGACCGAGGATGTGATCTATTCTGGAGAATGTTCCATGTGCACTGGAGAAGAATGTGTATTCTGTTGCTTTGGGATGAAATGTTCTGAATATATCTGTGATGTCCATCTGGTCCAGTGTGTCGTTTAAGGCCTTTATTTCCTTGCTGATCTTTTGCTTGGATGATCTGTCCATTTCAGTGAGGGGAGTGTTAAAGTCCCCTACTATTATTGTATTATTGTTGAGGTGTTTCTTTGATTTTGTTATTAATTGGTTTATATAGTTGGCTGCTCCCACGTTGGGGGCATAGATATTTAAAATTGTTAAATCTTCTTGTTGGACAGACCCTTTGAGTATGATATAGTGTCCTTCCTCATCTCTTATTATAGTCTTTGGCTTAAAATCTAATTGATCTGATATAAGGATCAGATCAATTAGCATGGTAAATTATTTTCCACCCCTCACTTTAAATCTGGAGGTGTCTTCGGGCTTAAAATGAGTTTCTTGGAGGCAACATATAGATGGGTTTTGTTTTTTTATCCATTCTGATACCCTGTGTCTTTTGACAGGGGCATTTAGCCCATTAACATTCAGGGTAACTATTGAGAGATATGAATTTAGGGCCATTGTATTGCCTCAAAGGTGACTGTTACTGTATATGGTTCTGTTCTTTTCTGATCTACCACTTTTAGGCTCTCTCTTTGCTTAGAGGACCCCTTTCAATATTTCCTGTAGAGCTGGTTTGGTGTTTGCAAATTCTTTCAGTTTTTGTTTGTCCTGGAAGCTTTTAATCTCTCCTTCTATTTTCAATGATACAAATGGCATCCTCCTGGTCTCCAGCCCGGAGGAGCCGAGCTCCTCCACCTCCGACCGCACTCCGAGCTCACCGAGCCTTCGACTGGTTCAAGGTCACCCCAAGCTGTGAGCTTACTGTTGGCTCTGTCTCTGTAGTCGGCTTTCCCGTTCCAATACCCGCAAGCTCTGTGACACTCAGACACCCCCGATCCTTCTGTGACCCTGCGGGACCTGAGGCCACGCTGACCCCGTGTGGGCTTTGCTCCGGGTAGCCTCTGGAGCGATGTCCCTCAGCGGAACAGACTTTTAAAAGTCCTGATTTTGTGCGCCATTGCTCCGCCGCTTGCCAGGAGCCAGCCCCTCCCCCTGGGGTCTATCTTCTCGTCGCTTTGGATTCACTTCTCTGCCGGTCCTACCTTTCAGAAAGTGGTTGTTTTTCTGTTTCCAGAATTGCTGTTCTTCTTCTCTTCGATCTGCCGATGGATTTTCAAGTGTTTGCAATCTTTAGATAAGCTATCTAGCTGATCTCCGGCTAGCTGAAGTAGTCTCAGCCTGCTACTTCTCTGCCATCTTGACTCCTCCCCTGGAGAACTTCTTCAATAAACTTAATGTTTAACTTAGAATCATTAGAATTCTTCTCAAACTCCTTGAGCCATTTTTGAAGAATCAGATATGAGCTTTGAAAAGATTACAGAGGTAGCAGGTCCCCTTTAACTGAGAATCTACCATCATCACTCACTCCCCCATAGCATACACTCAGGAAATGAGATGTCTTAACACAGTGAGCAAGAAATTCCTCTTGCTGAGGAGCAGCATATCTGAATTCTTGTTACCATGCTATAAAGTCTTTTTGCTGCAGAAGAGAAACCATTACCGTTGGTATATTTCTTATACAAATGTGAGTATTGAGTTTGTCCTCTCAGTGAAATGAAATGGTTGCTGTACATAAGTAATTACTGAAGTTCCACTATAAGTTGCATACTTTGATTCTTCAGAATGATCCTAAACAATCAGTCACATCAGAAATGATCTCACAACAGGAATCCCATCCTCTCTGTTGTCAATGATCACTAGGATTGTATTTATTATTACTGTGCTAAGCAGAGGGAAGAGAGGGGTTATGCTTGTTTTATTATTTGACTTCTTTTTATACATGGAAATACAATTAGAATTGCTAAATTCATACAGAATTTTGAAAAGAGTAATAGGGAGCATTAGCGGACAGGGGTAAGTAATGGAATTGGGATATGAAGGAGAAAAGTGTAATTTCCAAAGGCAACACAATATCCACAATTAGGAAAATGTTGAAAAGAAATACTACTACTCCCCAAGAAATTTGGTAATAATAACACACTATAATTTCAGACCTCTTTAGGAACCATCTATTTCCACAATTACTCAGAATAAAATCACTTACATCATTTTAAAAAAATCTCCCATATCCTGTTGACAAATGCCCTATTGTTACTACCTTAACAATAGCTATTGTGCATAGACTATTCACTATTTGTTAGAAATATGTATTAAGCAATTGCACATAATTCTTCAATAGTTCTGTGCTGTATTCATAATAAAATATCTTAGCAGGCATTACAGAATCCTTTTTCAATTTTATCTCCTATTAAACTCTTTCACATTATCTGTCATGTGATTTTTTTTGCATTTTTCTCACTTTTGATTTCACCACTGAATCACCTTTTATTATTTCCCTGTTATTTTTTATTCTATTTTTCATCTTTAATTTTATTTTGGATTAAATCTTTTTCTTCTAAGCACTTCCATATCACTAAATGATAAGTATGAATTCCACTCTCTATACAGCCTCTTACCGTCTATTCTAGAATACTCATTTATTTTAACTTCTCCTAAGACTGGATTTCTACATCTGTCTTGGCTCTCACATTTCTATCCAAACTCCTGAGAGACTATGAAAATTATTTTAGAATTCTGTCCCTCACTCATATCCTATAGAGTATTAGATTAGTGGGCATGTTGAGAACTTTTAAGCCAGTAAATTCATTCTAAAGATGGGAAAACAGAAGAACAGAGAGCTGAAATTCAATCATCTTGTTATGATTATTATTTCTACAATACAAGTAAAATTCATTAATGATTATTGGGGAGCCAGGGTTCCTCTATGAATCAGAAGGTGATAAATCTTACTGCTAATAGTTATCTAAATCTATTGTGCACTCACTAAATACAAAAACTCTCCAAAAAACTTTACTTTTACTACTTCATTTGAAATTCATAATAACCATAAGAATTGAATATAATTAGTATCCACATTTGTAAAAATAAGACTTAAGTAGGGACATTAAAATGTCCACAGACTACATTCAAAACTTGTGCATTACAAATTGCCTCACATAGCAAAACTGTGAATAAGGATTTGTCTTAGTTTGTTGGAGAGGTTTCCAATGACCAAAATATAAAATTATCATGATGGGCTACAAAACCTCTAAGAGTACTTTTTCAAAAATGGATGTCATAAAATGGTGCTATAAATGTAAAGATCACACAATATTGCATTTGCTTAAGAGCTAAGAGAGTGGTTTACAGAAATAAACTGTTTGGAGCTCAAGGAAAAGGAGCTAAATGTAGGCTGGCAGTCTAGACTTAATCTGGCGGAGAGAATAGCATGAACAAAGGTATTTTACTAGGATAATTATTAGGATAAGTGAAAATACTAAGTAGACTTGAATAAGTGGATGATAAGGCATCATCAGGAAGAGCGTAAATAAAATATTAGGTTTAGATTGTGTGCATTTTGAAAGTGTTTGTGTAATAAACCACAGAAAGTCATTATATGAGTGAGCAGAATAAAACAAAATGAGACTTTGAATTGGAGTCTAATAATTCTGACTTCCTTCTTACTCTATTCTCCAAGGTAACTACAGGGGCTGTTTCTTGGAATGAATCAATAAGTGACACAAATTACTCCATGGTGACAGAGTTCATTTTTCTGGGACTCTCCAATTCTCAGGAATTGCAGATTTTCCTATTTGTGTTCCTTTTTGTATTCTATGTAGCAATTGTGTGTGGAAACCTTCTTATTATCATAACTGTGGCCTCCGACTCCCACCTTCATTACCCCATGTACTTCCTGCTTGCTAAGCTCTCACTCACTGACCTGTGTCTGTCTTCTGTCACAGCCCCCAAGATGATTGCTGACTTTTTCAGTAAACACAAAGTCATCTCTATCAAGGGCTGCTTTGCTCAGATATTTCTCCTTCATTTTTTTGGTGGGAGTGAGTTGGTGATCCTTATAGACATGGCCTTTGACAGATATATAGCAATCTGTAACCCCCTTCGCTACACTACTGTTATGTGTGGCAATGTATGTGTTGGGCTTGTGGCAGCTGCATGGGGGACAGGTTTCCTCCATTCAGTGAGCCAGCTGGCCTTTGCAGTAAACTTACCTTTCTGTGGTCCCAATGAGGTTGATAGCCTTTATTGTGATTTACCTAGGGTTATCAAACTTGCTTGTACAGACACCTATAGGTTGGATATCATGGTCATTGCTAACAGTGGTGTGCTCACTCTGTGTTCTTTTGTTTTCCTAATCATCTCCTATGTTATCATCCTAGTGACCATCCGACAACGCCCTGCATACCAGTCATCCAAGGCCCTGTCCACTTTGACTGCTCACATCACTGTAGTTCTTTTGGTTTTTGGACCATGTATCTTCATTTATGCCTGTCCGTTCCCCATCAAATCATTAGATAAATCCCTTGCTGTGCTTTATTCTGTGGTCACTCCTCTCTTGAACCCAATTATATACACACTGAGGAACAAGGACATGAAGACTGCAATGAAACAATTGAGAAAATGGAATGTGAACTCTAGGGAAAAGTCTTAGATCTCCTGTAACTATAAGGTTAATCTAAGACAATGACATAGCAAAGTTGATGAATTATTTAGTAAACCTCATGAAAATCTTACCTCCATTTCCATATCCTTTAGTAATTTTCTAAGAACTTTCACATACATTGTCTCAATTTATCCTTTTATAATTTTGCATTATATTTTTAGGTACAGATAAAAAGTTGATCTGCCTTTCAAATATCATCTCACTAATCCTCAGAACAATAGCAAAAATCTGTCAATATTTGTACACTTCTGTGACTACCTGAGCAGTCCTGAGAATAATACAGGGAGAGACAGAAATTAGCCTGATTATAATTTTTTTAACATTTTACATGTCTCATTTTCCCTAAAAACATCAAGGAAGAAACTGCCGTATGCCTCACTCAAAAAATATTCTTAGTGCTCAGAATATTTATCAACTAACTTTAAAGAGATTTAGAAAAGAAGCTCTTCACACTGCAACAGTCCATAGTTCCTTCCAATCACTAGAGCAACCCATAATCCATGAGTTCATCATCAGGAGTGACAGGAAGAGGGAGTCTGCCTAATAGGCACTTTACATCCTGTGCATACAGGAAGAGCTCATATGCAGTAAAATGTACACAGAAGGATCCAAGTCTCTCAACAGGTTGGCATAAAATACATCAATTTGGTCCATCCATGTCATTTTCCATTGTTAGCTTTTAAGAACATAGATTTTGAACTCAAAAGAGATGGGTTCAACTCTACTCATGCATTACTAACCATGATCAGGCATTTTGTCTAACTTGCCTAACCCTCAGTTTCCATGTGTGCAAAAGAAGGATAATACCTATACATATGGTTATTATGATAGATAATGAGGCAATAGATATAAATCAGATAAATAGCAAATTTTGTGGCAAGTTATCTGGACACAATAAATATCAACTACTACTATCATTATTATAAAAAGCCTCTGTGCCAACAAACAAAAAGTTCTCAACCCTTATTTTATCCCAAAGATAGGATATCTATCAATCTTAACAAATGCTCATTTGAAGACATCATATTTGTATGTGTATATTTATTTGCAAGTGTGTACCCATGTTCATACACCATACCATGCTAGAAAGACATGCCAAAAAGTCAAGATAGAAGTACAGGGAATATAATTTTTTTAAAAAACTTGGTAAGTGAGTCTGGTAAATAGCTCCACTCTCCAGCAAGAATCACTGAATCAGGCTAATATTGAAGATTCTAAGAAAAAAAAAGAATGTAGTTTTCCAAAGTGAAGCTTGAATTAATATGAATTAATATGTTAAAAACACATAAGAAAATAAGTATATGATAAAGGCAGTATTTCAAATCAGTGGAGGAAGGGAGAACCTAGTAATGCCATGGTAAAACAACTGGACAATACAGGAAATGATATATTGGAACTTTTCCTCATGCCCTATGCCAGGACAATTTCTAACTAAATTCAAGCCTAAGTCTTTTTTTTTAACTATACAAAAATTAGTAGAAAACATGGATTATATCTTAGTAACCCCTGAATATGGTAAAGATTGATAATATTAACTATATCAAATTAAAGTTTTAAATGCATGATAAAACCATGAGCAAGGAAGAAAAGATAAATGTGATATTAGAAAAAAGATTTTTTAATAAATTGATTTATTTATTTTCAGAAAAACAGTATTCATTATTTTTTCACCACACCCAATGCTCCATGCAATCCGTGCCCTCTATAATACCCACCACCTAGTACCCCAACCTCCCATCCCCCCACCATTTCAGCCCCTCAGATTGTTTTTCAGAGTCCATTGTCTCTCATGGTTCACTTCCCCTTCCAATTTACCCCCACTCCATTCTCCTCTCTAATACCCCTTGTCCTCCATGATATTTGTTATGCTCCACAAATAAGTGAAACCATATGATAATTGACTCTCTCTGCTTGACATATTTCACTCAGCATAATCTCTTCCAGTCCTGTCCATGTCTTACTAGTAATCAAAGGACAAATAAGATTACCGTGAAAGATTTTCCACTTTTCACATTGGCAAAGGCTTAAAACCTGATAACATCCAGTGTTACTTGCTCCTTTACTGTCTCAAAGGGTTTTTGTAATTTTGGTGTTATTTCTTCCATAAATGTTTGATAGGATTTGCCAGTAAAACTACTTGGATCTAGGACTTTCTTTGTGGTAAAGTTGTTAATAATTATTTCAATTATTAAAATATTGAATCATTAAAAAAATAAAATAAAATAAAATGGGTTTCTTGTAGAATAAAAAGAAAAGAAAAAAGTTGTTATAATTCACATCACAAAGAATAATAGCTATAACAGTAAAGAACTTCTAAAAAATACGAACAAACAAACAAATAGGCAAAACATGAATATACAATTGACATTTAAGGAGATATAAATGATGCTTAAATACATAAAAAAGTTCAAGCTCTCATATTAAGATATATACAGAGTAAAACCAATGTGAATATCAGTTTTGACCATAAGGTATGAAATATCTGACTTCAATAGTTAATAATACAAACTGTTGGTTCAGCTATACAGAAAGGGGCACCATCTGCATTGTTGATAAGAATACAAAATAGTTACCTCTTGACATTATTTATAAAATTTACCATGCTACTAGTTTTTGACCCAACAATCCTAATTCTATCCTAACAACACATTTCAAAAATACAAAATAACCAAAGCACAAGGTTACTTGTGGCAGCATTGTTTTTAACAGTAGAAGATTGGAAAATACCCAAAAAACAATGAGAAAAAAAACTATATAAATTATACATAATGGAACACTATGGTCCTATAAAAATTGCTGAGGAATATCTCCAAAAACCAGCTATGGAGGAATCTCTAAGATATATGTTAAATAAAAACAGTAAATTGAGAAAGGATATCTCCAGGTTGTTAATTTATTATGTTCAAATGGGGATACATGTATTAGGCTTGTATGTATATATAATTTATAAACATACATTTTATAAATACTTATAGAAACATATTTTCAACAATAAACAAAAATTAAAAATGGTTTCTTATGGAGAGAGGAAGACATAGGGCAAAGAACAGGGATAAGGGCTAGATTTTTCAGAATATATCTTATTTTCCAGTTTTAACATTGAAATCATGTAAATTATTTTACATAATTAAAAATAAAATTAAATCAAAAGAAAAATGTTCTCTAAGATAAGTCATAAAAGGAATCTCAAAAACTTTCAATATTAACACCTTAACAACATATGTTCTCTGACCACAATTCAATTAAATTAGAAAGCAACAACCATAAGATATATAGAAAAGCCCAGGTAGGGCGCCTGGGTGGCTCAGTGGGTTAAGCCGCTGCCTTCGGCTCAGGTCATGATCTCAGGGTCCTGGGATCTAGGCCCGCATCGGGCTCTCTGCTCAGCAGGGAGCCTGCTTCCTCCCCTCTCTCTCCCTGCTTGTGATCTCTCTCTGTCAAATAAATAAATAAAATCTTTAAAAAAAAAAAAAAAAGAAAAGCCCAGGTATATTAAAACTAACCATCTATCTCTGAACACTTTCAATTACAATGGAATCTGAAAATATTTTAACTGAATTATAATAAAATTAGAATATGTCAAAATTTGTTATGCAACTAAAGAGAACTTTGAAATGTCTTAGTTTAACATTGTGTTTTAAGTAGTAAAGAGCATTATCTAAGCTTCTCACTTAAAAAGTTAGGAGAGGGGCGCCTGGGTGGCTCAGTGGGTTAAGCCGCTGCCTTCGGCTCAGGTCATGATCTCGGGATCCTGGGATCGAGTCCCGCGTCAGGCTCTCTGCTCAGCAGGGAGCCTGCTTCCCTCTCTCTCTCTCTGCCTGCATCTCCATCTACTTGTGATTTCTCTCTGTCAAATAAATAAATAAAAAATCTTAAAAAAAAAAAAAGTTAGGAGAAAAAAAGTACATTAAATCCAAATAAGCAGAAATCGAAATATTACACAAAAGAGAGGAAATCACTGATAGAAAACAGACACAGCATGAATTTTGTATTAGTTGGGTTCTCCAGAAAACAGAACAGGGTATGGGTGTGTGTGTGAGTATCCGGGTGTGTGTGTGTGTGTGTCCAGTTGTGTGTGTGTGTGTGTGTGTTGATTTTAAACTGGCTCACCCAGTTGTGGAGACTACCAAATGCAAAAGGATGGCTGACTGGAGACCCAGGGAAGAAGAGCTGATGTTGCAAATTGTGTCCAAAGGCAGAAAAGCCCAACCCACAATACAGAGAATGGTCTTTACTGGAAGTGTTTTGTTTTCAATGTTACTCTTACCTAAAAAGTATATTCAAAGATGTGATACAAAAGGTAAAAGCTACAGAAAAATAAAATAAAATTAGACTTTGTCAAATTGAAATACTTTTTTTGTTCTAAATGTCACCATCAAGAAAGGCACAAGACAGAATGGGAATAAATTTGCTAATTATGTAAGATAAGGACCTCATATACAAATATATAAAGACCTCTTGCAACTCAATAATTAAAATAACAAAAAAGGCATTTTTTTAAAAAAGAGAGAGATCAAATAATCATTAATTAAATTGAAAAATGCTCAACATCATTAACCATTACAGAAATTTAAATCAAAGCCCCATTAAGATATCATTTCTCATAAAATTAAGGTATCATTTCACATATAACTAGGAAGGCTCCAATCAAACAGATTTTAACAAGTGCTGACAAGGATGAAGAAAAAATGGAACCCTCATCAATAAATGGGAATACAAAATACACCTGCTTTAGAAAACACTTCAAATGTAAATAGACTAAAGACTCCCATCAAAATACATAGGGTGGAGTCACCAGTTCCTTAAGTCTATGCGCATGTTGCATGATTCTTCTTTCTCTCTTTTGTTGAACTTCATCATTTTCTATTATTGTGACTTCAGGCTCACTAATTCATTCATCTACTTTTTCCAGCCTGCTGTTCATTGCAACAAGCCTGTTTCCAATCTTGCTTATTGCATTTTTCATCTCTAATTCTTTTTTTACTTCTTTCATCTCTGTGATAATGGTCTCTCTCTTTCTTTCCTCAAGCCTGGCGAGTATTCTTAGGACTGTTGCTTTAAATTCTCCATCAGGCATGTTACTTATATCTGTTTCACCTAGATCTCTGGCCATGGCCTTATCCTGTTCTTTCATTTGGGATGAATTCCTCTTCACATTTTGTTTAAGTCTCTATCTTCTTCTCTGTGTTAGAAAAGCACTTATATCTCCTGCTTCTGAAAGTAATGGCCTTGTGAAGAAGTCATGTAGTACCCAGGGCCTTCTGCTTCAGGGAGTGTTCCCAGTGTGTGCTTCCTGCACTCTGCTGTTGTGTTTTGGCTGCTCTGTACTTCAGGCCAGTCATCCACAGAGGCTCTCCGTACCTATAATGGGAAGTGTTTGGTCCCTGGCCTGAATACAGCCACTTTTAATTAGATGTGCTTTGGTCTGCTTGTGAAATGAGACCTGTCACTGGAACTGAGGTGCTGGAAAATACTACTGGGTATTTACACAAAGAATGCAAAAATGCTAATTCAGAGGGATACATACACCCCAACATCTATATCAGCATTCTCTGCAGTAGCCAAATGATGGAAATTACTTTAGTATCCATGGAATGATGTGGTGTATATATTATTCAGCCATTAAAATCTTGCCATTTGCTATGACATGGATGGAACCAGAGATATTACACTAAGTAAAATTAGTCAGCCCCATCCACCACATAAGCACCTCTCAGCCAGGGACATATCCAACAGTAGCAGACTTACAAAAGTTCTAGTTTTGTGGTCTGCTACTTAAAATACTTTGTGTTAGCCTCCTTAAGCAGGCTCCCTCCCCTCCATTGTTTCCTCAGATATATCACCCCAGACTCAAGTCTCTGAACCTCCTGCTTTCCAAAAAGTGGTCACTTTTCTACTTACAGGATTGTAGCATTTTTCTCAGATCTCCAATAGATTTCACAGGTGTTCAGAATGATTTGATTTTATAACTATCTAGCTGTATTTGAGGGACCAGGAAAACTTACCACCCCCTATTCCTCTGCCAATTTAACTCCACCCTGCTGGAATACTCTTTCATTTTTAAAGGGTGTATTAATTCATTAGCATGTCCAGTCTTTCCCAAACAGAATACTGTGCATTATAAAAAGCCAGAGGAGAAACCATAAGGTGCTGGCAATAGAGGAACATCTTGTTTGGAAGTAAAAACTGCCACAGTATATCCCACTTTTTAAAGAACTTAGTTCCCCTTTCCTTACCCTGTCACAGATTCTTCAAAGTAATGGCTGTTTTAATTTTCACAAAAAGAAGACTTAAAACGGTAGGGACAAGTTACAGCAGCACCGTTGCTCATAGTTGATAGTCATAGTCTCCTCTGTTACCCATTCTAAATATCCCTATTCTCAGGCAGTTCTCCTGATGATCTATGTTACTTGCCTGCTGAGGTGAGTCAGCTTTTTATGAGCAGTCTGAACTCTAGTTTTTGTTCTTACCAATCTATCGTTGCTACAGTAGCTTCACTACTGGTATCATCCATCATGAAGGCAACAAGGCATGGCTCAGTGATCCCTAGTTTTAGACAAACTCTTCACTGTATCACCGATTAAGAAGCAGCAACCTGGTATTTAACCAATATGTGATAAAAAGGAGGTAAGTCAATCTTCTAAATGCTGGTCTTCCAATATGAAGAACCCCAAATGAAAGAAAAGCAGGTAAACATTTTAGGCTTATTATAACCCATACTGTCTCCCAAAAGAAGCATTCTCCCCACTACAACAAAACCTAAAATTTGAGAACAGAAAACAGAAGCTCCACAAAAACTTCACTGAGATCTGATAGGAGACACTACTGTTTACTCTACCCCTTTGGTTACAAAACCTGTATATTTTAACCACAGAGGGCACAGCACCATCTGAAGGTCATAGATCAAAGCACATATCTTGGAGCACAGACCCCAACTCTTTACAGTATCATCTTCAAGCTGGTGCCTCAGTTGAAATTTTGATAGGCTATTCCAATGTTCTATCAGATCCACAGCTCCTAATCATGCAATGTAGAAAGGAAAAACAGGTTCCTTAGTTCTGCATGCTTTCATGTACTTTCTTAGCTACAAAGTGAGTAGTCTTGGTCTAAGGAAATATTATGCAAGACTTCATACTGGAACTCAGACACTGTGAACACTTGGATAGTGGTGTGCCAAACGCCCAAATAAGGAAAGAAAATAAATACTCAAAATATATAAATGAATTCCAAGGATAAATCTGTCCCCTCCAGTTTAGAAAGTGTTCAGTGTCACTAATTACTCTCAACTGATTGATTTCAGTCCTTAAAACATGGTACCATTTCAAGGCTTTCCCTGTACTTCTGATAGATCAAACAGTCTACAGTGGCAGTAACTAGCAAAAATTCATTCATGGATCCAGTGTTCACGCATTAGATTAGCTGAGGAAAATGCAACTATTTATCCTTTAAATTACCTCATTCAACATGTTACACCTAATGATTCCTTAAATTGATTTGACAGTGTTCCAGTAAGTTGTGTAATTTCATCCTCCTGGTTGAAACCTGACTGACCTGTTCCACTCTAATAAAAAGAAAAATGAATACTTAAACAATTCCACTAGGGAATTATCCAAAAAAGTAACAAGAAAAATATTCTAAATTTCTTTTAGAAATATAGATTTTAAAAGGTGAAACAGCTTATCTGACAGATATAAAATAAAAAGTCTGTCATACCAAAGACACAACTATCAATCTTCTTACTCACACACTTTTCTAATAATTCACGAATACATGTAACTGCAAGATACAAGTGAAGCAGATGTCTGAGAGTGCCAATATAACTCCCCAGGTTCTCTTTTGTTGCATGAGGATGTTACCTGGCCCAGATATAACAGATATAACAGATTAAGTCTCCAATGTGCATGAAGGATGTCATTTACAAATGGGAGGTATTTGGTCATGACATATGCCTTTTTTATATTCCAATAAGAATTAATATTTTGTTATGGGTTTTTTCTCATAAAACATAAACTCCAGGGTCATTTACCATGAGCAAACTAAAATGACAAGGTATATCTTGCGACCATTCCATTTTCTATCTTCTAATAGAGACCACTAGGAAGAGAATCAGTTACCATGTTTTCATGGAGAGTTGACCAAGTCATTTCTTCCTATTACCCCCATTCATTCCCTTCCTCTTTGCTATACCTCTCCCTGTCTCTGTCTCTCTCCCCGTTTGAACCTTCTTCCTTGACCATGAAAAGAATGGTTATTGACCAGGTAGTAAGGCTTTCCTTCCAATAACCAGAGTATTTAAAATGACAATAACTTTATAAGAAAGGAAAATAATAAACCAGTTTGCATAGCCCTTCAACACAGATACAAAAATCTAAAAAGTAAGAACAAAATAGAAACACTGATATATGTAAGAGAAAATACCAGGGTAAGTTAGTTGTATCCCGGAATGCAAGGTTGTTTTAATATTTGGAGATCAATCAAAGGAATTCACCATATCAAGTATATGAAGAGAGAAAATATCACACTACCTTCTTTATAGATATAGAAAAGGCATTCTATTAAATCTCATTCTCAAAATAAATCTCATAGCAAAAGTCCCAGCAAAGTAGGCATAAAAGGTGTATGAGGTTGAATAGTGTCCCCAAAAAATTCATGTCTGCCCAGAATGTCAGAATGTGATCTAATTTGGAAACAGAGTTTTTGTAGATGTCAAGGTAAGGATCAAAATAACATCACACTGAACTAAGATTGATTTAAAATCCAACAGCTGTTCTTATAAGAGAAAGAAAAGGGCACAAAGAGACACAAGGAAGGAAGCTATATGAAGCCAGACACAGATATTGGAATTATGTTTCATCAGCCAAAGAATGCCAGAAGATGGGAAAAGCAAAGAGAAAAAAAATCTTCCCCAGAGTCTTCAGATGGAACATGGACCTGACAACACCTTGATTTTGGATTTTAGCCTCCAGAACCTTGAGGAAAAAAATTCCTGGATTCTTAAGCCACAAAATTTGTTATTTGTTACAGCAGCCCTAGAGAAATAATATAGAAGGGAATGTATTCTGATAAGCAGTATTTATGCAAACACTACAGAACACACAGGAAATAATACGATATATTTAGAGCTTTCCCATGAAATCAGAAATATGTCTACATTCCTCTTACAACTACTTCTATTTTGTATTTTACAAAGCATCTCACATGTAAAATGAAAGAAAAATATTTATCAAAACGTACAAAATTGAATATTATAAATAAAACATTTCTTCATAGACAATATTATTATCTATATGTTAATTATTTTCCCACGGCCCCTGTAGCATCCCCTGCATAAATAGTATTAAGTACACTATCACCTGTTCCTTTCAATAAATGGTAAAATAAATGAGTGCAGGAAGTCACAGAGAGTACAACAAAATATAAAAAGTTTCCAAAGTGTTTTAAAAGCAAAAATATATAAGCAATAAAAGTTGAGCTGTTATCAAAGCAAAACCCAAATCACAAAATTTTCAAGAAAACAGGCAGTAAGTCTTTAACTGAAACTTTTGACATATTAAGAAGAAAATAAATACAGCACTCACATTCTTTGCTTTTGAAAGCATAGTATGATTTGCAAAATATAGGAAGGTAACCAACTTAAATAAGGCAGGGTTTGTCAACCAAACTCAGGACTATAGTTTGAGGAATCTAAGTCTTTTTGTGGGTCCTATATGTTATGGATTTTTGGCAGTATATCTGACCTTTACCAAATAGATGCCAGTAGCAGCAAAGCTCAATCCCCACACTGAGATAACTAAAATTATTTCTAGACATTAACAAATGTCCCCTAAGTGACCCAATCAACCTAGGTTGAGATTCACTATTTTAAGGGTAATTATGGATTTTTACTCAGTTCATTTTTACCGAATTCATGTTACATGCTAATTTCAATATTTAGTCTGTACTAAGAACCAGCAATAAGTCAGAAATATCTTAGGGACGTCTGGGTGGCTCAGTGAGTGAAAGCCTCTGCCTTTGGCTCAGGCCATGGTCCCAGGGTCCTGGGATCCAGCCCTGCATTGGACTTCCTGCTCAGCAGGGAGCCTTCTTCCCCTACTCTCTCTGCCTGCCTCTCTGCTTACTTGTGATCTCTGAATGTCAAATAAATAAAATCTTTAGAATATATATATATATATATATATATATATATATCTTATTATAAGAAATATATTATAGTAGGCATCCAAATCAGCAAGGAAGGAGTCAAACTTTTACTATTTGCAGATGACATGATACTCAATAGAGAAAACCAAAAAGACTCTACAAAAAAAAAAAATTGCTACAACTAATAAACCCATTCAGCAGAATCAGAGGATACAAAGTCAACATATAAGAATGTGCTACATTTTTATTAACCAATAATGAAGCAGCAAAAAGAGAAATCAAGGAGTCAATCTCATTTATTGGAAAAAGAAAAGTCATAAGATTCCTAGGAATAAATCTTGCCTAAGAGATAAAAGATCTGTTCTCTGAAAATTTATAAAACACTGATGAAAGAAATTGAAGATGACACAAATAACTGGAAAATGTTTCATATTCATGGATTAGAAGAACAAATATTGTTAAAATGTCTACACTACCCAAAGCAATCTATACATTTAATCTGATCCTATCATATTAACACCAGCATTTTTCACACAGCTAGAACAAACAACCCTAAAATTTGAATGGAACAGTAAAATACCCCAAATAGCCAAGGCAATCTTGAAGAAGAAAAGCAAAGCCAGAGGCATCACAATTTCAGACTCTAAGTTATACTACAAAGCTGTTGTTATCAAGAGATTAAGGTACTAGCACAAAAACAGACACATAGATCCATGAGACTGAATATAAAACGAAGAAATGAATGGTCAGCTTATCTTCAACAAATTGGAATATCCAATGGAAGAAAAGACAATCCCTTCAACAAATGGTGTTGGGAAAACTGAACAGCACCACTCAAAAGAGTGAAACTTGACCACTTTCTTACACCACACACAAAAATAATCTCAAAATAGATGAAAGACCTAAATGTGAGATAGAAAACTATGAAAATCCTAAAAGACCTCAGTGTGAGACAGGAATCCATCAGAATCCTAGAGGAGAACATAGGCAGTAATCTCTTCGATATCAGCCACAGCAACTTCTTTCAAGATATGTCTCCAAAGGCAAAGGAAACAAAAGCGAAGATGAACTTTTGGGACTTCATCAAAATCAAAAACTTTTGCACAGCAAAGGAAACAGTCAAGAAAACAAAGAGGCAACCCACGGAATGGGAGAAGATATTTGCAAATGACAGTACAGACAAAAGGTTGATATCCAGGATCCATAAAGAACTCCTCAAACTCAACACACACAAAACAGATAATCATATTAAAAAATGGGCAGAAGATATGGACAGACACTTCTCCAATCAAGACATACAAATGGCTATCAGACACATGAAAAAATGTTCATCATCACTAGCCATCAGGGAGATTCAAATTAAAACTACATTGAGATATCACTTTACACCAGTTAGAATGGCCAAAATTAGCAAGACAGGAAACAACATGTGTTGGAGAGGATGTGGAGAAAGGGGAACCCTCTTCCACTGTTGGTGGGAATGCAAGTTGGTGCAGCCTCTTTGGAAAACAGTGTGGAGATTCCTCAAGAAACTAAAAATAGAGCTTCCCTATGACCCTGCCATTGCACTCCTGGGTATTTACCCCAAAGATACAGATGGAGTGAAAAGAAGGGCCATCTGTACCCCAATGTTTATAGCAGTAATGGCCACTGTCACCAAACTGTGGAAAGAACCAAGATACCCTTCAACAGATGAATGGATAAGGAAGATGTGGTCCATATACACTATGGAGTAGTATGCCTCCATCAGAAAGGACGAATACCCAACTTTTGTAGCAACATGGACAGGACTGGAAGAGATTATGCTGAGTGAAATAAGTCAAGCAGAGAGAGTCAATTATCATATGGTTTCACTTATTTGTGGAGCATAACAAAAAGCATGGAGGACATGGGGATTTAGAGAGAAGGGGGTTGTGGTAAATTGGAAGGGGAGTTGAATCATGGGAGACTATGGACTCTGAAAAACAATCTGAGGGGTTTGAAGTGGTGGGTGGGGTGGGAGGTCTGGGTACCAGGTGGTGGGTATAATAGAGGGCACGGATTGCATGGAGCACTGGGTTAGTTGAAAAAATAATGATACTGTTAGCTGAAAATAAATAAATGAATAAAAATTTTAAAAAATCATAAAAGAGAAGACAGACAGCAAACTCTCTGACCTAGGTTGAAGCAACTTCTTAATAGATACATCCCCAAAAGCAAGAGAAACAAAAACAAAAATGAACTATTAGGACTTCATCAAGATAAAATGCTTCTGCACAGTGAAGAAAATGATTAACAAAACTAAAAGGCAGCCTTTCAAAGGGGAGAAGATATTTGCAAAAATCTGATAAATGGTTATTATCTAAAGAACTTATCAAACTCAACACCTACAAAACAAATAACCCAGGTAAGAAATGGGTAAAAGACATGAATAGACATTTTTCCAAAGAAGATATACAAATGGCTAACAGACACAGGAAAAATGATCAACAACCCTCATCATCAGGGAAACACAAATCAAAACTACAATGAAATATCACTTCACACCTGTAAAAATAACAAAAATTAACAACACAGGAAACAACAATTGTTGATGAGGATGTGGAGAAAGTGAATCCTACTACACAGTTGGGGAGAGTGCAAATCAGTACATCTACTCTGGAAACAGTAGTGGAGCTTCCTCAAAAATTAAAAGTAACTACCCTATGGCCCAGCAATTGCACTAATAGATATTTACCCAAAGGATATAAAAATACTGATTCAAAGGGATTCATGCACCAAAATGTTTTTAGCAACATCATCAACAATAGCCAAATTATGAGTTTTGAGGCAATGTGGGGGGTTTGGGGAGTAGGGAAGGAAAAAATGAAAGAAGATGGGATTGGGAGGGAAACAAACCATAAGAGACCCTTAATCTCACAAAATAAACTGAGGGTTGCTTGGGGGAAGGGGTTCCGAGAGGGTAGTTAGGTTATGGACTTTGGGGAGGGTATGTGTTATGGTGAGTGCTGTGAAGTGTGTAAACCTCATGTTTCACAGACCTGTACCCCTGGGGCTAATAATACATTATATGTTAATAAAAAACAAAAAATTAAGCCCCCATGTTGCATCACCACTTCCTCATATCAGGGAGATCATATGGTAGTTGTCTTTCTCTGCTTGACTTATTTCGCTAAGCATGATACTCTCTAGTTCCATCCATGTTGTCGCAAATGGCAAGATTTCATTTCTTTTGATGGCTGCATAGTATTCCATTGTGTATATATACCACATCTTCTTGATCCATTCATCTGTTGATGGACATCTAGGTTCTTTCCATATTTTGGCTATTGTGGACATTGCTGCTATAAACATTCGGGTGCATGTGCCCCTTTGGATCACTACGTTTGTATCTCTAGGGTAAATACCCAATAGTGCAATTGCTGGGTCATAGGATATGTGCTTCGGTGAGTGCTGTGAAGTGTGTAAACCTGGTGATTCACAGACCTGTACCCCTGGGGATAAAAATATATGTTTATAAAAAATAAGAAATTAAGATTTAAAAAAATAATAATAATAAAATAAAAAATAAAGTAAAAAATAAAAGAAAGGCGAAAAAAATATTAAAAGCAAAAAAAAAATTAAGTAAATAAAAAAATAAAAATAAATGCTCCAGGTGTGAGGAAGAATTGGAATTCACAGTTTCTAAATCATGTTACCTACAACATCCACTTTTCAACAAAAATTTATGAAATATACAAAAAATACCAGTAAATAATATCTATACTTAGAGGGACATAAACAGACGATAGAAACTGTCTCTGGAGAAACCCAGATTTTGGATTTAGCCTACACAAACTTCAAATCAGCTATGATTAACATGTTCAAAGAACTAAAGAAAGCCAAATTTAAATATGGGGAAAATCACAGGGGAAGACAAACCATTAGAGACTGTGGACTCTGAGAAACAAACTGAGGGTTTTGGAGGGGAGGTGGGTGGGGGGTTGGGTAAGCCTGGTGGTGGATATTAAGGAGGGCACATATTGAATGGAGCACTGGGTGTGGTGCATAAATAATGAATTTTGGAATATGAAAAGAAATAAAGTAAAAATAAAATGGGGGATGAACATTTTTTTCATGTGTCTGATAGCCATTTGTATGTCTTCATTGGAGAAGTGCCTGTTCGTATCTTATGCCCATGTTTTTTTAAAGATTTTTAAAATTTATTTTCAGCATAACAGTATTCATTATTTATACACCACACCCAGTGCTCCATGCAGTCTGTGCCCTCTATAATACCTACCACCTGGTACCCCCACTTCAAACCCCTCAGATTGTTTTCCAGAGTCCATAGTCTCTCATGGTTTACCTCCCCTTCCAATTTCCCCCAACTCCCTTCTCCTCTCTAACTCCCCATGTCCTCCATGCTATTTGTTATGTTCCACAAATAAGTGAAACCATATGATAATTGACTCTCTCTGCTTGACTTATTTCACACAGCATATCTCTTCCATTCTTTGATATGATTGTCTGTTTTGTGTGTGTTGAGTTTGAGGAGTTCTTCATAGATCCTGGATATCAACCTCTTGTCTGTACTGTCATTTGCAAATATCTTCTCCCATTCCATGGGTTGCCTCTTTGATTTTTTTTTAAAAGATGTTATTCATTTATTCGACAGAGAGAGAGAGAGATCACAAGCAGGCAGAGAGGCAGGCAGAGGGTGGGGAACAGGCTCCCTGCTGAGTGGAAATTCCAATGTGGGGCTCAATCTCAGGAACCTGAGATCATGACCTGAGCCAAAGGCAGAGACTTAACCCACTGAGCCACCCAGGTGCCCTGCCTCTTTGTTTTCTTCACTGTTTCCTTTGCTTTGCAGAAGCTTTTGATTTTGATAAAGTCCCAAAAGTTTATTTTCGCTTCTGTTTCCTTTGCCTTTGGAGACATATCTTGAAAGAAGTTGCTGTGGCTGATATCGAAGAGATTACTGCCTATGTTCTCCTCTAGGATTCTGATGGATTCCTGTCTCACGTTGAGATCTTTTATCCATTTTGAGTTTATCTTTGTGTACGGTGTAAGAGAATGGTCGAGTTTCACTCTTCTACATATAGCTGCCCAATTTTCCCAGACCATTTATTGAAGAGACTTGTTTTTTTTTCCACTGTATATTTATTCATATTTTGTTGAAGATTATTTGCCATAGACTTCAGGGTCCATATCTGGGCTCTCTACCCTGTTCCACTGGTCTATATGTCTGTTTTTATGCCAGTACCATGCTGTCTTGGTAATCACAGCTTTGTAGTAAAGCTTGAAATCAGGTAGCATGATGCCCCCAGTTTTATTTTTGTTTTTCAACATTTCCTTAGCGATTCAGGGTCTCTTCTGATTCCATACAAATTTTAGGATTATTTGCTCCAGCTCTTTGAAGAATACCGGTGGAATTTTGATCAGAATGGCATTAAAAGTATAGATTGATCTAGGCAGTACAGACATTTTAACAATGTTTATTCTTCCAATCCAAGAGCATGGAATAGTCTTGCATCTTTTGGTGTCTTCTTCAATTTCTATCATGAGTGTTCTGTAGCTCCTCAAGTACAGATCCTTTACCTCTTTGGTTAGGTTTATTCCCAGGTATCAATGGAATCGATTCTCTAATTTCCCTTTCTGTATTTTCATTGTTAGTGTATAAGAAAGCCACTGATTTCTCTACATTGACTTTGTATCCTGCCACATTGCTGAATTGCTGTATTAGTTCTAGTAGTTTGGGGGTGGATTCTTTTGGGTTTTCCATATAAAGAATCATGTCATCTATAAGAGAGAGAGTTTGACTTCTTCATTGCCAATTTGGATACCTTTTATTTCTCTTTGTTGTCTGATTGCTGTTGCTAGGACTTCTAATACTATGTTGAACAAGAGTGGTGAGAGTAGGCATCCTTGCTGTGTTGCTGATCTCAACGGGAAGGCTGAAAGCTTTTACCCATTGAGGATGCTATTTGCTGTGGGTCTTTCATAGATAGATTTGATGAAGTTCAGGAATGTTCCCTCTATTCCTATACTTTGAAGCATTTTAATCAGGAATGCACTAGCCCTCAGGGAAATTCAAATTAAAACCACATTGAGATATCACCTTACACCAGTTAGAGTGGCCAAAATTAGCAAGACAGGAAACAAGATGTGTTGGAGGGGATGTGGAGAAAGGGGAACCCTCTTCCACTGTTGGTGGGAATGCAAGTTGGTTCAGCCTCTTTGGAAAACAGTGTGGAGATTCTTCAAGAAACTAAAAATAGAACTTCCCTATGACCCTGCCATTGCACTCCTGGGTATTTACACTAAAGACATGGATGTAGTGAAAAGAAGGGCCATCTGTACCCCAATGTTTATAGTAGCAATGACCATGGTCGCCAAACTGTGGAAAGAACCAAGATGCCCTTCAACAGACGAATGGATGAGGAAGATGTGGTCCATATACACTATGGAGTATTATGCCTCCATCAGAAACGATGAATACCCAACTTTTGTAGCAACATGGACGGGACTGGAAGAGATTATGCTGAGTGAAATAAGTCAGGCAGAGAGAGTCAATTATCATATGGTTTCACTTATTTGTGGAGCATATCAAATAGCATGGAGGACATGGAGAGTTACGAGAAGGGAGTTGGGGGACATTGGAAGAGGAGGTGAACCATGAGAGACTATGGACTCTGGAAAACAATCTGAGGGTTTTGAAGTGGTGGGGGGATGGGAGGTTGGGGTACCAGGTAGTGGGAATTATAGAGGGCATGGATTGCATGGAGCACTGGGTGTGGTGCAAAAATAATGAATACTGTTATGCTGAAAATAAATAAAAATAAATTTAAAAAAATAAAATAGGGCGCCTGGGTGGCTCAGTGGGTTAAGCCGCTGCCTTCAGCTCAGGTCATGATCTCAGGTCCTGGGATCGAGTTCTGCATCGGGCTCTCTGCTCAGCAGGGAGCCTGCTTCCTCTTCTCTCTCTCTCTGCCTGCCTCTCTGCCTACTTGTGATCTCTATCTGTCAAATAAATTAAATAAATAAATAAATAAATAAAAGTAAAATGGGGGAAAAAGCAAAGAAACTAGAGCAAAAAAAAATAAAAAAATTAAAGGTTGAAATTATGAAAGCAATAACACAATATATAGATATAAATATATTTTTAAATGACTGTATTTGAATTTGAGAGTTTTAGTACATAACTACTATTAAATTCATTACAAGGTTTAGCCTCTGCAAAGAAGACATCCAGATGGCGAACAGACACATGAAAAAGTGCTCCATATCACTCGGCATCAGGGAAATACAAATCAAAACCACAATGAGATATCACCTCACACCAGTCAGAATGGCTAAAATCAACAAGTCAGGAAATGACAGATGCTGGCAAGGATGCGGAGAAAGGGGAACCCTCCTACACTGTTGGTGGGAATGCAAGCTGGTGCAGCCACTCTGGAAAACAGCATGGAGGTTCCTCAAAATGTTGAAAATAGAACTGCCCTATGACCCAGCAATTGCACTATTGGGTATTTACCCTAAAGATACAAATGTAGTGATCCAAAGGGGCACATGCACCCGAATGTTTATAGCAGCAATGTCCACAATAGCCAAACTATGGAAAGAACCTAGATGTCCATCAACAGATGAATGGATCAAGAAGATGTGGTATATATACACAATGGAATACTATGCAGCCATCAAAAGAAATGAAATCTAGCCATTTGCAACAACGTGGATGGAACTAGAGCGTATCATGCTTAGTGAAATAAGTCAAGCAGAGAAAGACAACTATCATATGATCTCCCTGATATGAGGAAGTGGTGATACAACATGGAGGCTTAAGTGGGTAGAAGAAGAATAAATGAAACAAGATGGGATTGGGAGGGAGACAAACCATAAGTGACTCTTAATCTCACAAAACAAACTGAGGGTTGCCGGGGGCAGGGGGTTTGGGAGAAGGGGGTGGGATTATGGACATTGGGGAGGGTATGTGATTTGGTGAGTGCTGTGAAGTGTGTAAACCTGGTGATTCACAGACCTGTACCCCTGGGGATAAAAATATATGTTTATCAAAAATAAAAAATTAAAATAAATAAATAAATAAATTCATTACAAGGACTCAAAACAGCTATGAGATGGCAGAATACTAAACCTCCATAAAGTTGTTAAAAATACCAACTTAGATTTTCAAATTTAAATTTGTACTACTTTTGGAACTGCCCTGGTTTGTTCAAATATTAATTCATTATTTTTCAAAATTCCCAGGGAGATGAGCTGTTAAGAGTATAAGGGGATAGTTTCCTTAAACTTGATAGTGGTGCCAAACTGATACTATCAGTGGTTCATATAACTCACAATATCACAATGGACATCAAGGGAAACCTAACATTCTCTAATTTGAAAAAAATAAAATGATCAGAGCACAAAGACACAGCTCATCACATTGAACTTCTCAATTTCCCTGGATCTCTTCAGCAAGTTGAGATAATTTGCCTTTGGGAAAACCAGTGTACACAAAAACATGGCTTCCATTAGAAGAAATTATGGACTCTACCCAGTCCTACCATACAGTCCAATTGATTACCTTCCAAATTGTAGGAACTATTTATAACTTTCATTTCTTAAGAAAATGTGGTGATTCAAAAGGGTGTGAACTGTCTGTGTGTTCTATCTCTTGAAGCTCCTGCTAAGTGAGACCTGCACCTAAGCAGGTACAAATGAAACCTGCTCTCCAACTCCCCCAAAACTGGTTACATTTTGTTCCCAAACCTTCTTTTCTCTTTATCTCAAGGTTGTTTCTGCTCATGCTCTTTACCTGAATGATTTTCACTCATATAGTTATATATATATATTCTGGTCTCATTTTCATAATTTCAATTGTATTTTGAGGTGAATTTCTCTTTGAAGAGCCCATATCTTTACTAAACTGATATGTGAAAGGGCTTCAAATTTCCATCCCCTTTTTTTTGTGATATTATATTCATGGAAATAAAACTTCGTTTTGTCTATTTCATTCAAACAGAGCACAGTCTAGTAGAGCAAGGTATCTGCATCTTTGGAAAGAAAAATTAATCGTCTTTAAAAATCATTATTATTTTTAAAAATTTATTGAATACTTATTATATGACACAGCATGTTTCACCAGTTTCCATGTATTAACTCATTTAATCGTCACAACAACACTATAAGGTACGTACTATTTTTTTGGTCTTTTAAAAAAAATTTTATTCACAAATAATGTATTTTTAGCCCCAAGGGTACAGGTATGTTAATCACCAGGTTTACACACTTCACAGCACTCACCATAGTACACAGCTTCCCCAATGTCCATAACCCCACCACCCTCTCCCTACTCACCCCACAACCCTCAGTTTGTTTTGTGAGATTAAGAGTCTTATGGTTTGTCTCCCTTCTGATTCCATCTTGTTTCATTTATTCTTTTCCTTAAGGTAAGTACTATTATCATTCCTAATTTTACAGTTGAGGAAATTCAGGGACAGAGAAGTAAAGCAACTCACCCAAGGACATGTAGTTCATAAATCAAGGAGATAGGGAGTGCAATCCAGGTGGTCTTTCCTCAGAATGTTTGCTATTCATTTTACATAATAATGCTATTTATAAAATTGCTCCTACATAATTTTTCCTATTTCTTTGACTAATTTCAAATTTTCTTTGGAAATTAGAAAATCTGTAAATATCATTTATAATAAATAATGAAAAAAAAGAGTTCATATTTAGGAAAAAATAAAATCACCTAAAATCCCACAACTTAGAGATTCTGTGGTATAAAGTCTAAATATTTCCATATATGCACTTACATTATATGTAATGTTTTGCATTTTATAATCTTTTTTAACTAAATGACAAAATAGGCATATTTTCAGTTTCATTCATCCAAAGTTCTAATTTGTTTCATGTGCACTGAAATCTGTAAACATAGTTTTAAGTGTATATAAAGATTCTGTTCCACAAATTACTGAATTTTTCCAAATATATGGTGGTGCTTTTCTGTTCAGCAATATTTCTATAGCATGTAATAATACTTCAGTATAATTTTAGGAAAGTTCCAGATATCTGTAATGACTATACACATTTTGCTGGAGGCAAAAAAAAATGAAGAGCAAAGTATGTACCTTTGCTAGTTTTATTGTATTAGATTTAGATCTACATGGGAATGTGGGGTGTTGAGGTCACTCTGTAAGGACATTGTCATGGCAAGGAGGTCTCTGGCTTCCAGACTGGTTTCCATTCTCCCATCAGTGTGAAGGTGTCAATGAGGCCAATTCACAAAGTCATTTGGTGAATATTTCTTCTCCACCATATGTGCCCTAAGGGCTTCTAAGCACCTGATTTTCTTCCCATGTCTTCTTGAACTTTCCCTTATGAACATTAGTGAAGAGTCTCATTTAATAGTGCCTACCTTGTGCCAGAAATTATGCTAACTACTGGGGTATACAAAGTTGGCTAAAGGCTCCTTTTTCAAAGAAGTTCTAGATGATAAGGAAGACTAATATGCATAAGAAATTATAATATGCTTTATTAAAAAGGAGATAGAAGATATAACAATAGTTTATAGACATTATTTTGCATGGGGTCATCAATAAATACTTCAAGGTAACTAGCATTTAATCTAAGTTTGAAGGATAAAGGAAAAGGGGAATTAACATTTCTGTCAGATAGTTATACCCATATATTCTCAAACCTTCATAACATCTGGTGAAGTTAGTCATCTCTAATTTTATGGACAAATAAATATCTTCAGCATAATTGATTACCTTACTCTAGTTTATATAACTCACACGTGGCAGGACGAAAATGGCAACCAGGTTATTAGGTCTAAGAGCCAAAGACAGTTCCACTTTGTAACGACAAGGAATAACATACATGAAAGTATATGAAAGAGCTGAAATGTGAATAAAAAATAGTAAAGTGTTCAGTTCATAAAGATTCTTATATGATACACAATTGAATTTTATTTTTAAAGTTTATTATTTTTATTTATTTGAGAGAGACAGAGAGGGTAGGGTGGTGCAGATGGGGTAGGAAAAAGAGGGAGAGAATACTGAGCAGTCTCTGTGCTGAGTGCTGATACAAACACAAGCCTTGATCCCATAAACCTGAGATCATGACCTGAGCAAAAACAGAGTTGGTCACTTAACCTACTGAGCCATCTGGGCACCCCTACAATTTAATTTTAAATATCCTGAATGATAGAACCAAAGGCTTAGAATAGAGAGTAATAGGACCATATTTGAGTTTTAGATAGATAGATCTGAAAGCAGAGTGTAGAAAAGAGACTAAACTTAGCTAAAATTGGAGAGAGAAATCATTTGGAAATGAAAAATATATAAATCTGAGATAAAACTGACAGTAGGAAATGAAGACCAGGACACAAAACAGAAATATTCAGGAGGTACAATTTCCCATCTGTCATATAAAGTAAGAGGGGAGAAAAGTTGCCTCAGAGATTCTTGGATTAAGCACCTGAGAGATAATGGTCATATTTCCTAAGACATTAAAAAGAGGATAAAATCATGAACTTCGATTTGCACAACTTAACTTTGAAGTGTTTGAGGGATGTCTATTTATGTACTACAGTACATTCTTGCATTCTTGGATATATTATGTTAGAGTCCAGGAATAGAACTATAGATACAGAAATCTTTTAAGTGAGGAGTAGTTAAAAGAATGAAGCATGCTTGAAATGAAAATATATATATATTTTAGGTCTCCTGAGTTACATAGGAACACTCAAAAATAAGCAGGAAAAAAATCCATGCATCAGTGAAAGAAATTAGAGATATAGGAGAGAAAGCAAGAGAGCTCTGTTACACAAATACTAAGAATGTAAAAATACATTCAACTTCAGTAAGTTAATAATGCCTGACTTACAGTCTCTTAAAGTTTTTTAAATTTTATTCAATTATAAGATAACAGAATGTAGATCTTTTTTAATAAATATATTTTTTCAGTGCTCCAAAATTCAATGTTTTTGCACCATACCCAGTGCTTCATGCAATACGTGTCCTCCATAATACCCAATATTTTATTTATTTGACAGAGAGAGTGAGAGAGGGGGGACAAGCAGGAGTAGTGGGAGATGGAGAAGCAAGCTCTGCACTGAGCAGGGAGCCCAATGCTGGGCTTGGGATCCCAGAGCTCTGGGATCATGACCTGAGCCGAAGGCAGACCTGAACCACCAAGGTGTCCTCAGAAGGCAGACATTTGCTGACATCCGTCAAAGACCTTTTAGACTGGATTATATTTCTGTCTGTTCATAATATCATCTTAAACATATAGACTCTCAAAGGTCATGATTGCTGCATCTTTGGGCATCACATTAATATCGAATGCAGGAATGGAAGAGCTAGAAGAGACTTCTCTACATTAATCTTTGTATTTTAATCTGAGGGGGAAAAAAACCTTCTACAGAAGTCATTGTTTTGTATCTCATCAAAAATCAGCTACATGCCCCTCTGACACCAATCCATGGCCAAGTCTCATAGATTATTCATATTTCATCCCATGGCTAAAATAAGAACCTAGCTTCTTATAAAATTCAGAAATTTCCATCAAATACCTAAATAAATATGTGTTCTCTCTTTTAGAGACTATAAGGAAATATAAGGAACAAGAAATCAGTTGTCAAGGCAAAGAATGGCTAATTGTTATTGTTTTCCTGTTCTTGGTGTGGGACTTGTGTGTGCCAAATAATAAACACACCTGCATTCTGTAAAATGCCATCCAGTTACCAGTCATTATATTCCTTGACCCCAAATTCATTCATGTATATTAGTGCTCTCTAAGCAAGGAAACCTGTACCTTTCTGGTTAAAATTAGATATGAAAAATGAAGGTTTTCTTCATAGTATACCCAGAAATCATCATTTGTTGAAAATTTTGGTAACAAAATAATAATAACAATAGTAATAATTAATAATCCATTTCTATCATATGTATGCATACTCTACTGCAACCATATATTTCACAGAATTCTTTTTCCTGTTCTTGCCCCTCTCTCTCTTATTGCTTTCCTTTCAATTCCTTTCCATAATTATTATTTTGATTATGCTCAACATAGTGTAGCTACCATACCTGACAGTGTCATTGACTATACTCTCTGTGCTGTAACTTTCATTCCATTATAGCAAGTCTTATATCCCAGTCCACTTTACACTATTTTGTCCATCCCTTAACCACCCTCTCCTTGGAAACTACCAATTTATTCTCTGTATTTGTAGGTCCATTTTCTCCTTTTCATGATTTTTATTAAAACACATGGCTAATATAGAAAACTACAAAACATAGGTGGTCAACATTTTTAGTATTAAAAATACCTAAAATGTCACTATCCAAAATGATCTAAAATGTTGACTCATAATTTACATATTTTTCTAATGTATAAAGAGCACATCAAATGTATATTCCTTTGTAAATAATTAATCTTAATAATTTATTGGACATCTCAGCAAATCTAAATTTGCTTCTTTATGATGGCCTACCTCATCTTACCAAATCCCCCTTTCTGAATATCTTCTCATTTCTAAACTTATCTTTGAAATGTACCTTTAATTTTTCCTTTTACATTAAATAATGAATGGACCTAAATACATTATATATACATATGTTCAACCTTTCTCTTTTTCTTAAGATTTACTTATTTATTTGAGCGAGAGAGAGAGCACACAAGTGGGAGGGGCAAAGAGAGAGGGAGAATCTCAAGCAGACTCCTGCTGAGCACAGAGGGCAGCAAGGGGCCCCACACAGGGCTCTGACTCCACACAGGGCTCTGACTCCACACAGGGCTCTATCTCATGATCTGCACATCACAACCTGAGGCAAAACCATAAAGTTTTAGTGTTTCACCAGTTTAAAGTACATTTTAATTATCCAAAGGCATTGGTTGCAGTCACAATATTGGAAACTATCGGAGGACTAAGCCTATTCGTTTTAAGCTATGATTCCTCTTAGAGTCAACACTCTTACACTCATTGTCTGGTCACTATTCATTATTGCATGAGTGATTACTGTCTGAAATTTTGCAGTTACAAAGTAAAAGAATAATCAAAGAGTACATTCTGCTACAGTATTTGTGCACAAATATGATTAAGGGTTTGAGCATTCAAATTATGGCTAACAGTTTATGACACAGAAGTCATTTTCTTGAATATATATGGAGAAGACAGAAGCATGCTAAAGAAGGTCTCTACCAGGAAGATGTTATTCTTTGCTCCTAAACCTCAACTTTACCTGCCTTATTCTCACATGATTTCTTTCCCTGTCACCCTAGACTAACTTTTGATTTTTTATTTTCTATTTTTTTCTTCCTTTCCCTTTTCTCCTCTGTATGTGTTCTAACTTCTAAATTAGACACTTGAAACATATTTTATACAAAATCACTGATGGGCAAACATCATGTCAATGTTCAGTTCCCATAGTTCTCAATTCTGCCTTATTTTCTACCTTTAGAATACTTCAGCTTCTTCTCTACTGATTGAGCCAATGGATACAACAAATGACTCTGTGGTGTCTGAATTTGTATTGATTGGACTTTCAAATTCATGGGAGATGCATCTTTTTCTCTTTTGGTTCTTCTCTGTGTTCTACATGGGAATTATCCTGGGAAACCTCTTCATTGTGTTCACGGTAATTACTGAATCTCATTTACACACCCCCATGTACTTCCTGTTAGGCAACCTCTCTCTCCTTGATCTAGGTCTGTCCTCTACCACAGTGGCCAAAACAATCACTAATCTTTTCACTGACTGTAAAATCACTTCATTTTCAAAATGTATGATACAGATATTTTTTATTCATGTCATGGATGGAGGTGAGATGGTGCTGCTCATAGCCATGGCATATGACCGGTACACTACAATCTGTAAGCCTCTCCACTATCTGATCATCATGAGCCCCAAAATGTGTGTTTCCTTTATAGTGGCTGCCTGGATAGTGGGGATAATCCATGCTGTGTCTCAGTTTGTTTTTGTCATAAACTTGCCCTTCTGTGGCCCTAATGAAGTAGATAGTTTTTACTGTGATTTTCCTCAGGTCATGAAACTCGCTTGTGTAGACACTTACAAGCTGGAGTTTGTAATCATCGCTAACAGTGGGTTCATATCCATGGTTACCTTCTTCTCTTTAATTATATCCTATATCTTCATTTTGGTCACTGTCTGGAAACGTTCTTCAGGGGACTTGTCCAAAGCATTTGTCACACTGTCAGCTCACATCACTGTAGTGAATTTGTTTTTTACACCATGCATGTTCCTATACGTGTGGCCTTTCCCTACAACATCACTGGATAAGTGCTTGTTCATTGTTGACTTTGCTATCACCCTCCTCTTGAATCCTGCCATCTATACATTAAGAAACAAAGACATGAGAGTGGCCATGAGAAGACTGGGCAAACGGATTGTGGGTCCTAGTGGGATCTCACAATGAATGGAGCAGATCCACATACAACATGCTTCAGGCTCACCAAAACCCCTGCAAGTCATGTGATTGCCATCATTACAATGGTAAGAACTACTATTGTCATGATATTTCAACAAAACTCCCCCTGTAGAGATGGATTATTGAGTCAGAGGTGACGTTATTTTGCTAATGACAGAGAATAAATTGACCTCACCTACTTACATTGAAAAGAAAGGTGAGAACAGTAAACTGAGCTAATTCATAGGAGTAAACTTACATTCAAATACCATTTTCTGTGACTTGCTAATTGTATTTACTCTCAATTATGAAGACATGCCTCAAACAAATGATAAATATATCTCATGGTAACTTATGGATTTAATAGATAAAATGTGACTTTGAGTCAATCAAAATCAATAAATTCTATTTTTTAATTTTTATTTTAGTTTGAGTTTAACTTAGAATAAGAAACAAAATCAACTATTTGTTATCAGGTTAAGCAAGCTGTTTTAGTTGTTTAGATTTGATTGGCTGTACATAAAGAAGGATAATTCTTTACACTATAAATACTTCAAATAAATACAAACTAGATTTTTGAAATTTTCTCTCATTTTCTACTATTCTAAAGATGAAGATTTTCAAATATTCAATTATCCTTGTTTATTCTTAAAAAAAAATTATAAAAGTAATTGCTCTTTCAGGACACCTAGATGGTTCTATCTGTTAAACATCTGCCTTTGGCCAAGTCATGATCTCAGGGTCCTGAGACTGAGTCTCATGTGGGACTCCCTGCTCAGCAGAGAGCCTGCCTTCCTTCTCCCTTGCAACTGCCTCCAGCTTGTGCTCTCTCTCAAATAAATAAAATGTATTTATTTCAATAAATTAATAAATTCTTTCAAGTGTATAAAATATTGAAAAATTTAATTAATTAAAATATAAAACTAATAGCTGTTTCACATAAGAATAATCACCCTAGGATGTATGTTTAGAGATTCTGGTTTCTTTGAATATGGTTTCCTGACCTGACAAAATGTTCCTCCAAAAGTTTATGTATCTTAGATAAGTAAAAAGCCAAAACTGGTAAGGCATATTCAATTTGATTGAGCACTTCTACATTTGGAATAAGTGCTTTATTAAAGTACACATGTTTTCATTTACTTGTTTATACTTCTCTGAAAAGAAGATCTGTTCAATTAAGGAAAATAATGCCTATGTTTTTTGTCCAGTGTTTCTCCAGGAACATTTTCAATAACATATCTGCTTACTCCATGTAAATTAACCATTAATACTTCTTTTAAAGCTTTGGTATTCATCTGGATGGGAAGTTCTTTACTTGATCATTGCTAACCACTCCCTCTTATAAATAATCCACTGGGTTTCTGAGATAGTACGGTCTCCTTCTTTTCCGCCTACTCTTGGGGAATTCCTTCCCAGTAACAGTTTGCTGGGGTTCTCTCATCTGCTCCACCACCCAACTCAGTGTTCCTCAGAATTGCATCTTTGGTCTTTTCTCACTCCATATTCGTTCCCCAGGGAACATCCATTCCCTTGGCTTTAATTACCATCTCAGCTAAGGCCTTTTATTCTTAAGCCAGGGTATTATTTCTTGAGTTCCTACTTCATAAATCTAACTGCTTACTGATTTGATGCTTCAAGGGCATCTCCTAACTCAGCAGACCTGAAACTAAACTAATTGTCTCATCATTAATCATATTAATTCCAACCTCTAAACACCTCCTAAATATGTCCTTTGCTTTCTTCCAAATGTCACCATTCTTGTCTAATTCTTCACATATCATTTTTCAAACTGAGTATGAGTCATTATGTGTCTTCTCCCTTCAAAGCTGATTTGCCTTTATTCCCATTATCTACATACAGAATGAGAGATTTTTAAAGTATAAATTTAAATACATGATTGTTCTCCTTAAGACCCCTCACATACTTGTCAGTGCTCTTAAATTAAAATATAAACTACTTTTTTAAAAAATTATTTTTTATTTATATTTTTTAAACATTTATCAGGTGATCCAAGACCTGGCCCTCATCCTCTTCTCCTGGATAGAGGACAATTCCAGAGGAAATTTTCTTTTCTTTTGCTTGCCTAAAACTTCATTTTTCTCTGGGCACAAAGTGGCTCAGTCGCTTAAGTTTCAGAGTCTTGGTTTCAGCTCAATTCATGATCTCATGCTCATGAAATTGAACCCAGAGTTGAGTACTACATCAGGCACTGTGCTCAGGACAGAGTCTGCTTGAGATTCTATCCCTCTGTCTCTCTCTATATATAAAATAAAATAAGTAAAAAAAAAAATCTTTTTTTGCCATTAAAAAACGTTTATTGGAGCACAGAAGAAATGCTTAAATCACAAGAGTAATACTGAATTTTAAATAAAGTATAAGCAAAGGAAGTGGAATATGCATCATTCACAGGCATGAAGAGGAAGAAACATGGAAATGAGTCTTGGAGCACACTCAGTGGTTTTCTGTCCCTATCTGTTTTGAAACTTTCTTTAAAAATAGAAAAAATCCATTCGTGGATGAATGGATAACTAAAATGTGGTCCATATACACGATGGAGTATTATGCCTCCATCAAAAAGGATGAATACCCAACTATTGTAGCAACATGGACGGGACTGGAAGAGATTATGCTGAGTGAAATAAGTCAAGCAGAGAGAGTCAGTTATCATATGGTTTCAGTTATTTGTGGAGCATAACAAATATCATGGAGGACATGGGGTGTTAGAGAGGAGAAAGAAGTTGGGGGAAATTGGAAGGGGAGGTGAGCCATGAGAGACTATGGACTCTGAAAAACAATCTGAGGGGTTTGAAGTGGCGGGGGGGTGGGAGGTTGGAGTACCAGGTGGTGGGTATTATAGAGGGCACGGATTGCATGGAGCACTGGGTGTGGTGCAAAAATAATAAATACTGTTATGCTGAAAATAAATAAAAAATAAATTTAAAAAATAAATAAATAAAATCTTAAAAAAAAAAAAAAGTTCATTCTCTCTCATCTTGAGGCATTGCCCTGGCTAATCATTCTGTCTCAAAAATCTATCCTTCATGTTTCACTTATTAATATCTATTCATTCTTCAAATATCAGTTTCAACATCCTTTTATCAAGAAGCACTTCCAAAATCCTGTGTCCAGAAGAACTCCTTTCATTGTATATATTATACCACTCCCTAATGCCACTTTTGGTAACATCAATAATAATAATTAATAAAATAATAATGAATTATAATAATTTCTTATTTGATGTAGGTCTTCTTCATTAGAGTTGAAGTTCCATGTAAGGAAGGGGTTGGGTCCATCATAGTTACTACTATAACATTAATGGGTAACAACTCTACAGAAAATGCTCAATAAATGTTTATCATTAATTAAATTAATAGAACCAACAAAGAGTAAAAACAAATAACGTGAATAGTTTCTTGAATACTGTTTGAGTTTTCTTTATACATTCAGCCAAAGATCATAGGATTACAGTACTTCTGTCCTTTTCTTTCTCTTTTTCTCAGTTAATTTTCTCTGTCTTTGTGTCCTGAATACTCTACAGTGAAATCTACTAATGAGTACCTTTTGTAGATTCAAGCCAATTCAAAGCTTTGGCCAATCTCAGCTGCAGCAACAAATAAATTAGTGGTCTACATCCTCTCTAATACTTCTAGGTCTCATAAACTCTACATTAGCAATGCCTGCTCCTCTTGACCCTGCATCCTTTTCTGTTACCAAACAAACCCAAGATCCATTCCTTAGAGGATGGCTCTCAAATCACAGCTTGCTCTGTGTCAATTGACCTGACCAACTCCTCAGGACTTTATTCCTACCTAGATGCTGCTCATTCATCTTAATCTGTTGTTCTGCCTGGTATCCAGGGTCTGACTTAGAACACTGATATATCGGGACAGCAGCACACTGACATGATAGAATGATTTTATGGGTCACTGTGTTGCAGAAGGCCTTTTGGAGAGCTGAAAAGCAACAGGAGAAATTTTCCTCTTAGAGTAATTCTGCTTCTTCTTGGCAAATAAATTGCTTTACATCATCTGATATATACTAAGATTAATGCAAGTGACCATACTTACCTATTTATTTTTTATCACCCCACAGTATTCTCCAGTTTGTATCCTTGTTTATACATCTTGCAATGTCAATACTTTTTTATAATTTTTAATTTTTTAGTAAACATATATTAGCCCCAGGGGTACAGGTCTGTGAATCACTAGGTTCAATGTCAATACTTTCTGAAAATTAATTTGAGACTTCATTCTGTAATTAGAAAATTAAGATTCTTACTTGTTTCTGACCCAAGAAAAGAAAATACAGGTCTAAATAAATGCAGTACTAAACAAAGATAGATCCTTCACACTTTGGAGCCCAATGATATCCTGGAGATCTTGTTCTTTATATTTGCACATCAATAATCAAGAAAGCCTTACTTTTACAGAGATACACTAGGCTTGTTTCAAAGCCTTATCATAGGTCCTTTGAATGAGTATCTCCTTCAGGTAAACATGCTCCTCTTAGAAACAACTCTAACCCCCTACAGTTTCTTTTGTTTTTATCCCTTTCCCTTGATCTCATAAGAATTTGATCTAATTACATACAAATTTTACTTGTATCAGTCAACTCAGGAAAAACAAGGGTTGAACGCATTCAAGAAGACCTTCATCCTCAACTCTCCAAAGTTTGGGACCACAGATAAATATATACAGGTTAACATAGGCTATGACTGATAAGAGGAAAATGATCAATATATTCTCCCACTGTCAAGCTTAAGAATCATATCTACAGGGCACCTGGGTGGCTCAGTTGGTTAAGCAACTGCCTTCGGCTCAGGTTATGATCCTGGAGTCCCAGGATTGAGGCCCACATTGGTTTCCCAGCTCCATGAGGAGTCTGCATCTCCCTCTGACCTTTTCCTCTCTCATGCTCTCTCTCACTGACTCTATCTCAAATAAATAAATAAATCTTTAAAAAATTATCTCCACATATCAAGGGTTTTACATCTACTTCTTCTGGTTTGGTACATGAGTGAAGGTATGTCTGTACACTCAGGATATGTTTTCACACCCTCATTCCCTAGCTCAGTGCATCTAAGCATTTCATCTCAAAGATCACAAATCAATATAAGGATATTTTTACACAAACCAACATACTGCCTACAAACCATCCCTCTTCCCCTCTGTCTCATTACCATGCAATTTCTCTTTCACTATTTCTCTCATGGGGAAGTCAATGTGACTCGAAGTGTCCACCAAGAGAAGCTAATACTGGGCTCAATATTAGCCTTCTCTGCAACAACAGTTGATAACTCTCCTGTGTAGCTAATTATTTCACATTTTGAAGAATCTTTTGTACAGCTTTGTCTTGAGGGAAGATTATGCACAGAAATTAAGCTCTCTGAATCTCTCTTCTTCTAAAAACGTCCATCCTGTTGCTGAACAGGCAGATAGGAAAGATGCTTTTTAATTATAAAACTGCACCTGTGCCATTCCTCCCATGTGACCTGGTCAAGGCAGGTTCGATCCTCCTCTTAAGTCCCCTTGCTCTGCGGGGTGGCAGGACCACAGAAATGCAGATATGACTGAGGGTGATGTAAATCTGAATATGCCCACCTCACCAAAAACCTACTGGACCTTGTCAGCAGTCATGTAACTAAAAGCAGCTTTGGAAAGGAACCAATGAAGCCACCAAAACTCTCAACAGTGTTGTCACTGCGTTCATCATGATGGCTGCAGATGCTGAGCCCCTGGAGATCATCCTGCAACTTCTGCTGCTGTGTAAGGATAAAAATGGGCCCTAGGTGATTGTGCAATCCAAGCATGCTATGGGGTAGGTCAGCAGGGTTTCTGAGCCTGTTGTTGCCTGCTCTGTCACCATCAAAGAAGGCTCTCAGCTGAAGCACCAGATCCTGTCCATTTAGCAGTCCACTGAAAGGCTCTTAGTCTCAACCAGTTGGCTCTGCCCCACTCTTCACTGAGTCCTTCCTCTAGCATTGTGAATCATATTCTGTATTTGCATTAGTTTCTCTAGCTACCTTCTCTTGTCACATTCTAGTATTAAATCTGGGTTTTGCATTTTTGTATTATTCTTCTTCTGTTTTTGTTGTTATCCATATATTAATCCACCATCCTACACCAATCACCCATTCTACTCTCTCTGCTTTTTATAAAATGATCTAATGCTGAAAACAGCGGTAAACAAAGTGTTGACACCTTTGAAAGACAAGGAAGAGGCAGGACAGAGATCTGGTTCCAACGTTCAGGTGCTAACTTCCTGTTTTATGTAGGACACGATGGTATCCCTTGTGCCTGAAACACGAAATCATTCCATATGTGGCTTCTCTCTGGGGGATTATGTATTATTTGTATTCTGTGAGGTTGTTCGGTGTATTCTGTGAGGTTGTTAGGTGTATGTCCAAGTGTCATTGCCAATATACCCCAAATGCCTGCTTTGGTAATGTGATGTTATTTTCCCTCTCCCCCAAGTCCCAAACATGCCCCTGAGGGTGGCACAGCAGCAGCATACCAAAGAGATGTGCTGCAGAATTCCAGAGGCTGCCTGGACAAGTTAGACATGAGGGAGCTGACATAGGTCTTGAAGGAGTCTGAGTGGCTAGGAAAAAGTGGGTTAGCTGATGCTGGAATGAAGTCTGGGCAAGTCATGGAGACCTGACTGGAAGCTACAGCAAAGATGCTGGAATCGAGGAAACATCCTCTCTGGTGGATGGGGATGTCTCCAGTGGACAACTCTGAGAGCCCTTACCTTGTTGCCTGCCATGATGTAGGTCAGATTTATGTATTCTTTATCACATCAGAAGGACAGTGCTAGTGTCATTCCTGTGAGCATCTTAATAAAGAAATATATCACACACACCCCAAAATTGCACCTGTCATGGTTGGTCCCTCTTTCTATTTCCCTCAATTCCTCTTTAGATTCTACTCTTCAGTAAAATATTTGTGTCAGAAGTTTTCTCTTACTGAAAATACTTCCACCCTTTTATTTTACGCCATCACTCTCTTATTCTCAAATTTCAATCATTGCATTGTCTTATCAAATCAATTCTTCACACAAAACCTTTTGATATGTTTGTCTCCATAATGGGAAGATTTTCCAAGATTCATGTGTTTCTGATTTTAATGCTCTCCAACTCATTTTAAACTTTTCCACTGTGTAAAACAGACATCTGGCCTCAATTATTCCTGCCCTATTTGAGAACTAAAACCTGTTTTAAGCAAGAGGAAGGAAATTTTGATCCTTTACCTCCAGGATTCTGGTGTGGTTCCCTCTCCTTCAGTATTATTTTTCTCCACATTTGAAAGAAACAGCCAATGCCTAGTCCAAGAGGCTATTCTGAGTCAGGAATATTCTGGCCCCATCCCAGGAGATGGTACAGAGAAGCAGAGAGCTACAAGTTCTGAGATGGAACTGTTCATGGACTGACCAGGTTGTGTGAAGAAATAGGAAAAGGGGATTAGTAAGAGAAATTCCTACTGGTAAAACAAAACAACACAAAAAAATAATCATCTTTTGGGAAGGGAAGCCAATATTATTTTAAATGAGATTTTAAAAACTCAGGGATCAGGGCTCTTCTAATTAGGTTAGAGTGATACTATCAAATATAAATAATTCTAGCTTTTTCATGACTCTACTAAGCAGGTATAGAGCATTACTGAGGAAGATGATTGTACTGTAAGTTGGGCTGACTTCTAGTTCTGGCCCTGTGAATGTAAGGCTGTGAACACACTGGCTAGCTGTTTACCCTCACAGGGTTGGTTCTCCACTGGCAGAATGAAGTAAATGATTCTCTCAAAGTTCTTTCCCACTTCTATACAAACTTATCATTCTGATCATCTTATTTGTTTAATATTTATTTATATTTCCTGTTTAAAGATGGTTCTCCCAGACCCTGGATGACTGAAAATGTTACATCTCCAAGAGGAAGGAGAGCAAACTCTGTAGAGACTTGGCTTCTGATGAACTCCTGAGAGATTCACAAAGTCACCAGGGTTTTCCAAAAATGTAGAGAAACAAGTGCACCGTCTTTTTCTCCAAACAAGCTCTCTCAGGTCATCAGGATTTCCTTATCAATGATACATGGTAATCTGAAATGTTTGTAACAGAAAGAGTGAAAATTTTTTCACTCTGCTAAATACCCACTTTTTATGTATATATAACTGGGTTATCACCAGGAAGTACATGTTTGTGGAGAAGATACTATTAAAACAATTTCTCTGTGTATTTGTGATGACTACTGTTTTGTTTCTTCTATGAACAATTCAATACCTATTTCTAGGAAATTCACTCATCACATATTTCCTGGGCTTTTCTATATGCCAGCCACTATTTTAGGCAGGTGATAGAGTGTTAGATAAAGTAGAAACGTTCCAATATCATAAACTTTAATTTTATATTTATAAAAAGCTATGAAATCCTCCCTATTTGTCCTATAGGATTTTCTTCTCCCTTTACTTATCTCTTCTTTTATTCTCCTAGTCTCTTTCTAATCCATCTTCATTCTTCCTCTTTCTTCTCTGCTTGTTCCTTACAGATGCTACTGATTCTGACTCCACTGCATTGATTGCACTCACAGTTCCATGTTTTGTATTGTGACTGTCTCATTTTAGAATAATTTAGATCATTGGGGCACCTGGGTGGCTCAGTGGTTTAAAGCCTCTGCCTTCAGCTCAGGTCATGATCCCAGGGTCCTGGGATCAAGCCCCAAGTCCAGTTCTCTGCTCAGCAGGGAGCCTGCTTCCCTTCCTCTCTCTCTCCGCATTCTTCTCTACTTGTGATCTCTGTCAAATAAATAAATAAAATCTTTAAAAAAAAGAATAATTTAAATCATTAATAAGTTATATTATGTTATAAGTAGAAGCTTAGAGTCTTTAAACTAATAGGTTCATGTAAGATATTGCTGCTTTAAAAAGTTAATTATCACTCAAACTCCAGGACACACATTTCAGCAGTACTAACAGTAATAAAATTTCCCAAATCTCACAAATTAATTCAGAGACTTTAATTCATTTTGTAATATGAAACACCCGCTTTTATGATGAGAGTCCTAAAGTATTAGGTTTATATGTTTCATCTCAGCTTAACAGAATAAAACATGTTGTCTTAAGAAGTCAACATAATTCTTCATCTGCAACTTTATTAAAAGCACTGAATTGGGTGGTGAGTTTATGAAATCACCAAACACCTTTTGCTTAGCAGCATAGAGGGTATTGCCATGAAATTTTCCAGGGATGATGTCATTAATTTCTCTTCCCCAAATTCTTTGCCCCTACGTCTTTGTAACTTGGATGATTTAAATATGGGTAAAAATTCCAGTGAGAGTAGTATGAATGTATTGAAAATGGTAAAACATAGAGGGGGATTACTGTCCATGATGGTGATATAGTAAGATCCTGAACTTACCTCCTCCTAAAAAATAACCAAGGGCTGACTTAGTACCTTCTGCATAACTAAAGATTGAAGGGTAAGAGAGAATAGCCAAAGGGAAGAGACAAATACACAGTAAGAAAGGAAACTTCCACTATTGATGTTGCAAAGTGCAGTGAAGAGGGATCATACTGAGGGAGTGGAAGTGCATTTATCTGCCCTGGGGCATAGTAAAACAGCCACAGTTTAAAAGAGCAACTAGTGGGACACCTGGGTGGCTCAATGGGTTAAAGCCTCTGCCTTCAGCTCAGATCATGATCTCAGGGTCCTGGGACCAAGCCCTACATTGGGCTCTCTGCTCAGCAAGGAGCCTGCTTCCCTTCCCTCTCACTCTCTGCCTGCCTCTCTGTCTACTTGTGCTCTCTCTCTGTCTCAAATAAATATATAAAATCTTTAAAATACATTTTTTTTAATTTTTTATTTTTTATAAACATATATTTTTATCCCCAGGGGTACAGGTCTGTGAATCACCAGGTTTACACACTTCACAGCACTCACCAAAGCACATACCCTCCCCAATGTCCATAATCCCACCCCCTTCTCCCAAACCCCCTCCCCCCAGCAACCCTCAGTTTGTTTTGTGAGATTAAGAGTCACTTATGGTTTGTCTCCCTTCCAATCCCATCAGAGAAACTAGTACACAATAGAGCCAACATCAGAACTTCATCGAGTGGCAAGGGAGCTGCTGGAACTATCTCTGGATTGGAGGAGCTAGCAAGTGCCATAGTTTACACT